>NC_069500.1:1078723513-1079029347 GCF_027579735.1 Bombina bombina | reverse complement strand
GTCAAGTTCCACTATCCATTTAGCCTCTCTTTGAAGTAATAATCTTTTTCTATTGCCACCACCCTTCAATTTTGGAATCTGGTCAATAGGACTGTACCTCAGGCTGGAGAGTGTTTGTGGTCCAAAAAATGCTGTGCTATAGGTTGGTGCATTTTGCCTTTATTAAGAGCCTGTCTAATGCTAGACCTATGTACAGCCATTCACTCTTTCAGCATGCACTCCGTTTTCCCAACACACATTTCTCCACATTGGCATTTGATCATATATACAACGTATGTAGATTCACAATTCAAAGCCTGCCTTATTTTATACCTTTTGCCTGTGTGACTGTGATAGAATGTATCACCCAATATCAAATTGTCACAAGTGACACAACCATGGCACCGGTATACCCCACCTTTTCTAGTTAGGAAATGCCTCTTCTCTGTTTCATATTTGTCAACTAGGTCTGCTTGTACTAGCATGTCCTTAAGACTCCGTCCCCTTCTGTAGGAAAAAATGGGTATCTCTTTTACATGTGACCCTAACCTTTCATCAACCTGTAGTATCTTCCAATTGTCTAGTACAGCTTTTCTCAATTTCCATGTGTCAGTAGTATAGTCTGTCACAAGGTATAGTCTATCTGTCATCTCTCTCATTGGATGTTAGACCTCACTGTCTCCAGTCACAACCTGTTGTGCACTATCCTCTATCAAACACTTTGGGTATCCTCACTGTAAAAACCTCTTACCCATCTCATTCACAGCCTCTTCACACTTTCCTGGGTTTGATGTTAACCGTACTGCCCTCATCATCTGAGCTTTTGGCATTGACCTCAATAAGTGTCTGGGGTGAAAACTTTCAAATCTGACCATGGTGTTTCTATCTGTGGGTTTTCTATACATTCTGGTGCCAAAACCACCCCCTCCTTAAAGACCTCTACATCTAGGAATTCCATCTTTTGTGTACTCCACTTCGCCACAAATTTAATCGGGCTATTGATGTTATTCAGTTTTTCTACAAAGCATTTCAGAATATCCTCACTACCTCCCCAAACAAAAAACACATCATCTATGAAACGTTTATAACCTCCTCCATAAGTTTGAAACAGGGGATCTGAGAGAATATGTGTTTGTTCATAATTATGCATATAAATATTGGCATAGCTAGGGGCCACATGTAAACCTCATAGCTGTACCAACTCGTTGCAGATAAAAGTCCTTCTCAAATTTAAAGACATTTTTATGTAGGACAAAGTGTAACAATAGTGATATAAATTCTATTGGGGGACCTTTGTAATCTTTGTCCCCTATCAATATATCCCTTACTGCCTGTATTCCTTCTTCATGTGGGATACAGGTATATAGGTTTGACATATATATGTTTAGGAACAAAATTTCAGAATCCACCCTCCTGGGTCAGCCACCTGTACTTTCATTCCAAAATTATATTAAACACACCACCAGTGAAGTCTCAGGATTTTGTCAAACAAAGTAAATTTAATTGACCTTTCAGGGATGTATTAATGTTTTTATATGTATTTACAGACATACATACACATATAAAAACATTAATATATATACACATATATAAACATATGTGCTTAGAGGAATATGGCTACACCTCACTGACGAGGCCCAATGAAGGCCGAAACGATCGCCTGGGGTTGCTGTGTTCCTTGTTCAGAGAGGAGTTGCCTGGTATTTTGGTGCTGGACTGACCGTAATTGGCGGGATCAGA
The DNA here is from genome assembly GCF_027579735.1 of Bombina bombina. Classification (NCBI taxonomy): domain Eukaryota; kingdom Metazoa; phylum Chordata; class Amphibia; order Anura; family Bombinatoridae; genus Bombina; species Bombina bombina. The sequence continues at coordinate 1,079,027,628 of NC_069500.1, read as the reverse complement.
CTGATATACTACAGGAAAGTTCTTCTCTGTGAAAATCATTACTGGGCTAAAAGAAGCTGCACCCAGGTGGTAAATCGCCATAGAACAGGCTAACAATAGTATTGAGCCAGTTGTTCGTTCCTGTGAGTGTGCTTCTCTCTGTGTGTATTTAGTCTCCCTATGGGAAAAAGGGGAAACCAGACGTGGACTCCTTGCTCAGTGTGCTTAGTGGAATATGGCTACACCTCACTGACGAGGCCCAATGAAGGCCGAAACGATCGTCTGGGGTTGCTATGTTCCTTGTTCAGAGAGAAGTTGCCTGGTATTTCGGTGCTGGACTGACCGTAATTGGCGGGATCAGACTGATATACTACAGGAAAGTTCTTCTCTGTGAAAAGCATTACTGGGCTAAAAGAAGCTGCACCCAGGTGGTAAATCGCCATAGAACAGGCTAACAATAGTATTGAGCCAGTTGATCGTTCCTGTGAGTGTGCTTATGTCTGTGTGTGTTTATATATATATATTTATATATATATATATATATGCACTATAGCCCCTTGCCATTAAGCAGATAAAAACATGATAAAACGTATTTATGCAATATTCAAATATTATAAAGATTTTAACTATGTATTTACTGTAAATATTTCACATTTACTAATAAGAATATGCTATGTTGTTTGCGCGATGGGTGTTTTTCCATTGACTTCTATGGGAATGCAAAAAGGCGATGGAGTTTGCGCGATCTCAGTTTTTTTCTCCATTGATCTCTATGGGGGACTACATGCACACGCACGCGGAAAAATACGTTGTTTTTTTCACACTATTCGGGTTAATGCTATCGTAAAATACATTTTTTGTAACTTGTAATATGAACGGAACCCTGCAAGCACCAAAATGAAAATCCAAACAGAGTTGTCGCTTACGCAATTTTTTTAAAAAAAATACTGCACTGCTTGTAATCTAGCCCATAATGTTTTACTGACAACTTTAATAAAAGAATATTAAAAAAAAAAATACTATGGGAATCCATGTCAATCAATAACTTTTAATTACTTGCTGGTAGTTTCATTTCAAACTTAAAGGGACAGTCTACTTGATTTTTTTTATTGTTTAAAAATATAGATAATCCCTTTATTAACCATTCTCAAGTTTTGCATAACCAACACTGTGACATTAATATACTTATTACCTTTGTGATTACCTTGTGTCTAAGTCTCTGCAGACTGTCCCCTTATCTCAGTGCTTTAGACAGTCTTGCATTTTAGCCAATCAGTGTGGTGTGGGTGTATATGAGTGTGTGTAAGTGGGTATGTGTGGTGTGCATGCATATGAGTTTGTATAAGTGGGTATGCGTACTGTGCATGCATATGAGTGTGTGTAAGTGGGTATGTGTGGTGTGCATGCATATGAGTTTGTATAAGTGGGTATGCGTACTGTGCATGCATATGAGTGTGTGTAAGTGGGTATGCATGGTGTGTGTGCATATAAGTGTATGTAAGTGGGTATGGATGGTGTGCGTGCATATAAGTGTGTGTAAGTGGGTACACATGGTGTGCGTTTATTTAAGTTTTAAGTGGGTATGCATGGTGTGCGTGCATATGAGTATGTGTAAGTGGGTTTATGTGTTATATGCGTGCATAAGGGTGTATGTAAGTGGGCGTATGTGTGGTGTGCGTGCATAATGATGTGTGTAAATAGGTGTATGTGTGATGTGTGTGTATGTGGGGTCTTCAAATGTATTTCTGTATTGCTGGATGTCACACATTGGGGTGAATTTACCATCCCTGTTTCTTGTGCAATGCCGTCCCCTGCTCTGGCATAATCAGTTGGTCTAGAGCACACCATGTCAATCACCCCAAACAAGTGAGTGTTAAATAAGAAACCAGGGGGGTGGGGCTGCTTTGACTTAAAATGCCTGGGTCTATTTTTGGTCCCAGTCCGGTACCAGCTTTATAACATTGATCTGCACAAGGATGTGCTTTTTCCTTTTAGTTATTTTAATGCATATGTACTAGTTACACTAATAAAAAAAATGACTAGCCTTTGGAGAGATTAGACATGTTCCTGTGAAGCTCCTATTCTCATATTTTATTATTATTATTCTTTATTTATAAAGCGCCAACAGATTCCGCAGCGCTGTCCATTGGTACAAGGATATAAGTGCAACAGTTAAACAAAACAATATAAGTCAACATTTTTCAGACAAATACAGGAAGAATTGAGGGCCTTATTCCCATGGAAACTTACAATCTAGATCAGTAGTAGGATGGGAAACAAGAGGTGGGGACTGCAAAGGTGAGAATGATGTTAGTGAGGAGTTAGATGAGGGTAACTGTTGGTTAAGTGAAATGTTAGTAAGTTGGGTGATAAGCTTCCCTGAACAAAAAGGTCTTACAGAGCGTTTAAAGGAGGACAGGTTAGGGAAGAGTCTGACAGCTCGAGGAAGTGCATTGCAGAGGGCTGGTGCCACACAAGAGAAGCTCTGTAGTCTAGCATGGGAGGAGGTGATGGTAGAGGAGACAAGGAGCAGGTCATTGTTGGATCTTAGGGGGCAGGCTGGAGTATATTTGTTGATGATGGAGGTCAGGTGGGGTGGGGCAGCATTGGTGAGGGCTTTGTAGGTCAGGGTGAGAATTTTTAATTTAGTTCTGCTGTGAATGGGGAGCCAGTGAAGAAACTCACAGAGAGGTGCATCAGATACAGAGCATCGGGAGAGGTGGATTAGACTGGAAGAAGCATTTAGGATGTATTGAAGGGGGGAGAGGTGGAAAATTGACGAATATTGGAGATATTGCTTAGGTGGTTGCAGCAGAATGAAGAGAGTAATTGGATGTGGGAAATAAAGGACAGATTTGAGTGTGACTCCAAGGCAGGGGACTTGGGTAGATGAGGAGATAGTGGTGCCGCCAACAGTGATAGAAAAATTAGAAACTGGAGTAGAATATAGAGGAGGGGATTAGAAGTAGTTCGGTCTTGGATATGTTTATTTTTAGGTGGTGAGAGGCCATCCAGGAGGAAATGCCAAATAAGCAGTCATGATGTGAGCATTTACAGAAGGAGAGAGTGTAGGGGTAAATAGGTAGAATATATCAAATATATTCAATCATTTTGAGAATTGAGCTGAAATAGTTTATACTATCCATTTTAATCTTCACCTGCAAGTGTCCGTGTTGTCAAGACTGATGAGATTAGGTGATTTTACAGAGCAGGAGTGATAGTTCAACACTTTGTCATGATGTAGCCCTGATTTTAGGATGCACTGCATTTTCCCCATTCTTTAACCAATGTCTGATATTGGAGCTTTATACATAACAGCCCAAAATGTTTTTTTTCTATGAGTTGCAGGTGAGTACACAGAGAGTCATTGTTAAAGTGGCGCAAACGGTCATCTTATAAGTGTTTATTAAGACTTCCGCCAAAAGTGCCTGTGAGCAGTGTTTTTACTACCTATAGACCTTGAGGTCATGGCTACAGAACCCCCCACCCAGTAACAGGGTCTAAGTAGTGTACTTGTCTTGTATACTTCATTTTATTATATGTTCTAAAAGCTGGTCAGAGGACTTTTACCATAACCTGTGGGCAATGTGGAGTCCCTAGACAGAAGTGAGAATACAGCTCTGGATAATTTTTAAGTGCTTGAACAGAGTTTATACAGAGCTTTGGAACTTGCTAAGCAGCTCCCACAAAGTGTATCACCCTCATCTGATCAATAGGAATTTCGAGACCTCTGTGAGTGTTGGCTCTGACAAAAGTTAAGAAGAGCCGATCTGCCTTGACCAGGTATAGAAGCAGACCAGTTTTATCCAGTGTGCTGACTCACCTGTATGGCGATCATCTCTTCTAGTCTACTTCCGGAATTGCCTGGTGTTAGAGTACAGCTTAGTGCCCCAAGTAATCTACAGAAAAACACTAAAATTTATTTTACAGCCGAAAATAGTAGTCGAGTAGGGAGACTGGTTTTATGGACTGTCATAGAGACTGGAGACAAATTGAGTTTGGAGAAATACTTTACTAGAGCTGTAATATTTCCCCCTCTGTTTTTTACTTTGTCAGATATGGAGGAGCATACAGCTTGAGAACTTACCTACTTCATATAATTTAAGTTTCCAAAAGACTGGTGTGGGCTAAGAAATTAATAATTAATAGTTGCATATTTGGAGCTACTCTAGTTTACCTTAACTTTTGCTGGCTCCTTTGAAACTTATACATCTCTTTATTTTGCTAGATGGTCATACTGACCATTTCATTGTTGTGTCTGGGGTGGTGGCTGGTTAATTACCTGATATATTTTTATTCAATTTATTGTTCCTGTTCAATATATAACTCATAGTGATTATAATTATATGCTGTAGTAACATTATACACTTGAAGTTTTTATACTGAACATATATAAGGGACCTTAGATGTCTTTTTTTGATGGGAAAGTGGTATTACAGTTGTAATTAAAATTCTTAAACCCCCATTGAAAAATCAGGTTTATTGTCAAAATTTATAGACTTTCATCTGTTTGCAATAAATAAATACAACAAAAGCAATTAAATTAACTCAGCACAACGAATAATTCAAGTGGCTTCCCCAAATTCAACTGAATATCCAACTTTTAAGGAATTCTGCAGTCTCAAAATTATTCAACCCCTTCATGGCAAGCATCTTTAGTAATTATTAGAGCACCCTTTTGCTGTTAGCCAGACACCAGCTTCTGGCAGCTTTCCTGAGAAATATTAGTCCATTCTTCATGTGCAATGGTTTCCAGTTCAGTAATATTCTTGGGTTTGTGTGCTTCAATCTCCTCCTTCAAATCCCACCAGCTATTTTCTATGGGGTTCAAGTCAGATGACTGTGATATCCACTGTAGAATCTTCCAGATATGTTTCTACAACCCAAGCTTCAGCTTCCTGACAGGTGGCATGATGTTTATTCCTAGGATTTCCTTCAATGAATCCATCTTGCCTTCTACATGCTGCAGGTTTCCACTGCCATAGCATGCAAAGCACCGGGCCGAAAAGTTCCAGTTTTGTTTCATCGCTCCACAGAACAGAATCTTAAAACTTCTGTTGCTTATTTATATGATTTTGAGCATATTGGAGCCAACTTTGCTTGTGCTTTTGGGTCAGTAGTGGTGTACTTCTTGGATTTCTTGCATGGTTACCTTCTGAATTTAGTACATGCCTTACTGTGCAAACTGAAACTGAAACCTCAGTGCCTGTTGCCACTAAGTCTTGCTGAAGGTCTTTTGCAGTCATTCGAGGGAGGACTCAAGTCTCAACCTGCCTTCTCAGAAATCTGGTTGCAGCCATTGATAGCTTCCTTTTTCTGCTCTGTCCAGGTAGTGTAACCACTGTTCCTTGTTTGTGAAGGGTGATGATCTCTTCTCTTAACTTTTTGGACCATTCTTTTGACTTAACCATATTTCTAACATGCAGTCAAAAGTAGCACTCAACAATCCCCTTGCCAGTTCAGGTATTTCATGTGTTTTAGCTCAGTGTTTCTCAACGGTGGTCCTCAAGTACCCCCAACAGGCCATGTTTTCATTATAGCTGAACTAGAACACAGTTGAAATAATCAGCTTAGACAAGGTTAGTAACCATGGTGTTACTGATCAGCTGATTATTTCACCTGTGCTCTAGTTCAGCTATAATGAAAGCATGGCCTGTTGGGGGTACTTGAGGACTGTGGTTGAGAAACACTGTTCTAACTCAAGTTCAACTAATGAAGCCCTTAATTAGTTGCATCAGGTGTGCTTGAGACAACACCTGTTTTGCATATTTGTGCTGTTGTGAGGGATTCTATTCAGGGTGTTAAATAATTTTGAGACTGCAGAATTAATTAAAAGTTGTATTTTCAGTTGAAGCATTTATTATGTTGAGCTTTTTAAATTGCTTTTGTTTGATTTGTTCATTGCAAACAGTTGAAAGTCTTTACATTTTGACAATAAACTTGATTTGCAATGGAGGTTGACATTTTTTGATTACAAGTAGGAAGGCTGGCTATTGGCTAGCCTGAATTTGTAGGAGGAGTCTTACCCTATGTATGCTTGCTCATGTCTCCTTCACCTTGTCTGTGTTTCCTTTATGTTTCCCACACCCACCCAACCCTTTATTTCCTCTTTTCTCTCTATCATTTACCTCTTTTAGGCATACTGACCATGTGATCACGGCACACCTCAGGTCACTTTCCCTTTACCTTATCGTTGTTCCTTGTTACATTACATTAAGACTCAGAGTATAACTGTATTTATAGGGCATTCATTTTGATTAATTCTGTAGTGTCTACATATAGTTATTTTTACACATGCTTATGTATAATAAGTGTTTAGTTACCATGTAAGACAGAATTTACTTGAGTACCCATTCCCTCTAACTAAAAAATAAATTTCAGTGTGGGATGTTGCCTGCGGACGGAGAAACATAGCACACATTTTATATTTGAGGAGGAATGCTGTATTTTAGATATTATGTGAAAGTTACAGTTACTACATTTTGTAAAGCTTGTTCCCCTGATGGTTAATAGATAGTACTGGCATTACTTTTGAAGCTAAGATGTCCATCCCAAATCTTTTATAGTTAAGTGATGTAACAGGATTTATCCTTTGTTGTTACAACTTGCAATCTAGAAATATTCCATAGGACTGGATGTATATTTACCTCTTGATAGAAGTAAACACTTTATCACTACACAGCAACTTTAGAGTGCTATAATTTGATAGTTGACTAGGTACATGTTGGTGATGCCATTTTTGTTATACTATATCTTTATAAAGTTAGATTTCCTAGTTGGCTCAAGAGCGGTCCTTTCTCTCTGAATAATATTATAAAAATGAGGTTTACTATTTGAGAACCAAAGGTGGTCTTGTTTATTTTAAAGCACCTTCTGCTATTGATGTTGTATGAGTGTAGGAGGTCCAAACGTGACCTTATGAGCATCACACAAGGCCTATAGTATTGATGGCATACTGGTTAAGTACTGGTTATTACCTAGAGTTTCTTAAATGTCACTGAAAACTTTGAATCTTTGTACTTTTTTTTATATATTTTTATTTTTATGTTATCTCAATTTGATCGATAACAGCTTTATACTGCTCTGTATGCCTTGAACTAAACCACAATACAATTTACTCAATAACAATGATTAAAAAAAAGAAAAATTAAAATGATTAATTCTTAAAAGTTTTAAGTCTACGTTCATCATTTGGGTAAATGTCTCCTTATAAGTGAATATGTAGTTCAAAGTCTGTTTATTGCATGAGCAATAAAGCAATGAGTATACAGCAGGTTACTTGCTCAAATGAAAACTGATTATGATCATTGGGTGTACTATAATATATTATTTGTAAAAATGAATTGCTCAAAAACTAAAATATATATTTGTAACATAGAAATGTATCAAGCTTTTCATTGTGTCGTGTGGTTGGAATAAAAACACAAGTATATACTTTAAAGGGACATAAAACCCAAAACATGATTCAAATAGGGCATACAATTTTAAACAACTTTCCAATTTACTTCTATTGTCAAATTTGCCAATTATTAAAGAAACAGCAATGCATTACTGGGAGATAGCTGAACACATCAGGGCAACCAATGACAAAAAAAACCCCTAAACATACATGTGAAGCTACCGATCAGAAGCAAGCTCCCAGTAGTGCATTGCTGCTCTTGAGCCTACCTAGGTATACTTTCAAAAAGGATACAAAGAGAACAAAGCAAATTAGATAGTGGAAGTAAAATGGAATGTTTAAAATTACATGATCTGTCTAAATCATGAAAGAAAGATTTTTGTATTCATGTCCCTTTAATGAGGCAATAATGCACTGGATACACACACACACATACACAAACACACACACACACACACATATATATATATATTTATATATGAGAACTTAAATCTTCCATTTTCTTCTCTTGAAGACTGTATAGAAAACTCACCACAACTCTCTCTTCAATAAAACAGCTAGACTAGTTAGTAGTTGTATACTTGTTCTCTGATAAAAAAAACTTGAAACTAAAATAAAAATCCTATTTAAAACATCCATGGAATATTGTTCTTATACAAAATAGTGTAATTAACAAAGGCAAATAACACATTTGCTCTGGAACATTAGCAATTAGCATTCTTTGAATAAAGTCACTGTGACTTTAAAGTAAGATATAAATCCAGAGAATTCTCATGCCATCATTTTATAAATAATTATGGTTCTGTGTTGAATCTGCTGTATAAAGTTTACATGGGAGGTTCAATGCACCCTCGCTCTTGTTTAGAACAGTCATAACCACCAGGGAGATGTTGACATATGAGTGCACTGTTTTAGAGCATCAGACATCTACCGCATGGGAACATAATAAACATCAGTATAAAGACAGGTTTGTTGAAGCCATTTGGATTGACCTCTCTGGCAGCTGACATCCATCATGGCTTCATGTTGCTGATGTAGACAGGCATGTAAACCTATCTCCTTGTTTTCAAAACTACAGTATGTTCTATAAATATTGTTTGATGGAAGTCCAATATTATAACACAATAGCTTTAAATTTATATGAGCCATGGTACTGCAATTCATTACAAAAATGACATTTATATCAAGGCAACTTCCTAGATTACTAATGATAAAACAGTTAAAAACAATCTTAAAGGGCCATCATAGTTAAAAAATGACATTCTCTAATTCATTACAGCATGTCATTTTAAGACTAGTGAACCTGCACCCCTGATTGGTTCTTTGTCTTTAAGCATGATGAGGTTATGCTTCTGGGAGCTTGTGACCCACACTGAGACAGAGGACAGGAGTGTTCTGGGTCTGACAGAGACTGAAGTGCTACCCCTTGTCAAGTGCTGCCTAGGTCCATTGAACTCACTTGGCCCCATGGTTGAGCCGGCCCTGTACACACACACACACACACACACACACAGACACACACACATATATATATATATATATATATATATATATATATATATATATATATATATATATATACACAAACATATATAATTTTATAGATAGACAGACAGATAGGTAGACAATTTCCACTAGTTCTGGATGAGTAAGACATTACAGAGGACAAGTAAACATATATGTGTCATATAAAGCTGTCACAGGTACTGGATTTGGGCAAAATAAAAATACTAAATGTATTTAATATATTTAGGGGATTGAAGATTAAACATATATCTTCACTAATGGACAATAATTGATATTTGTTTTAACAAATAGTGGCAGAGTTTTAATAAATGCTGTCTTGATCTCAAAGGAAAGTGATAATTTATCATTTACACACATTTGATCATATATTGCAAGATATCACAAGAGTATATTGTAAGATATTACAAGGGTATATTAATTAATTATTTTTAATCAGGCAGGGAAATAAGAAATTGCTAATAAATTGGATTAAACATTTAAATGAAATGCCTCCAATTGCAATATGATATGTCTCAAATTGACTTTCTAGATTGCAGCAACAAACTGACAAACACATTTTACACCAAAACCTATGGATAGAAATTCTCTCCTATATGCTATAAACAATATCAAGCAAAAAACACATACAGCACTAGTTGACATATTGGGCCAGATTAGAGTAGTGCGCTAACTTTATTCAGCTTGCGTGCAAACAATACTGAAAGTAAAATGTTAGCGTGATCGGGTTACCGTGGGTATTACAAGTTGAAAGTAAATTGTTTGTGCATGAGTGAAAGACTCAGGTGCGCTTACTTCAGTACTTCTGATATCGCTTGAGTGAAAACTTCTCCCATTAACAGCTGTTGCTCGCACGCCAACCCGACACTGCCCTAGACCAACAGCGCTAAACCCGAAGGTAGTTAAAGGGACACAATACTCACATTTTTTCTTTCATGATTTAGAAAGATTATGTCATTTTAAACAACTTTCTAATTTACTTCTATTATCAAATTTTCTTAATTCTCTTGACATCCATTGCTGAAAAGCATATCTAGCTGGGCTCAGTAGCTGCTGATTGGTGGCTGCACATAGATATTTTGTGTGATTGGCTCACCCATGTACATTGCTATTCCTTCAACAAAAGATATCTAAAAAAAATTAAGCAAATTAGATACTAGAAGTAAATTGGAATGTTATTTAAAATTGTATTCTCTACCTGAATCATGAACTATTTTGGGTTTAGTGTCCTTTTAAGAAGAACTTTTTCTTTTAAATATATATATTGTTTTCTTGTATTGTTTTATTTAAATGAATTGTATCCATGGACATCGCTGTGGAATATGTTGGCGCTTCATAAATAAAGTATAATAATAATAATATATATATATGAAGAAGGGGATACATTGTCCTCGAAACGTCACAGTTTTTTGTCACGTAAATATTTCACAAAAAAGACCAGTGAGTGCAAGTTTTTTGTCCTTGTAATATATATATACATATATATATATATACATGTATATAGGATTGTTTTTGTAAATATATCTGCAGCTATATATTTATATGAATATATACAGAAATAGATACAGTATATACAATGTATACTGTGTATATGGATATACTGTATGTATATATATATATATATATATAACATGACTAAGCGCTATGTACGCCCAAAACGTAGCTGTTTGTTGTCTCTCTTGTCACTTTAATAAAGGATGTTTTCCTGAAAGAAACAGTGCTGGGACTCCTCGCTACTGTTAATTAATATATATATATATATATATATATATATATAAAAAGAAAAATAACTTTAACAATAACATAAAATATAACTTTAAATATATATATATATATATATTTTTTTTATTATATATATATATATATATATATATATATATATATATATATATATATATATATATATATATATATATACAACTCCAATTCTGAAAAAGTTGGGACAGTATGGAAAATGCAGAGAACAAAAAAAAAGCAAAAAGAGTCATTGGAAAATTCAATTCACCCTGTATTATATTGAAAACACATTATTAACACATTATTTTATGTTTTACTTTTTGAATTTAATGTATTTTTGAAACCATACACTCGTTTTAAATCTGATGACTGCCACACATTCCAAAAAAGTTGGGATTGAGGAAATTTAGGACTAATAGCGATGTGAGAAGTTGAAATAAGAAGGTGATGTGAAACAGGTGAGGCAATCGTGTAATCATATTACTAAATGTAATATCAGAATAACATCACATAAAAAATACATACAACGTTCCACCGGTGGTTTAGAAAAACACATATAAAAATACACATATAAAAATAACTTTAACAATAACATAAAACATAACTTTAAATATATATATATATATATATATATATATATATTATAATATATATATAATATATATATATATATATATATATATATATATATATATATATATATATATATATATATATATATATATATATGCAACCCCAATTCCGAAAAAGTTGGGACAGTATGGATAATGCAGAGAACAAAAAAAAGCAAAAAGAATCATTGGAAAATTCAATTCACCCTGTACTATATTGAAAACACATTATTAACACATTATTTTATGTTTTACTTTTTGAATTTAATTTATTTTTGAAACCATACACTCGTTTTAAATCTGATGACTGCCACACATTCCAAAAAAGTTGGAATGGAGGAAATTTAGGGCTAATAGCGATGTGGGAAGTTGAAATAAGAAGGTGATGTGAAACAGGTAAGGCAATCGTGTAATCATATTACTAAATGTAATATCAGAATAACATCACATAAAAAATACATACAACGTTCCACCGGTGGTTTAGAAAAACACATATAAAAATCATAAAATCACATAGAATAATAGCGAGATATGATATTAAGAAGACATAGTCTTAAGGGTTAAGAGACGATTAGAGTTCAGTTAGGCTAATATTGAGTAAGGTCAGTTTCACTATACAATCTATTTGACAATTACATTAGATATGTAGAATAACAGATCATTTAGTTCTAGTGTCATGTCTATTATCATGATTTATTCTATATTTTAAGTTGTATGTTTTTTTCCATTTAAATGTATTTAATAGATGTTGATATCAGATATTTGTGATGTACACAGTTCTATCCCATATGTATTTTAATGAACATGACACCTGGAAAGGGGTGGAGCTTTCTCCGGACTCGACATGGACATAAGCATAAAAAGGCACGTTCAGAACAGTGAATTTATCTTGATAAAGGCCGATGACAGGCTGAAATGCGTAGATGAGAATTCACTACTAAGGATCATTCAGGATTACCAGAGCACTCTGTGTAAAAACTGGTAATACACGGATTTGACCGAAGAAGTTTTAAAAGTGATGCCAAAAAGCCTGCACCTTATTGAAGGCGGAAACACATGTGACTTCTAATGCCGAAATGAGACCTAAGCTGTAGAATTTGGAGTAACGAAGAGGACCCCTAAGGTTACAAGCATGAGACGAAGTGCTACATTGATCTGGCATAACAGGAGAGTGGTGAAGTATAAACATATAAAAATACACATATAAAAATAACTTTAACAATAACATAAAACATAACTTTAAATATATATATTATAATATATATATAATATATATATATATATATATATATATATATATATATATATATATATATATATATGCAACCCCAATTCCGAAAAAGTTGGGACAGTATGGATAATGCAGAGAACAAAAAAAAGCAAAAAGAATCATTGGAAAATTCAATTCACCCTGTACTATATTGAAAACACATTATTAACACATTATTTTATGTTTTACTTTTTGAATTTAATTTATTTTTGAAACCATACACTCGTTTTAAATCTGATGACTGCCACACATTCCAAAAAAGTTGGAATGGAGGAAATTTAGGGCTAATAGCGATGTGGGAAGTTGAAATAAGAAGGTGATGTGAAACAGGTGAGGCAATCGTGTAATCATATTACTAAATGTAATATCAGAATAACATCACATAAAAAATACATACAACGTTCCATCGGTGGTTTAGAAAAACACATATAAAAATCATAAAATCACATAGAATAATAGCGAGATATGATATTAAGAAGACATAGTCTTAAGGGTTAAGAGACGATTAGAGTTCAGTTAGGCTAATATTGAGTAAGGTCAGTTTCACTATACAATCTATTTGACAATTACATTAGATATGTAGAATAACAGATCATTTAGTTCTAGTGTCATGTCTATTATCATGATTTATTCTATATTTTAAGTTGTATGTTTTTTCCATTTAAATGTATTTAATAGATGTTGATATCAGACATTTGTGATGTACACAGTTCTATCCCATATGTATTTTAATGAACATGACACCTGGAAAGGGGTGGAGCTTTCTCCGGACTCGACTATGGACATAAGCATAAAAAGGCACGTTCAGAACAGTGAATTTATCTTGACAAAGGCCGATGACAGGCTGAAATGCGTAGATGAGAATTCACTACTAAGGATCATTCAGGATTACCAGAGCACTCTGTGTAAAAACTGGTAATACACGGATTTGACCGAAGAAGTTTTAAAAGTGATGCCAAAAAGCCTGCACCTTATTGAAGGCGGAAACACATGTGACTTCTAATGCCGAAATGAGACCTAAGCTGTAGAATTTGGAGTAACGAAGAGGACCCCTAAGGTTACAAGCATGAGACGAAGTGCTACATTGATCTGGCATAACAGGAGAGTGGTGAAGTATACCGGGCAACCAAAGCACAGCGGTTAATAAGGTAATGGCATTAAAAGTTACTAAGAGCTTCCTGTGAACCAGTATCTTATATCCCCATAGTAGGAAACTTCCAACAGCAGCAGATCTACTCCTTTACTTGCAACAGAATCACAACAGTAATTTTCTATATCTGCATATACTAACATTGTTTATTGTACACTTGGAAGGAAGAAACTTTTTTAGAAATTTCTTAGTATCATATTTCGCTATTATTCTATGTGATTTTATGAATTTTACTGATTCTATTTTTATATGTGTATTTTTATATGTATTTTTCTAAACCACCGGTGGAACATCATATGTATTTTTGATGTGATGTTATTCTGATATTATATTGACTAAAAACATTATACCATACTTATACGGTTTAGCTAGTTAGCACATCTTCTTTTTTACCCATACTAATTATTATAGCATTGGTTGCAGAGAACAATTATTTTAGAAGCTGCTTAACCATTTCTTTGAGTACTGAACTATATATATATATTTGTATTTTTTAATCGTGTAATCATAGTATACAGGGAGTGCAGAATTATTAGGCAAATGAGTATTTTGACCACATCATCCTCTTTATGCATGTTGTCTTACTCCAAGCTGTATAGGCTCGAAAGCCTACTACCAATTAAGCATATTAGGTGATGTGCATCTCTGTAATGAGAAGGGGTGTGGTCTAATGACATCAACACCCTATATCAGGTGTGCATAATTATTGGGCAACTTCCTTTCCTTTGGCAAAATGGGTCAAAAGAAGGACTTGACAGGCTCAGAAAAGTCAAAAATAGTGAGATATCTTGCAGAGGGATGCAGCACTCTTAAAATTGCAAAGCTTCTGAAGCGTGATCATCAAACAATCAAGCGTTTCATTCAAAATAGTCAACAGGGTCGCAAGAAGCGTGTGGAAAAACCAAGGCGCAAAATAACTGCCCATGAACTGAGAAAAGTCAAGCGTGCAGCTGCCAAGATGCCACTTGCCACCAGTTTGGCCATATTTCAGAGCTGCAACATCACTGGAGTGCCCAAAAGCACAAGGTGTGCAATACTCAGAGACATGGCCAAGGTAAGAAAGGCTGAAAGACGATCACCACTGAACAAGACACACAAGCTGAAACGTCAAGACTGGGCCAAGAAATATCTCAAGACTGATTTTTTTAAGGTTTTATGGACTGATGAAATGAGAGTGAGTCTTGATGGGCCAGATGGATGGGCCCGTGGCTGGATTGGTAAAGGGCAGAGAGCTCCAGTCTGACTCAGACGCCAGCAAGGTGGAGGTGGAGTACTGGTTTGGGCTGGTATCATCAAAGATGAGCTTGTGGGGCCTTTTCGGGTTGAGGATGGAGTCAAGCTCAACTCCCAGTCCTACTGCCAGTTTCTGGAAGACACCTTCTTCAAGCAGTGGTACAGGAAGAAGTCTGCATCCTTCAAGAAAAACATGATTTTCATGCAGGACAATGCTCCATCACACGCGTCCAAGTACTCCACAGCGTGGCTGGCAAGAAAGGGTATAAAAGAAGAAAATCTAATGACATGGCCTCCTTGTTCACCTGATCTGAACCCCATTGAGAACCTGTGGTCCATCATCAAATGTGAGATTTACAAGGAGGGAAAACAGTACACCTCTCTGAACAGTGTCTGGGAGGCTGTGGTTGCTGCTGCACGCAATGTTGATGGTGAACAGATCAAAACACTGACAGAATCCATGGATGGCAGGCTTTTGAGTGTCCTTGCAAAGAAAGGTGGCTATATTGGTCACTGATTTGTTTTTGTTTTGTTTTTGAATGTCAGAAATGTATATTTGTGAATGTTGAGATGTTATATTGGTTTCACTGGTAAAAATAAATAATTGAAATGGGTATATATTTGTTTTTTGTTAAGTTGCCTAATAATTATGCACAGTAATAGTCAACTGCACACACAGATATCCCCCTAAAATAGCTATAACTAAAAACAAACTAAAAACTACTTCCAAAACTATTCAGCTTTGATATTAATGAGTTTTTTGGGTTCATTGAGAACATGATTGTTGTTCAATAATAAAATTAATCCTCAAAAATACAACTTGCCTAATAATTCTGCACTCCCTGTATAAGGATCCTCCAAACAAAGGACTAGTCCTTCAAGAATAAGGATGGATGGAGACTCACCAATCTGCCAACAGATGAGTCAGTGAATAATCCAACACTTTGAGAACAACATTCCCAAAAGACAAATTGGTAGGATTTGGGGCATTTCATCTTCTACAGCGCACAATATAATTCTCATCTGAGATGGGCAGTAGCACAGTGGTATAGTGTTTTCAAATAGTTTTTGGAAAAAAGAGCCGTTGTGTTCTCCTGGCCAAAGAGGAAAAGGACCATCCAAGCTGTTATCAGTGTCAGGTCCGAAAGCCAGCATCTGTCATGGTATGAGGGTGTGTCAGTGCCCATGGCAATAGGTAACTTGCAAATCTGTGAGGGCACCATTAATGCAGAAAGATATGTATACATTTTGGAGCAAAATATGCTCCCATACAGATGTGGTCTTATCCAGGGATGTCCCTGCATTTTCCAGCAGGACAACGGCAAACCACATTCTGCCCGGATTACAAGCGCATGGTTGCGTATGCAGAGAGTGCGGGTACTAGCATGTCCTGTCTGTAGTCCTGACATGTCTCCGATTGAGAATGTGTGGCACATTATAAAGCACAAAATAAGTCAACAAAGTCATCATATAGTTGCGCAGTTGAAGACATGCGTAATAGATGAATGGGGGAAAATTCTGCTTGCTAAACTTAACCAATTGGTTCCTTCAGTGCATTAAAAGAAAAGGTGATAATACACAGTCTGTTAGCCATTATCAGATTTTAAATTAGTGTATATTTTAAAAAATACATTAAATTTATAAAATAAATATCAAATAATGTGTTAATTATCGCCTAGATTTGGAGTTTTGCGTTAGTCGTCAAAACCAGCGTTAGAGGCTCCTAACGCTGGTTTTTACCGCCTGCTGGTATTTGGAGTCAGTCAGGAAAGGGTCTAACGCTCACTTTCCAGCCGCGACTTTTCCATACCACAGATCCCCATACGCCAATTGCGTAGCCTATCTTTTCAATGGGTTCTTTCTAACGCCGGTATTTAGAGTCTTGGCTGAAGTGAGCGTTAGAAATCTAACGACAAGACTCCAGCCGCAGAAAAAAAACAGGAGTTAAGAGCTTTTTGGGCTAACGCCGGTTCATAAAGCTCTTAACTACTGTGCTCTACAGTACACTAACACCCATAAACTACCTATGTACCCCTAAACCGAGGCCCCCCCACATCGCCGCCACTCAATTAATTTTTTTTAACCCCTAATCTGCCGACCGCTCACCGCCGCCACCTACGTTATACTTATGTACCCCTAATCTGCTGCCCCTAACACCGCTGACCCCTATATTATATTTATTAACCCCTAATCTGCCCCCCACAATGTCGCCGCCAGCTACCTACAATAATTAACCCCTAATCTGCCGACCGGACCTCACCGCTACTATAATAAAGTTATTAACCCCTAATCCGCCTCACTCCCGCCTCAATAACCCTATAATAAATAGTATTAACCCCTAATCTGCCCTCCCTAACATCGCCGACATCTAACTTCAATTATTAACCCCTAATCTGCCGACCGGACCTCACCGCTACTCTAATAAATGTATTAACCCCTAAAGCTAAGACTTACCCTAACACTAAAACCCCCCTAAGTTAAATATAATTTAAATCTAACGAACTATTAAATAAATTATTCCTATTTAAGGATAAATACTTACCTGTAAAATAAACCCTAATATAGCTACAATATAACGAATAATTATATTGTAGCTATTTTAGGATTTATATTTATTTTACAGGCAACTTTGTAATTATTTTAACCAGGTAAAATAGCTATTAAATAGTTAATAACTATTTAATAGCTACCAAGTTAAAATAATTACAAAATTACCTGTAAAATAAATCCTAACCTAAGTTACAATTAAACCTAACACTACACTATCAATAAATTACTTAAATAAAATACCTACAATTATCTACAATTAAACCTAACACTACACTATCAATAAATTAATTAAATACAATACCTACAAATAAATACAATTAAATAAACTAACTAAAGTACAAAAAATAAAAAAGAACTAAGTTACAAAAAATTAAAAAATATTTACAAACATTAGAAAAATATTACAACAATTTTAAACTAATTACACCTACTCTAAGCCCCCTAATAAAATAACAAAGCCCCCTAAAATAAAAAAAATACCCTACCCTATTCTAAAATTAAAATAGAAAAGCTCTTTTACCTTACCAGCCCTTAAAAGGGCCATTTGCGGGGCATGCCCTAAAGAATTCAGCTCTTTTGCCTGTAAAAAAAAAAACATACAATACCCCCCCCCAACATTACAACCCAAAACCCACATACCCCTAATCTAACCCAAACCCCCCTTAAATAAACCTAACACTAAGCCCCTGAAGATCTCCCTACCTTATCTTCACCACACCGGGTTCACCGATCGGTCCAGAAGAGCCTCCGATGTCTTCATCCAAGCCCAAGCGGGGGCTGAAGAGTGACGTCCATCCTCCGGCTGATCAGAACAGCCAATAGAATGCAAGCTCAATCTGATTGGCTGATCCAATCAGCCAATCGGATTGAACTTGAATCTGATTGGCTGATTCCATCAGCCAATCAGAATTTTCCTACCTTAATTCCGATTGGCTGATAGAATCCTATCAGCCAATCGTAATTCGAGGGACGCCATCTTGGATGACGTCCCTTAAAGGAACCTTCATTCTTCAGTTGGACATGGAACGAAGAGGATGGATCCGCGCCGGAGGTCTTCAAGACCAGCCACTCGTCATCGGATGGAAGAACATAGAAGATGCGGCTTGGATGAAGATGTTTGCTGGTCCGGATCTACTCTTCTGCCCGGATAGGATGAAGACTTCTGCCCGAAGATGGACTTCTTCATTTGCCGCTTGGATCAAGACTTCAGCCGGAGGATGGACATCACTCTTCAGCCCCCGCTTGGGCTTGGATGAAGACATCGGAGGCTCTTCTGGACCGATCGGTGAACCCGGTGTGGTGAAGATAAGGTATGGAGATCTTCAGGGGCTTAGTGTTAGGTTTATTTAAGGGGGGTTTGGGTTAGATTAGGGGTATGTGGGTGGTGGATTGTAATGTTGGGGGGGTATTGTATGTGTTTTTTTTACAGGCAAAAGAGCTGAATTCTTTGGGGCATGCCCTGCAAATGGCCCTTTTCAGGGCTGGTAAGGTAAAAGAGCTTTGAACTTTTTTAATTTAGAATAGGGTAGGGCATTTTTTTATTTTGGGGGCTTTGTTATCTTATTAGGGGGCTTAGAGTAGGTGTAATTAGTTTAAAATTGTTGTAATATTTTTCTGTTTGTAAAAAAAAATTATTTTTTGTAACTTAGTTCTTTTTTATTTTTTGTACTTTAGTTAGTTTATTTAATTGTATTTATTTGTAGGTATTGTATTTAATTAATTAATTTATTGATAGTGTAGTGTTAGGTTTAATTGTAACTTAGGTTAGGATTTATTTTACAGGTAATTTTGTAATTATTTTAACTAGGTAGCTATTAAATAGTAAATAACTATTTAATAGCTATTGTACCTGGTTAAAATAAATACAAAGTTGCCTGTAAAATAAATATAAATCCTAAAATAGCTACAATATAATTATTCGTTATATTGTAGCTCTATTAGGGTTTATTTTACAGGTAAGTATTTAGTTTTAAATAGGATTAATTTATTTAATAAGAGTTAATTTATTTCATTAGATTTAAATTATATTTAATTTAGGGGGGTGTTAGTGTTAGGGTTAGACTTAGCTTTAGGGGTTAATACATTTATTATAGTAGCGGTGAGGTCCGGTCGGCAGATTAGGGGTTAATAATTGAAGTTAGGTGTCGGCGATGTTAGGGAGGACAGATTAGGGGTTAATAATATTTCTTATAGGGTTATTGAGGCGGGAGTGAGGCGGATTAGGGGTTAATACATTTATTATAGTAGCATTGAGGTCCGGTCAGCAGATTAGGGGTTTATAAGTGTAGGTAGGTGGAGGCGAGGTTGGGGGCGGCAGATTAGGGGTTAATAAATATAATATAGGGGTCGGCGGTGTTAGGGGCAGCAGATTAGGGGTTCATAGGGATAACGTAGGTTGCGGCGGTGTACGGAGCGGCAGATTAGGGGTTAAAAAAATATGCAGGTGTCAGCGATAGCGGGGGCTGCAGATTAGGGGTTAATAAGTGTAAGGTTAGGGGTGTTTAGACTCGGGGTACATGTTAGGGTGTTAGGTGCAGACATAGGAAGTGTTTCCCCATAGGAAACAATGGGGCTGCGTTAGGAGCTGAACGCTGCTTTTTTGCAGGTGTTAGGTTTTTTTTCGGCTCAAAATGCCCCATTGTTTTCTATGGGGGAATCGTGCACGAGCACGTTTTTGAAGCTGGCCGCGTACGTAAGCACCGCTGGTATTGAGAGTTGCAGTGGCGGTAAATTATGCTATACGCTCCCTTTTTGGAGCCTAACGCAGCCCTTCTGTGAACTCTAAATACCAGCGGTATTTAAAAGGTGAGGCCAGAAAAAAGCATGCCTAGCTAATGCACCCCTTTGTCCGCAAAACTCCAAATCTAGGCCTATGTTTTTTCAATATAGTAGTGAATTCAAAACAAGTGTTTCTTTATTTTTAAAGGAGAATCTAAATACCAATTTTCACATCATATTTTTTTTTTTGAGATATAGGTATCCTTATAAAAAAATCCACCCCCCATTTTCACCCCCTTAGGGACGTAATTTCTGAAAACCCCTTCCTTAGTGGGTGCATACTTCCTAAAAACAATGTACCTTCCAAATTTCATGTTCCTAGGTTAAACGATGTAAGCTGGGCGTTGATGAGTCAGTCAGTCAGAACTTCTTTTATTTATTTATTTATATATATTCCCAGTCCATCACCATTTTTTATTTTAATATTTATATAAATATTTCTTTCATACAGGTCCATGGTCCATTACTCCTTGGAATTGTCTTCCTTACCAGTAGGAAGAGGCAAAGATTCCCAAATCCAAAAAGCTCTATACAACTCCTCCCACCTCACACATATCTTAGTCTTTATTTTGTCTGTAGGTGGTCGAAGAATGAAGATGTGCATTTGATTTTTCAGAGAGAGGTTTTTTTTAGTCTATATTGATACCCAGTTTCAGTACAGTGCTTGTCAGAGGGATGTATTTGGGTAATGGTTTGTGATTCTTTTTTCCCCTCATGGTGGAGTTTCTATTGGTAAGTATAATTTTTTTTAAACATTTTAGACACTCTATAGCTATGCTATGGGCACTTATAGTTTATATATATATATATATTTGCTAATATATATGGCCCTGGGACAGAATCCTTTACATTATTCCCCTTGTTGTTTTGCGCTCATATGCATTTTTTTGCTTGCTTAGTTTAAATTTTCTCCCGTTGGCCCTCAGGTTTACACACATTGGGGCCAAATTATCAAAGTCTGGTGTACATGATACGCTGTAGCGTATCATGTCTGCCAGACATCACTGAATGGGGCCCCCTGCAGGGGGTGTCAATCAACCCGAACGTATGCGATCAGGTTGACTGCTGTACACCGCTCAGAGACAGCGGATTCAGTTAAAGAGCAGTGGTCTTAAGACTGCTGCTTCTTAACTCCTGTTTCATGAGGCCCCATTCAGGGCATAGTAAATCGGCCCCATTGAGTTTACGCTTGTCGGGTTAGCTCACATAGCTCACATAATCTGTTTTAGTTAATTTTGCTCTGCAGTTGGTTTATGCACGTCGGGTTAGCGCACTTCCGTCTCGGCTATGTGCACACCTTCTTTAGGTATATATCGTTCTTCTGTTTGTTCATTACATGAGAATGTTAATGATGTTTCGCTTAGTGTTGAAAAATGCATCAAGGCTGCAGCTTCTGAGACACTGGAGGCTCTCCTGCCTTCAAACAAGTGTAAAAGATAAATTCAGAATGTACCTTCTACTGGTTATATGTGCCCTGAATCCAGGGATACTGTTATGTCTTCAGATGGTGAAGTTTTCCCTTATGATATGTCTTCATTTGATGTTGAACCTGATATTTCCTCTTTTTTGCTTAAAATTTAACATATTTGTTCTCTTTTGAAGGAGGTCTTAATTACTTTAGGGGTTTTACAGACCTGTGGGACCTGCACTTGCTCCCCATCAACAAAAGAATAACCTTCAAGCTTCTCACCCACTCATTCAAGGCCCTCCACAACATCGGCCCTGAATACTTGAACCCCCGTGTTACCTTCTACACCCCTGCCAGACAACTTTGATCGGCTGACCAAGCTCTCGCAGTCATCCCCCGCATCAGGAAAACCACAGAGGGAGGCAGATCCTTCTCTCACCTGGCAGCCAAGACTTGGAACACCCTCCCGCTGCACCTAAGACAAGCTACCACCCTAACTAAGTTCAGAAAGGACTACAAGACCTGGCTCTTTGACTGAACTGCAACCCTCAGCGCCTTGAGACCCTTACGGGTGAATAGCCATGCTTTACAAGAACCCAATAGATAGATAGATAGATAGATAGATAGATAGATAGATAGATACAGACCCTAAAGTTTCTGATGATAAGCCTTGTAATCATTTAATTTCCATTTTTAAGACTGTTGTTTAACTCACTGAGATTTTTCCTATTCCTGATGCTGTCTCTTACATTATTTCTATTGAATGGTCTTAGACAGGTAATTAATTTAATGCTTCTGCAAGGTTTAAAAAAATAATATCCTTTATCTGCTGCTAATGTTGAATTGTGGGAATATGTTCCTAAGGTTAATGGGCCATTTCCACTCTAGCCAAATGTACTACTATCCCTTTGGGAGATAGTACTTCTTTTAATGATCCTCTGGATAGAGAATTAGAGTCTTTTCATACAAGGGCCTTTTTCAAGCAGGATATTCACTAAGGCCCAGCCATTTCTATAGCTGCTGGCTGCTGCTTCTACTTAACCCTCTTTCAGAAGGCTTGTTTTTTTAGTCTGTTCCAGATCCCATGGTTCTAAATATAGTCTCTGAGTGATAATGAATAGGATTCAGAACAAGGTTTCCCTGAGGAAGGTTTTTTCTGTCCAACATTCCAAGGAATCTTTTAAAAGCTCAAGCTTTTTCTCCAGTTTGTCTCTGGAAGCTATGGGAGTGATTGTGCCAGTTCCTTTGCAGGGACAGGTGATGGGATTTTATTAAAATCTCTTCATTGTTTCAAAGAAGGTAGGTATTTTCTGATAAGTTCAGGATCTGAAAGCTCTAAACAAGTGTGTAAGGATTCCATCTGCAAGATGAACACTATTCAGACTTTTCTACTTTTTTTTTTTTAGCAAGGTCAGTTTATGTCCACAATAGATTTAAAGGATGCATACCTTCATGTTCCAATTCACAGATAACATTTCCAGTTTCTAAAGTTTGCCTATCTGGACAAGCATTTTCAGTTTGTTGCTGTACCATTTGGTCTGGCTACAGCTCCAAGTATATTCACAAAAGTTCTGTGTGCCGTTTTGTCTGTGATAACAGTGTTTCCTTACCTGGATGATATCTTGGTTCAAACTCCATCTTTTCCTTTAGCAGACTCTCACAGCAACTGACTCTTGTTGTTTCTTCAACAACATGGTTGGGGGATCAATTTTCCAAAAAGTTATTTGACTCCTCAAACAAAGGTAACTCTTTTGGAGTTTAAAATAGATTCAGTCTCCATGAGTCTCTCTCTAACAGAACAGAGAAGGTTAAGACTGGTGTCAGCTTGTCTGAACCTTCAGTCTCTCTCTTTCCTCTCTGTTTCTCTTTGTTCTAGGTCTTATGATTGCAGCTTCAGATGCAATTCAGTTTGCTTGTTTTCACATGAGACCTCTTCAGCTTTGTATGCATAAATGGTGCAGAGATTATACTCAGTTGTCTCAAAAGATGTTTTTGGATCCCACTATAAGTCAGTCTCTAACTTGGTGGCTGGATCATCAGTTTTTTTTTCAGGGGGCTTCTTTTGCTCTTCCTACCTGGACTGTGATCACTACAGATGCAAATCTCTCAGGTTGCGGAACTGTTTGGGGGCCTTTGAGAGCACATGGTGTTTGGGATCCTCAGGAGTCAAGGTTACCAATAAATATTCTATAACTAGCTATTTTCAGGGCTCTTCAAGCTTGGCCTCTGTTCAAAAGATAATATCATCTCCATTTTCAGACAGATAACCCTAGAAAAATCATCAATTACACTGATTGCCACAGCTTGGCCTCACAAGTTGTGCGGTACGGCTTTACCGCTAAAAAAATGGCCTTTGCGTGTGGTTGGTCAGCTCACCGGTATTACAAGTCACACATTATTGTTTTAACATGATTGTTATGGCCTATACCGCAACGATCCATTCTGCAATAAAAAACCAGTAGTTATGGATTTTGCAAAACAAAAATATTTCAAAAAAATAAAAAATATGTTACAAAGTACACTAACACCCATAAACTATCTATTAACCCCTAAACCACAACCACCTGCATCACAAATACTATAATAAACCTATTAACCACTAAACCGCCACCACCCACATTGCGACTACCTAAATTAAAGTATTAACCCCTAATTTGCAGCCTCCCGCCTCACTAACACTAAATAAAGCTATTAACCTCTAAACCGCTGCCCCCATTGCTAACACTAAATAAATGTATTAACTTCTAAACTGCCAACCCTCCACATCGCGAAAAACTAAATTAAACTATTAACCCCTAAACCTAACACCCCTAACTTTAAAGCTACAATATAACTACCTTAAAATAAATAAAACTTACTTGTGAATTAAATAAAATCTGTGCTTAAACTATAAATAAAACTAACATTACCATTTAAGCCGCCTTCAGCTCCTAACGCAGCCCCATTGTTTGCTATGGGGAAACACTTCCTACGTATGCACCTAAAACCCTAACATGTACCCCGAGTCTAAACACCCCTAACCTTACACTTATTAACCCCTATTCTGCCGCCCCCGCTATCGCTGACCCCTGCATATTATTTTTAACCCCTAATCTGCCGCTCCGTAAACCGCCGCTACTTACATTATCCTTATGTACCCCTAATCTGCTGCCCCTAACACAGCCGACCCCTATATTATATTTATTAACCCCTAATCTGCCCCCCACAACGTCGCCTCCAACTGCCTACACTTATTAACCCCTAATCTGCCTTGCGGACCGCACCGCTACTATAATAAAGTTATTAACCCCTAATCCGCCTCACTAACCCTATAATAAATAGTATTAACCCCAAATCTGCCCTCCCTAACATCACCGACACCTAACTTCAAACATTAACCCCTAATCTGCCGACCGGAGCTCACCGCTATTCTAATAAATGTATTAACCCCTAAAGCTAAGTCTAACCCTAACACTAACACCCCCCTAAGTTAAATAATTTTAATCTAACGAAATTAATTAACTCTTATTAAATAAATTATTCCAATTTAAAGCTAAATACTTACCTGTAAAATAAATCCTAATATAGCTACAATATAAATTATAATTACATTGTAGCTATTTTAGGATTAATATTTATTTTACAGGCAACTTTGTAATTATTTTAACCATGTACAATAGCTATTAAATAGTTAAGAACTATTTAATAGTTACCTAGTTAAAATACTTACAAAATTACCTGTAAAATAAATCCTTACCTAAGTTACAATTAAACCTAACACTATACTATCATTAAATTAATTAAATAAAATACCTACAATTACCTACAATTAAACCTAACACTACACTATCAATAAATTAATTAAATACAATATGTACAAATAACTACAATGAAATAAACTAACTAAAGTACAAAAAATAAAAAAGAACTAAGTTACAAGAAATAAAAAAATATTTACAAACATAAGAAAAATATTACAACAATTTTAAACTAATTACACCTACTCTAAGCCCCTAATAAAATAACAAAGACCCCCAAAATAAAAAATGCCCTACCCTATTCTAAATTACTAAAGTTCAAAGCTCTTTTACCTTACCAGCCCTGAACAGGGCCCTTTGCGGGGCATGCCCCAAGAAGTTCAGCTCTTTTGCCTGTAAAAAAAAACATACAATACCCCCCCTTCAACATTAAAAACCCACCACCCACATACCCCTAATCTAACCCAAACCCCCCTTAAATAAACCTAACACTAAGCCCCTGAAGATCATCCTACCTTGTCTTCACCTCACCAGGTATCACCGATCCGTCCTGGCTCCAAAATCTTCATCCAACCCAAGCGGGGGCTGGCGATCCATCATCCGGTGGCTGAAGAGGTCCAGAAGAGGCTCCAAAGTCTTCATCCTATCTGGGAAGAAGAGTAGATCTGGACCGGCAACCATCATCTTCCAAGCGGCATCTTCTATCTTCATCCGATGAGGACCGGCTCCATCCTGAAGACCTCCACCGCGGACCTATCTTCATCCGGCGATGTCCAACTGAAGAATGACGGTTCCTTTAAGGGACGTCATCCAAGATGGCGTCCCTCGAATTCCGATTGGCTGATAGGATTCTATCAGCCAATCGGAATTAAGGTAGGAATATTCTGATTGGCTGATGGAATCCTATCAGCCAATCGGAATTCGAGGGACGCCATCTTGGATGACGTCCCTTAAAGGAACCGTCATTCTTCAGTTGGACGTCGCCGGATGAAGATGGGTCCGCGGTGGAGGTCTTCAGGATGGAGCCGGTCCTCATCGGATGAAGATAGAAGATGGCGCTTGGAAGATGATGGTTGCCGGTCCGGATATACTCTTCTTCCCGGATAGGATGAAGACTTTGGAGCCTCTTCTGGACCTCTTCAGCCACCGGATGATGGATCACCAGCCCCCGCTTGGGTTGGATGAAGATTTTGGAGCCAGGACGGATCGGTGATACCTGGTGAGGTGAAGACAAGGTAGGATGATCTTCAGGGGCTTAGTGTTAGGTTTATTTAAGGGGGGTTTGGGTTAGATTAGGGGTATGTGGGTGGTGGGTTGTAATGTTGGGGGGGGGTATTGTATGTTTTTTTTTACAGGCAAAAGAGCTGAACTTCTTGGGGCATGCCCCACAAAGGGCCCTGTTCAGGGCTGGTAAGGTAAAAGAGCTTTGAACTTTAGTAATTTAGAATAGGGTAGGGCATTTTTTATTTTGGGGGTCTTTGTTATTTTATTAGGGGGCTTAGAGTAGGTGTAATTAGTTTAAAATTGTTGTAATATTTTTCTTATGTTTGTAAATATTTTTTTATTTTTTGTAACTTAGTTCTTTTTTATTTTTTGTACTTTAGTTAGTTTATTTCATTGTAGTTATTTGTACATATTGTATTTAATTAATTTATTGATAGTGTAGTGTTAGGTTTAATTGTAGGTAATTGTAGGTATTTTATTTAATTAATTTAATGATAGTATAGTGTTAGGTTTAATTGTAACTTAGGTTAGGATTTATTTTACAGGTAATTTTGTAATTATTTTAACTAGGTAACTATTAAATAGTTCTTAACTATTTAATAGCTATTGTACATGGTTAAAATAATTACAAAGTTGCCTGTAAAATAAATATTAATCCTAAAATAGCTACAATGTAATTATAATTTATATTGTAGCTATATTAGGATTTATTTTACAGGTAAGTATTTAGCTTTAAATAGGAATAATTTATTTAATAAGAGTTAATTAATTTCGTTAGATTAAAATTATATTTAACTTAGGGGGGTGTTAGTGTTAGGGTTAGACTTAGCTTTAGGGGTTAATACATTTATTAGAATAGCGGTGAGCTCCGGTCGGCAGATTAGGGGTTAATAATTGAAGTTAGGTGTCGGCGATGTTAGGGAGGGCAGATTAGGGGTTAATACTATTTATTATAGGGTTAGTGAGGCGGATTAGGGGTTAATAACTTTATTATAGTAGCGGTGCGGTCCGCTCGGCAGATTAGGGGTTAATAAGTGTAGGCAGGTGGAGGCGACGTTGAGGGGGGCAGATTAGGGGTTAATAAATATAATACAGGGGTCGGCGGTGTTAGTGGTAGCAGATTAGGGGTACATAAGTATAACGTAGGTGGCGGTCGGCAGATTAGGGGTTAAAAAAATTTAATCGAGTGGCGGCAATGTGGGGGGACATCGGTTTAGGGGTACATAGGTAGTTTATGGCTGTTAGTGTACTTTAGAGTACAGTAGTTAAGAGCTTTATGAACCGGCGTTAGCCCAAAAAGCTCTTAACTCCTGACTTTTTTCTGCGGCTGGAGTTTTGTCGTTAGATTTTTAACGCTCACTTCAGCCACGACTCTAAATACCGGAGTTAGAAAGATCCCATTGAAAAGATAGGATACGCAATTTACGTAAGGGGATCTGCGGTATGGAAAAGTCGCGGCTGAAAAGTGAGCGTTAGACCCTTTTTTGAATGACTCCAAATACCGGCGGTAGCCTAAAACCAGCGTTAGGAGCCTCTAACGCTGGTTTTCACGGCTACCGCCAAACTCTAAATCTAGGCCTAAGAAAAACCCAAAAACCCCTAACATTACAAAAAAATAACAAAATCTAAAATTAAACAAAATAACAAAATCTAACATTACAGAAAATAACAAATGAAATGATCCAAAATAAAAAAATTAAACCTAATCTAATACCCCTATAAAAACAAAAAAGCCACCCCAAAATTAAAACACACCCTAATCAAACACTAAACTACTAATAGCCCTTAAAAGGACCTTTTGTAGGGCATTGCCCTAAGTTTAACAGCTCTTTTGCTTAAAAAAAATACTAAGTCCCCATTAACAGTACAACCCCCCACCCACCCAACCCCCCCAAATAAAAAAGACCTAAGTACAAAAAAACTAATCTACCTGTTGCCCCTAAAGGGGCATTTGTATGAGCATTGCCCTTTAAAAGGGCAATCAGCTCTTTTAGTGCCCATTAAAAAAATAACAAGCCCTGATCTAAAAAAAAACCCACCCAAAAAAATAAAAAAAATACCTAACACTAACCCCGAAATAGGTACTCACCATTCCTGAAGTCCGGTGGTGAAGGTCTTCTTCCAGGCGGCACCATCTTCATTCAGCATGGGACCATCTTCTTTCTTCATCCCGGTGGAGCGGAGAAGGATAGGTGGCGGCGTGGTCATCTGACATGGAGGCTCCTCTTCATTCGATTGTCCGCCACACACTGAAGATTGAATGCAAGGTACCAGTTTTATATTGGGGTACCTTGCATTCCTATTGGCTGTTCAAAATGTGTAATGATCTGATGTCACACAGAAGAGATAGCATCACTCTGTCTGGAACAGTAATCAATGTATTGTCACAATTCAGCAATGATAAACATCTAGCCCTTTAATAAGTTCATGCACTCTGTTATCCAAAGCATGTCCATTCGCTGATAGGAAATCCCTTTATATGCCACTTATGACTTTAGTAATATTTTGCATGGCCACTAAAGAAAAGCAAACTATTTACTTGCAGACCGTCTCTTATGTATAACACTTAGTTCTTTGCTGATTGATACTTTAATCTTTATATGCAGTTCACTTCCATATACAATATTATGAATGTATCACCAGCAAGCTACAATATATAAGTATTTCTTAACTGTTGTATACTTGTCATCAGATTGTGCTTATACTTGCGGTTACGTTTCTGCTCACGGTTTCCATGTTACACTAGCCCAGCAGGCACTGTGTAGTTAATCCGTTTGTGTGGAATCCTTCATGGACGCTGCAAATTACCACATTCAGCTGTACAGATGCTCAGAAGATTCCGTTATTAGCAGTGCATCAGTATTGTATTGGACAATGTGACCATATGACTGGGGATGACATCTGTACTAAAAGCCAACACGTTTTTCGGGCCTCCGCCCTTTTTCAAGTAGTATCCTTTCCATCTGTAACCTCCCCTTAACTGAAACTGAATCAAGTTTTACAGATATGTGAGAAATATTTGTTGAGAACATGTACCAAGGAAATGTGTGCATGATAATTTCAAAATAATCAATACAGTTACTTCAACATGTATTTTATACTGTGCAATCCTCCGGGGCACAGATTAAAAAAAGGATGTTTAAAGGGACACTGTACCCACATTTTTTCTTTCGTGATTCAGATAGAGCATGACATTTTAAGCAACTTTCAAATTTACTCCTATTATCAATTTTTCTTCATTCTCTTGGTATCTTTATTTGAAATGCAAGAATGTAAGTTTAGATGTCGGTCCATTTTTGGTGAACAACCTAGGTTGTCCTTGCAGATTGGTGGATAAATTCATCCACCAATCAAAAACTGCTGTCCAGAGTTCTGAACCCAAAAAAGTCTAGATGCCTTCTTTTTCAAATAAAGATAGCAAGAGAACGAAGAAAAATTAATAATAGGAGTAAATTAGAAAGTTGCTTAAAATTGCCTGCTCTATCTAAATCACGAAAGATAAAAATTGGGTTCAGTGTCCCTTTAACATTGACTTGCAGTACATTTCTTCCTTTTAAAAAATGTAAATCATGGCGTGTTTGTGTATAATTCTTTCTTGGGAGTAACTTCTTTATTCATTTGCCACTTTATTCTTGGGTGGGAAACTATGTCATGCATCACATTTTATAAAGAGGCCTATCTTTTATGTTTTGTCTTGTGCTAGCTATACATATGAATCCCTGGGTTGTTCAGGGCTAAATTTACATTATGTCATTATACTAAGTTTACAATGAACATCTATCTTTTACTTGTCCCAAAAAATATTTTCCAAAGTTTATGCACATCTGCTTGATACATCTCATCCAGTAGTATGATCCATTATTATGTCAGGGAATATCTTTCCACCAAAGGCTGACCTTAATTGAAAAAAAAGACATACATGTAAAAAAATTATGTATGACTAAATCTTCCAGTACAAAGCACCAGGTCCGTAAAATACTGGGCTCAATTCCTCTGTCTTAATGTCTGCCTCTGTCATGTCACTAACGCAGTAGAATGCATGTGAAACACATAAATAGAGTATGCTTATCCTCTGAAGTTCTTTGGTTCCATGAAGACACTCTTCAGGTTTGCCAGTGACCTATGTTTGGAGTTTCCCTGTGAAGATTCCGTCCACTGTTGCTGCTGACCCTGCTACCGGCCTTCTGTGCTGTCAGTGATTGAGTGCACTTTTGGGGGCATATCTATCAATCTCCGTATGGAGCTTGAAGCCCTTTGTTTCTGGCGAGCCTTCAGGCTTGCTAGAAACACAAGTTATGAAGCAGCGGTCTAAAGACTGCTGCTCCATAACCTGTCCGCCTGCTCTGAGGAGTTCAAGTGCAATTCAACCCGATCTAATACGATTGACACCCCCCTGCTAGCGGCCGATTGGCCGTGAATCTGCAGGGGGCGGCATTGCACCAGCAGTTCACAAGAGCTGCTGGTGCAATGCTGAATGTGGAGAGTGTATTGCTTTCCGCTTTCAGAGAGGTCTGTCGGACATTATCCGAAAGGCCTTTCATAAATAGGGGCCCATGTGTGCAGAGTGTTGAAACACCTCTCTTGCCATGTCATGCAGGGACTTCTTTTGTCAGTGTGCAGGGCCTAGAGAATCCTTTTGCAGCTGAGCTTCCACAGACATGGCAAGGTACATTGCTTGGCAGTGTGCTTATTGATGTAGAGAACATTAGAGACATTTCAAAGTTAAAAATCAACCTTGGTTGAGACATATTTAGTACACACATATGTCTGGGTGCATTGAAAAGGGACCACCAATCCTGTAATGTTCATTCTAAATGTATGCATGCTTTGCATTATTACTGAACACAGATCCATCTGTGATGCCCCTTTGTGGCCTCCTACTGTGGCCATACAGATGAGTGCCTTAAGATATGGTAGTCGTGAGTGGATCCAGGATACTCTGCAACACGTTCATATTGTGCAAGTTGTCATTTCACACAAAGTTGAGACTGATAGAATTAAAGTGTTCCCGGATGCAATATGTCATTTTCTGGTTCCACAGTGGCCACAGAGCAATATGGGTGCAGTGTATTGTCCCCCACACATTAGGTATGTCCCCCATATTCTATTAGTCCCTTTTGAGATCAGGCCAAGCATCCTCTGTGTGAAGGAATCCTGTAAAAGTATGTCACTTGTAGAGGATGGCATTCTTAAACTTCCAGATAATGACAGTGAGAGTGCCTTGTGTCACCCTTTATGATATGGTATAAACTAATAATATCAGGGGTCGAGTATAGTGGGAACGCTTGGAAACAGCGTTCCTCCACTATTTTTCCAGGGAGAACTACGTTCCCACTAGAAAAATGGTCTCTTATTATTCAGGCCGGTGGAAGCACAAAGCAGTCTAGACAGCTGCCTTCAAATTAGAGCAGGCAGGTGTTGCAGCAGCACTACTGTCTGTGAAAATAAGAACATGTACTGTGAGCTATCATAACCCACACTCTCTATCCCTGCTCATTTTTATTTATACAGCTTGAGAGAATGAGAGAGAGCGCATGTGCTAGTAGAGGCAGACATTTTGAACTGCCCTAGCAGAGACATGTCTGACCAGTGCCAGCAGGGATTTTAAAGAGAGGACAATCCATCCATCAGCCAGGAAAATGCCACAGCTTGCATGAAGCAACAATCAGTGCACGCTCACCAGTTGCGCAGCAGTTGAAGGCATGGGGGAAGGGGAGAGAGATCCCAGCTATGCTGTATGACTGGGTGCCTCCTGCTCTGTAACAACGATCTTGTGCCAGTAGGAAAACAACTTGCTGCAACTCTATTAAAGGTAAGAACTTTAGGAAGCTTCTCCAGGTCCCTTATTGCAAAAGTGTAAATTTGCACAAAACCCTCCACACCATCCCAGGGGATGGTGGGGAGGGGTTTGTGCAAATTTAAGTTTTTTAAGTTGCTCTAAAGCTACTGTGACTTGTTGCTTTTAAGAGGCATTTGACTCTGACAAAGCAGGCATTGCAATAAAGTATTCTGCAATTATCAATCATATTTCAGGCAACCTGCTAGTCTGCAGAAAGAATACAATATTAGACAGGACTGAATAACAGAGCAGGTGTTCTGTAATATTTCCCTACCTTGTTACATTGTCCTACCTACGTAACACGTACGGCCAACTCTACATCTAAATAGAAAACATTCATTTCAGCCATATTTGTTTAAAAAAGGAGGCTGATGTTAAAATAGTGATTGGATTCTGTATAATTTTCCGCCAACGTTATATTTGGCTGTTTTGAGTGCAGAGCTCGCTCAAACATAAATAATTAAAACCTAAACACAAAATATTATGTATGATATTAACTTGTGATGATAGTGTTCATTTTATAAATGTATTCTTCAGGCTATGTAACAAAAAATAATGGAAACCTTTCTGTACCCTGAACAATATGCATTTATAAAATTAATGTTATCATCACAAGCTAATAACATGCATAATATTTGTTGATTATGTTTTAATTTTTTATGTTTGAGCAAGATCTGCACTCAAAACAGCCAAATATCACCATCCGATCAATATTTTGACATCAGCCTCCATTTCAAACTAAAATGGCGGATATGAAAGTGCTCTATCTAGCCGTATGCGTTATGTAGGTAGTAAAACGTAACACAGTAGGCAAATATTACAAAATAACGGCACAATATTAAGAAACATTTGTTTCAAAGTAAGTCTGGGCAAACAGCCAAAATAATGTAATTTAATTGATTTCTGCACCTAAAAAGCAGATATTATTTTTAAAGCTAGTGGGTTTTGCATTTGAACTCAGATATTTCCAAACACAGTTTCTCCAGCATTATTTATCAAAAAGCCCTCTATTAAAGCTATGGCATCCATTTGAGGTGATTTTTGTGAATATACACATACAAGTCCAGTAGCTGCAGAATATATTTTTAACATTCGGAATTTTATTTTAACAAATACTTTTTTTTATAAAAGTTATGTTTTAATGCTGGGTAATCCAGCCTGCTTGTAAAAATGGTGTAAAGTAATGGGAGACAGATATGCTAAAAAAAAAGCAAACTATTGTTTTTTTTTTTTTGTTTTTTTTTATTTAAAAAAAAAAACTTTATTGAGCTATACCAAGAATACAACAATATGAATTGCAGATTCTTTAAAAATACAAAGTATGGTGCAGAACATTGAAACATGGGGAATCAACAATCTTCTGTAAACAAAAGGCATCTGGGGCATAGTCATGATCTTATTATGACCAAGGTTAGCGAATATGGAATAGGTTGTAGTTAAAGACATAGTAATATTCGCTACTGCATATGTGAAACCTTGGGCATTGATGAGAAGAGCTTGTAAATACAATAGAGTGTCTGACTAGGAGAAGGCATGTCGGGTGGGAAAAGGAGGCTACTGTGAGGAGGTATTGGGGAAAGGGGGAGAAGAAAAGAGGAGAGAGAAAAAAAGGGAGGAGGGAGAGAGAGGCCAAAAGGCCTTTGTGACTCATCATCAGTTATAGGTGCTGGGTCATTTGATTGACTCCTACAGCTCCCAAGCTTGACAGTGCAGATTAACCTTGTTGTTCACAGTAAAAACCGGACTTTCCATTACTTATAGATAGTCCATGGTTTTGGTGATATCATCCCAAGTGGGGAGCGCGGCTTGTTTCCAGAGACGGGCCATGGCCAGCTTGACAGCTGTCAGTATATAAATGCTAAGGAGATCCACTGGGGAGAGAGGGGACCCAATTTCCAGATGAAACAGTACAGTCTGCAGTTTAGTCCACAGGGCTGGGCTCAAGTCAATACATCTATGGGAGAGCATAGCCCAGAGGGGCCGCAAAGCAGGGCATTCCCACCATATGTGAGCCGGTGAGCCTACCTGGCTGCATCCTCTCCAGCAAAACGGAGAGTTCAAGGGGGATATTTTAAAAAGTCGCAGAGGAGTTAAGTGCCATTGCATGCATATTTTGAGATAGAGTTCTATCAATGTGACGCAGTGAAGAGCTTGTTTAGTGGCCTGAATAGCTCTAGATCAGACCTCTGGGGTAGCTTGGAACCAAAGATCCCTTTTCCACTAAATAATGTAGGCCGACTTCAGATATACTGAGGGGTTGAGAACATCTTGATAAGATATTGAGAGAGCTCTAGGGATTCTTTTGGCTGTGCACCATCTTTGCTCCCATCCTGTAGGAGGCCGCAAAGGCAGGGCCGTGAATCCCCATGAGTGAAGCAAGCTCCGTAATCTCCAGAACTCAAACTGCAACATCTGGGAAAGTTGAAATGTGGAGCGGAAGTTTGCTAAGGTGATTAATTGTCCATTAGGAAAGAGGTCTTGAATGTTAAGTACTCCATGGGAGCACCAAATTGAGGGGTGGGAGTCCTGTAAGGGCGCAAAGTAGGCCCGAGAGCATGTGGATCGGGGAAGGATGGGGGGCTATTTGGGGTAGGGAATGGATTTTATCCCAGAATTTTAAGGCTGAAAGGACAATATAGTTTTGAATATCAAGAGAGGCTCTAGTGTGCCTAGGGATCCATAGTAAGTCAGAGAGTGTAAGGGAGACTGGTAAGGTAACTTGCTCTAGTATCCACCACTTGCAGTCCGAGGTTTCGGAGTTCCATGGAAGGATATGGGCTAGCCTGGAGGCTTTATGGTAGTATGTCAAGTTAGGGGCGCCCGTGCCTCCACTTAGCAGTGGCTGTTGTAGGATTCTAGTAGCAACTCTTGGGTGTCTATATTTCCAAATGAATTTGTTGCACAGGAGTTGAAATTTCCCACTAAAGGACTTGGAGATAGGAATCGGTAAAGATCGGAAGAGATAAGTGAGCTTAGGAAGAGTCATTTTGAAGGCAGCCACTCTGCCCAACCATGAGATGCTTGGGACATTCCAATGGTCAAAAGATTTTTGAAAGGAGTGAAGTAGGGGGTAAAAGTTAGACTCAATGACAGTCGAGATGTTACAGGAAAGAAAGACTCCTAGATGTTTGAGTCATTGGAGCGACCAGTTAAAAGAGAATCTCCTTTTGAGCATGGAATATTCTGCATCGGATATATTAATGACATACGCATCCGTTTTATTGATATTAAGTTTATAATAGCTAACTGTCCCAAATCTTTCTAGGAGGTCGAAGAGAGCTGGGAGGGAATGGGTGGGGTCGCTTAGTAGAACCGTAAGGTCATCGGCAAATAGGGCTGTTTTTTGGGTGGTCCCCACTAATTGTACTCCCTTAATGCCGTCTGTGGAGCGGATTGCCATGGCCAAAGGTTCCATGATCATCGCGAAAATAAGAGGAGACAAGGGGCAACCCTGCCGTGTGTCATTAGTGATCCGGAAGGTGGGGGACAGGAACCCCAGGCCTCTAACTGATGCTGAAGGAGATGTATAAAGTGCCTTGACGCATGTGAGAAAGTGAGATGGGAATCCAAATCTATTTAACACCTCAAAAAGGTATAACCAATTCACACGGTCAAAGGCCTTTTCAGCGTCAAGGGCCAGAGTGATACACGATATGTTCCGCTGGTTGGCCTTCCCGGGGTAAATCCCACTTGGTCCAAGTCTATTAAGGAGGGTAGGATGTGATTGAAATGGGTGGCCAGGATTTTAGTGTAGAGTTTCGTGTCTAGGCTTAAAAGGGATATGAGACGAAAATTTTCGCAGGCATTAGGGTCTTTACCAGGTTTTGGGATAGCTATTATTGTGTCAGAAAGGAATTCTGGGGGTAGGGAACCATTTTGACCTGCTAGATTGAAGACTCTAGTGAGCAAGGGGACAATGAGAGGGCTAAGCTGTTTGTAGAAAATGGCTGTAAAGCCATCAGGGCCTGGGGCTTTGTGATATTTTATAGCTAGTTTTATCTCCTGTGGGGTGAGAGTCGCATCTATATAGTCTTTCTGTTCTTCCATAAGTGTTGGGAGAGAGAGCGGGTCAAGGAAGGCCTTAATTGTCGTGGAGGTAGGGGTAGGGCAGTCCTGGGCGTCTTTTAGGTTGTAAAGATCCTGGTAGTACTTGGCAAATGCTTTACCGATATCTGCTGAGAGACGGACCGGGCCATTTGGAGTCTTGTAGGGTATGCGGGCATCGGCTGCTCGTTGTCTTAGCCTGTTGGCCAATAGGTGGTCTGGCTTATTGCCCTTAGAGTAGTACAGTTGTTTAATCTTTTGCACCTGCCACCGCAGTCTAGCACTTTCTAAATTGGTAATTTGTGATTTTACTTTCTGTATTTGTGCAAGGGATTGTGGGTCTAAAGTGTTTTTGTGTAGAGAGACCAGGGAGCGGAGATGTGTGTGGAGTTGTGCTAGGGTCCCTCCCTGTTTCTTCCTATGTTTGGCTGCTAATTTAAGGAAAATGCCCCGAATATAGGCCTTGAGTGAGCTCCATAGGCAGTGATCATTGACTGCTCCATTGTCATCAATGGATAGAAATTGCTTAATTTCCTCCTTAACTAGAATGACATTTTCTACCTCGGCAAACAGATGTTCAGGGAGCTTCCATGAGGGTCTAGAATTCGAGTAGATAGGAGAATGCATTGTTATGTGTATGGGAGAGTGATCTGACCAGGTGCAATCTGCGATCTGTGCGGTCTGCATGGAATCCAGTAATCGCGGTTCGCAGAAGATAATATCAATGCGTGAGTAAGAGTTATGAACCACTGAGAAGTATGAATAGTCTCTAGTTGAAGAAGACAATGATCGCAAGATATCAAACAGGTTATGGTGTGCTATTAGGTTATTGAATTGCTTGGAGATTTTAAGAAGGGAAGGATCATAGGCCCTATTTCTAGGGGAATGTCTATCTAATAAAGTGTCGAGAATCATGTTAAAGTCCCATGCAAGAACTAGGTTACATGTCTTGTGAGAGTCTAGGTGGCATAGGAACTTTCTAAGAGACTGGATTTGGCCAGAGTTGGGGCCATAATAGGATGCTAGAGTGTACGGAATGCCTTCCAGCTTACAATTTAGGATCAGGAAGCGTCCTTGGGGGTCAGCGTGAATGTCCAATTTTTCATAGAGGATGCTCTTGTGTATTCGGATCGCTACCCGTCTAGACTTGCTCGAGTAAGATGCAGCCTCAACCACTGGGTACTGTTTGTACTTGAGGAGGATCGGGGTGCCCTCCGCCCAATAGGTCTCCTGTAGAAATGCTATCTGTGACTTTGTATGGTTAAGGAAGCATAGGAGCCTACTACGCTTGTTAGGAGTATTAAGGCCCCTGACATTGTGGGATGTGATAGATAGAGTCATGGTTTGGTGGAGTGTATCCGAATTAGGGAAAGCAGGGGAGGAGAGGGAGAGAAAGAGGGGGGAAAAAAAGGGGGGGGATGATATACGGCGCCTATCTGGGGTAGGGTGTCACTATTGTATTAACCTTATAGGGTTGCGGTATTGACAAGACAAACCACTTGGATAGCCCTCTTGTAAAGAGGGGCACATTTCAAGTGGGAGGGATGAATAATCTCGGGTGGGGCACCAAGTGCCTGCTATGAATAGGAATACGGGGGTGCGGTCGCAAGTGGGGAGGGTTGAAGTTGAAGTGAAAAGTCTGTGTAATGGGTGTGGTGAGACAAAAAGAAAAGGGTGAATGGTTGCAAAGGGTAGCCCACCTTTGGTAAGTATAAGGAGTGGCCGACGGCCACGTTGAGTGTATGGATCAGTGTTCTTATGGAGGAGAATACTGGGAGTGACTTCAGGGGCTGGGAACATTTTCATAGGGGTTCTAGGGGAGAGGGCATGGATCTGAGAGAGGGAAAAGGAATGGTCTGGTTTTTGGATAGGGAAAGGCCTAGTTGATCTAAGGTTAGACAAGTGCGGGGTGAATGTATGCCTTGAGCTAGGAGATTTGTTAGGTGTAGTATTAGTTGTATGGGATGTGTCACAAGCCTACTAGAAGAATGAAAGAGAAGACAAAAAAAAAAAAAAACACAACACATATTACCGTGATACCAAAAAAAATAGAGAGACCCTCAAGCATAATAATCAACATATATAGGTGTTTTGTCTTTAGGCTCAATGCATGTGTCAAGTAGAGGCAATATAACCTTAGATAATGACTTGGGGAGGTGCCAGGGGCTGGATGCTTAGTCTAGGTTAATGTAGGGTGTGATTCTATAGTTTACGTTGCCCACCTCTGGGTGGGGCCTGGGATAAGGTGACCCTCCTGAAAAGCTAGTCTTGGGGTGTGGGAAGAAATGCACTCGCTATATCTATAGAACAGTGTAGAGTGTTAATGTGGGCAAGTTTGGGGTGTAAGACTACCGCTAGGCTGACTGTTGGTCTAAGGAAAGCACATAAGGAGCATCATATTAATCTATGTGAGAGTAGGTTTGAGGGTTAATATAGTGTTAAACTAGGGGGGTAGTATACGTATTTTCTCACTCCAGGTAAGCCACAAGTATACTGTTACTTATATAAGAGGTGTTAACATCAGGATACCCAGTCTAGCGGGCAATGAGAAAACTAAGAGAGAACTAGGACTGGAGAGATCTTTTAAGGCTAGCATGGGGGTGTGAAATCTAGCATAAGGTGACCTGCTCTAGGATTGTTACGGGCCCAGAAGGGCTCAGTATCTGTTGCGTGGCCCAGTATGGGTTTAGGATCCAGGATAAGAGGGCAGAAGGGAAAGGAGCTAGTACCCATGTGTTTACCTAGACATGTCGGGCTATGAGATGACAGAAGGGTCTGTAGAATTCATTACTGGTATACAACCAAAAAAAAAAAAGACAAAGCTTCATATATTCTGCAGTTCAAGATTACATTTTCGTGAATTAGACCCACTCCAGGTGTTGCCTCAGTGTGCGGAAAGTCTATGGGTGTGATGTGTTATGTGAGTAACATTATGTGAAGTCTGGGACAATAGTATACCAGTATAAATAGGGAATATCCCCTCCAAGCGTATAAGACAATGGGGTTAGATCATCTTGCCTTAAGGTTTCGTGTCATATATATGCCAGAATGAAGGGAGAATTAAACCTGTTATAAATGCTATAAGGTGTGTGGTGGGTACATAGGTAAAGGCAAGATGTAGTGAAAGCCAGCAAGGACTGAGGCTCTGAGGTGGGTAAACATTAACCTAAGCAAACAAAAACAGTGTGAACAACCTAAAATACAGTCAACAAAGCTACACAGTTCCATGAATGTTTGTTAGTCCCATTGTCTAGGTGCGTTCCAGGGAAGGTGGCGGACCCCCCGGAAGAGTACCACCAGGGAGGCCACCACCCCCACCCCCCCCGACAGCCCCAGCGAATTGGGGGTGAGATATTAGTAAAGGCTATAACATTCGTTATCTGCAAATAACCAAAAACAAAGGCAGCAGGTATTCGACAATTCAAGATTACACATTTGTGGGGTACCTCCACCTCAGGCGTTACCTCTGTGTGCTGAAAGTCTATAGGAAAGTGTCTTGTGGTAGTGATATTAAATATTCAGTGGAGACCAGCAAGAACTGAGGTGGATAGGAATTAAACTGAGTATAGATTAACAGTGTGGATAGTTTGGTATAACAATCAACAAATCTACACAAAGCTACATATACTTATCAGAGGTGGACCTCAGGTGTCAGTTTGAGTAGGTATTCTAGGTGGGGGTGTCGCCTACTCAGGTGCCTTGGCATTGAGTTGGTGGGATTGTTGTAGTAGGCTGTGTGAGTCTGCATCAGGATTGGTAGATAAGTCCCAAGATTTGAGCAGAGCTAAGCTTAACATTCCGGATGGTGAATGTTTGATTGTCTTTGAAGACCAATAATTTTATTGGATAGCCCCATCGATATCTAATGTTTCTCTTCCGCAGTATAGAGGTGACATCAGTGAAAGTTCTTCTCTGTTGTAGTGTCCGGGCAGAAAGATATGGAAATATCTGAGATTGCGAAATTTCTCTGGTAGTGAGGGTTTCTGAAAATGGGCTCTTTGTATCCTTTCTTTGTAGGTGAAATAATGGAGGCGAATAATGACATCTCGGGGTTGGTCATCAGCTAAGCCCTTAGGCCTTAGAGATCGGTGGGCCCTGTCCAACAAGTTTTCTGAGTCAGAAGTTATTGGGGCAAGTTTCTGATAGAGTTCCTTTAGGAAGGGTTGTAAGTCATTTGAGGAAACAAACTCCGGAACACCATGGATCCTGAGGTTGTTGCGCCGGGATCTGTCCTCAATGTCCGCAATTTTGTCTTTAACAGAGTCCAGGTATTCTGAGAGATGCTGGATGTACGTTAGGCAGTTGGATTGTTCAGTAGCTAAATCTTCACAGTGTCTCTTAAGTGTGTCTATGCGTTCATTAGTGGAGGAGATCTCCTTTTTTAGTTCAGCTGTAGAAGCGGATAATTTAGCAGCAAACGATGAGTGGTGGTTATCCAGCATAGTTTTTAAAGAGTCCAATATGAAGGTAGAGGTCACTGTCTCTAGAGAACCATGCTGTAGGGATTTCAAGCTAGATAGAGGAAATTCATTTGATTCTGAGCCAAGGGAGTCAGGGGGTTCAGACACTATGTGAGGGTCAGATGAAGAGGGGCTAAAGTGATCCATCACAGTCTTTTTAGGTGGGAATTGTGGTTTATGTTTCCCCCTCTATGACTGTGACATGATTGGGCTGATGTTGTGAGGCCAAAAAACTCAACATGATATAAAGAAGTATTTAGGCCCCCAGAGATTGACTGTTATGTATAGGTCCTTTTCAGCAGAAAAAGAAATGGAAAAGATTATCCTGTGTATAGGATGCAGAACACTGGTTGTGAGGTGGGCTCTTGCAGCCTTATAAGTAAACTTTATTTCATCATGTATTCTTTAAGGCTGTCTTCAGAAGAGAAAGCCAGGCATGGGGATAGACTAATGTATAAGTAGGCTACCCTGTCATCTGGGATATTGATACGGGGAAGCTTTACCATATTGCTCTGCACTAGGAGTCACCCTTCTTATTTCCATTTTTAGGTTGTACATTCGGTGGGCTTAGTTGTACAAAAGTGAACAGTGATCTTGATTGAGAGAGAATCTGTTTTCACTCACTCAATGCAATGAGTTATGTTTTCTCAGTTATACTTCTGCTTCTCTCTCACACTTCTTCCGCCCTCCTTCTTATCCCTGGCTCCCGTTGGATTTATCCCCTGTCTTGTGTTTTATGGCCTGCGTTCTCCACTTTCTCCTAACCCCTGTTCTAAAAAATGAACCATGTATTGGAAAATTGTGCCCAAAGATGCACCCCCACGGAGGCCTCTGTATTATGTGAATGGATGTGCACAGCTCTGGGGGCTTGGGATAGGGACAAGTAGTCTAGAAGCATTGGCACAGTATATTAAATGCTGTGGGTAGGGGTGAGGGCTCATTAGCTAAAATTGCAGAGAAGGGAGCGCGGTGTTTCGCAACTCCACGTGGTTATGGTGGAGAGTAGATGTAGGGTGTATGTAGCGCTCCAAGCAAGGCGTAGTGTGTACCGGAGCTTTTGGCCTGCAGCCCAGAACCAAGCTTACCCTGTTTTCAAGGAGGGGTGATCTTTTTGTGTCTCCGCTGTAGGGATCTTGCACCTAGGTGCCTGCGGTGTGTAGTGTGGCTCAAGCTGCCATAAATAGCCGAAGAGAGCGGGTCCTCCAACTCGGTTCAGTATTGAGGTTCTCCCTGAGGAGATCGCCTATTCAGCGTTCCAAAAAGTGCAGCGGTTCTTCTGACAAACACGTAGGCCGCTGGTCTGTCCTTAGGTCCTGATTGTGAGACTGCCCCAGAGCGGGTATGGCCTAATAGGGCCTGTAGCGTGGTTGCACTCAGTCGGCGGAATTTATAAGGCTCCGCCAAATGGCTGGTATCAGAAAATGTACTGTGGGTTGGGGTTAAGGAAAGGAATCCTAAAATAATTATCTCGGTTTTGGAGAAGGGAATAGGCAGTATGTTCGTATTGTGCCTGGAGCTCCCCACTAATGCGACCGGTCTCCCCTGTAGGTGGCTCCACCCCCCTTTTTGTTTTTTTTTGTACTAAGCATTATAGCCCTATAGAAAGAATTTCTAATTAAAGTCACTATTATTTTAATACAATAAAGGCACTCGAGTTTCATAATATAGTGTGGTGACATAACATTAGTATACAAATATCCCAATCATGTATGTATAAATGCCTGTGTGTTTATAAATATTGTATGTTTGTGTGTATGTATGTATATGTATGTATGTATATGTATGTATGTATGTATATATATATATATATATCTGTGTCTGTGTGTGAGTGTATGTATATATGTGTGTATGTATGTATGTATGTGTGTGTGTGTGTGTATATGTATGTGTGTGTATATATAAAACACAATATATAAACACATGCACGAACACACAAATAGCCCATCAGATAACATTTATTGACTATGCTTTAGTGATCTGATGCTGTTACTCCTATTATGTACAATTTCCATACAATTAGACTCAACACTGTGCTGGCTGTAGCAACTGTGACAATTTATAGGGAAAGTATTATTACATCAAGTATACTATATATGATTTTATTTGGTGTCAAGCCGTCCATACCTCTCTCAGTAGAGTTGTGATGTTTGAAACAAATGTCTGGGAAGGAGAGGGGTAATAGAGTTTATATTTCCATTTTGTAGGTGGCTCAGACATAAAACCCAAATTTAGTATATAAATATATGTTGAATAAAAGATACACTATAAACTTGAGAATACATATTAAGAAGCTATCCTATATATGAATAAGGGAAAGACACTGTATGCTGGAGGAGAGTTACGCAGGGGTTAAGTCCAGTGGGAAAGCATGGGAATGGCAGTAGGGTTGCCACCCAGCCGGTATTTTAAGGAAATGTCCAGTATTTTTAAGGTTCAGGTCAAATATAGATTATAAACATATAAATACAGAGAGTATGTATGTGTGTGTGTATGAAACAATATTAATTATGAGCTGGGGGTGGAAATCTTGGTAAGTTCCCACACTTTTTTTGTGGGACTTGACCCCTGAATAATGTGCTGCGTATAGATGCTATAGATGTCATAAACCTCAGCATCAGTGAGTGCACACACCCTGCACTTGTGGGCAAGACGACTGGCACTTATGATTGTGTTGAGACAGAGTTGTCCATGAGCAAATGAACAAGCAAATTCAGGATCTATATTTGAATAGGCAAATAGCGAAGCCAATTAGTCAATGAAAAGAGCAGTGCTATACAATGGTGATCAAAAAGGCAAGAACATCCTGATAGGTCAAGTTGGTCATCTGGCTGTAATGTTTGTTTAATGTTTAGCACCTTAGTAATGATTTTTGACCACATGCAGATGAAACGTCTTGAAAACATAGAAGCCCAAATATTTAATCAGAGGTGGGAGCTGTGGTTAAAAAAAAATCTTGAAATGTTCTCAATAGCATGTCCGCACACATATTACCCAGTAACTTGTCATTGGAGTGCAGAATAACATTTTTCGTGGCCCATTGAAAATATAGGATATGTCATTTTTCCAAATCTTGCAAAGCTTGGTTCGCGATAATCTAACCGATGTTGAACTCGTAATATGGGTGGGTGCTAAAACCACAACAGCAAGCTTTGCGAATACGTGCATAAACCCTGCACAACCGATATCCCACCACTTGTAATCTAGCCCTATATGTTTTATTTCATTGTTTAATAAATATATGTACTAAATATTATTTGGGATTTTCAGGGAAGCATGTTAAATTAATGATTATTGGGGCTTATTTAACCTCTCAAAATGCTCACATTAATATGTTTTTTTTTTTTTTTAAAAGTAAATATATCAACACTAACAAAACCAACAGTTGATATGACCTCTCTCTTCTGAAATAAAAAAATAACTGTGCTTTTAGAAAGAAAGTTAATGTCAGGGTTTTTTATTTAACTCTGTATTTCCCTGTAAGTCAAAATGGGTATAGTTAGTATGAGGACCACAACTGCAGCCTAGTGGTTTTGTTTTAAGTGTATGTGGCAAACTGCAAATTGTGATGGGCGCAACAAGGTTGCAGTGAGCCAAT
The DNA here is from genome assembly GCF_027579735.1 of Bombina bombina. NCBI lineage: Eukaryota > Metazoa > Chordata > Amphibia > Anura > Bombinatoridae > Bombina > Bombina bombina. The sequence continues at coordinate 1,078,983,090 of NC_069500.1, read as the reverse complement.
GCACTTAAGTTTTGATATTAGGTTCTACAGTACAAATTGCTGAGATAACTGAACATTCTGCCCAGCTCAGTATTTGTCCTGTTCACCTGGTTAGGTATGATATCAATTCCAATCTGTATACAAGTTTGGAGTACAGTCACTGTACTTAAATAGCTATAGTACAGGATAGGCTTTAGTTAATGTAAGTGAGTAAACTATTTACAAGTTTAGGTCTGTCTGAATAATTAGTAGTGGTATTAAGAGGAATAACTATTGTTCAGACTGCATTGCAATGAGAGAGTGAATAGTAATCATCGTGGTTGTAGTTAGAGACGATTGAACAAGAACATGTATTGGCTATTGAATGTAAGGGTAAGTTAACTTACGTTAATTTGTAAGGTGTCGGTCCGGTATTAAATTCCGGTGGATTTACTTCCAAAGTTAAGTTTAGGCGAGAGGTGCTGCTTCTTGTTAGTGAGCAGTGAAGAGACTGTGTCGGCGCGGCCGCGTATGTTGGCGTGTGACGTCACCGCTACCTCCGGGAGAGCAAGGAGCTGCAATTGGAGCGCAGCTGTGTAGTAAGCTTGTAGCGTAGAGTGGCTGTCAAAGATACAGCGTGAGTAGCAATTTCCAAGCAGTGATTGCTTGATGTAGAGGTCTTTTATAGAATTACCAAAGGAGGTGTCAGAGTCAAAAGTGAAGAGGGCGGTAGTTAAATTGCTTAAATAAGAGAAGTAGGGAGACACATTAAATATTCCAAGGAAGGATCCGGCAGCAGGGGGATGATCGGGTTCAAAGGAGAATGCTGCCGTAGTTGCCTATAGGGCTTCAAGAGGGAGACATGGAATGTGGGGTGAGATTTCATGGATGGAGGTAATCCAAGTGTGACTGCATTGGCGTTAACGACCTTAACAACAGGGAATGGACCAACAAATGTGGAAGTCAATTTCCTGGAGGGTACTGGTAGACGCAGGTTACGGGTTGATAACCAGACATAATCCCCGATAGCATAGGTTGGAGAAGGCATCCTCCTTTTATCATATTGAAGTTTATATCGAGATTTTGCTATGTTGATGTTCTGTCTCACCAAAGAAAATGTGTCAGATATGGTATTAAGTAGATCGTTCACTACGGGGGACATAGTAGTGGATGAGGAATCCCATTCGAAGGTAGGATGAAAACCGTAGTTGATGAAGAATGGGGTTGACCTTGTGGAGGCATGAACAGAGTTATTGAAAGCGAATTCGGCATAGGGCAGGAGTGTAACCCAATTATCCTGTCTCGCAGAGACAAAACATCTCAAGTATTGTTCCAACCATTGATTTGTCCTCTCTGTTTGTCCATTAGTTTGAGGATGGAATGAGGTGCTGAGACGTCTGGTAATATTGAGTGACTGGCAAAGCTGTTTCCAGAATTTACTGGTGAACTGTGTACCCCTATCAGATGTTATAGTATTTGGAAGTCCATGTAGTTTGAAGATATGGTTGAACATAAGGGTTACGGTGTCTGCAGTGGTAGGTAATTTATGGTAAGGAAGGAAATGAGCCATCTTGCTGAATAGATCCACTACAACAAGTATGGTATTACATTTCTGTGATTCAGGGAGGTCAACAATGAAATCTATAGCTATATCAGTCCATGGCCGGTGTGGAGTTGGTAATGGAATCAATTGTCCGAACGGGGAAGATTTCCCAGTCTTAGTTGTAGTACAAGTTTTACAGGTTTGGACATACTCAGCTGTGTCCGGGAGGAGACTTGGCCACCAGAAAAACCTATGTACCAGTTCCTGGGTCTTGTTTATACCCAGATGTCCCGCCAGATGGGAATCATGTAAGGTCTTAAGTACAGTTGCTCTGAGTGAAGGGGGTACGTAGACTCGTTCTTGGTGATAGTAGAGTCCATCATCATGCAAGGTGAGATTGTGAAGAGGTTTTTGAATGTCGGAGAGTTGTTCGGACTTGAACTGAGCAGTCTGTTCTGTGGTCAGGCCTAAAATCCTATCTGCTGGTATTAGAGGTGCTTCAGTGAGAGGTATCATGGGGTCTATAAATTGTCTGGATAAGGCATCAGCCTTTTTATTTTTTTGAGCAGGTCTGTATGTAATAAGATAATTAAATCTGGAGAGGAATAGGTTCCACCGTACTTGACGTGAGCTGAGTGTCCGGTTTGTTTTTAAATATTCCAAATTTTTATGGTCTGTGTAAATTAGTATTGGGAGTGTGGTTCCTTCCAATAAGTGTCTCCATTGTTCCAGGGAGCTTTTGATGGCTAACAACTCCTTATCTCCAATCGGATAGTTGATTTCAGCGGCAGTGAGGATGCGAGAGTAGTATGCCACTGGGTGTAAGGGCTGAGTAAGCGCAATTCTCTGGGAGAGGATAGCGCCAAGTGCGAAGTTTGAGGCGTCTACTTCTAATACATATTGTAGGGAAGGGTCAGGATAACGGAGGATGGGAGCTGTTGTGAAAGCTTTTTTTAGAAACTCGAAGATTCTTTGTGACTCCTCATTCCAGCGGAATTGTTGAGTCGATTTAGTTAAGTTCGTTAGTGGTCTGGATAGCTCGGCGAAGTTCTTAATGAACTTCCTATAGAAGTTCACGAAACCCATAAACCTCTGGATGTCCCTCTTGTTTTTTGGTACGGGCCAATTCAGAATGGCTGAGACCTTGTCATCCTCCATCTGTATGCCGGTAGGTGATATACAGTATCCTAAGAACTTTATCTCTTGTGTATGGAAGGTACATTTTTCCAGCTTTACATATAGGGAGTTATCTCTTAATCTCTTTAAAACTAAAGTTACATGTTTGATGTGTTCGTGGAGATTTGCGGAGTATATGAGGATGTCATCCAGATAGATGACCAAAAAAATGTCTAAGTAATCCTTGAAAATATCGTTAATGAAATATTGGAAAGTGGCTGGTGCATTACATAAGCCAAAAGGCATGACTGTGTATTCGAATAACCCGTATCTAGTACGAAAAGCGGTTAGCCACTCATGTCCTTGTTTAATACGTACCAAGTTGTAGGCACCTCTAAGATCAAGTTTAGTATAAATGGAGGCGCCACAGAGTCTGTCAATTAGCTGTGGTATTAAGGGTAGAGGATAACGGTTCTTTATAGTACGTTTATTCAATTCCCTATAGTCTATTATGGGTCTTAGGGACTGATCTTTATTTTTAACGAAGAAAATGCCTGCCCCTGCAGGCGAGGTGGAAGGGCGGATAAAGCCCTTCTGTAAATTCTCATTGATATAGTTTTTAAGGTGTTCTAGTTCTGGTTCTGATAAAGGGAATATATGACCGTAGGGAATATCAACCCCGGGTAGTAAATCAATAGGGCAGTCATATACCCTATGGGGAGGTAAGTTGGAGGATTCTTTTTTGTCAAAAACATCAGAAAATGATGAATATTCATGGGGGTATGGAGTAGCAGTATCCAAAAGAATCTGTTCCTGATGGAGACAAGTATCAGCACAGTAGGTGGAGTTAAATACTACCTGTGCCGTGGACCAGGTTATATTTGGATCATGCTGTTTGAACCAGGTGATACCTAAAATGATTGGGAACATAGGGGAAGGTATGACATCAAAACTCAAAAATTCAGTATGTAGATTGTGAGTTGTAACCCGTAATGGGATAGTATGGTACCTAATGGGCCCTGAGGCAATCTCCTTCCCATCAACAAAACGAAGGACACTGGGGGTGTTTTTAGTGACAAGAGGTATTTTATTTTTAACAACAAACTGGTGATCTATATAATTGTGACTTGCTCCGGAGTCTAGGATTGCCTCAGAGTGGATTCTGTGATGTTCCCACTGTAATAGAACAGGAAGAGTACAATGGTTAGTGTGTGCTTGTTTAGCAGATAAACATAACTGTGTGGGTTGTTGCTTACCCTTCCTTCGTTGGAGCTGAAGGCAATCCTTTACAGAATGGTCTAAGCCCCCACAGTACATGCAGAGGTCCAGGGTTTTTCTCCTTAGTTTCTCCTGAGGTGTGAGGGGTCCTCTAATGAAACCCAGTTCCATGGGAGTCTCGGCAGCCCTAGTTGGAGGCCTATGTGAGGGAGTAATACTTGCGCTTTGTGTGAGTTGTTTTGGGCTAGTGTCGTGGTGGCTTCTTTCAGAGCGTCTCTCCCTGATACGTCTATCTAGAATAATACTGATGTCAATGAGGTTATCTAGGGTGTCTGGGAGTGGTTGTCTTGCTAACTCATCTTTTAGGGTTTCTGAGAGACCTAGCCTAAATTGATTCCGGAGTGAGAGGTCATTCCATTGTGTGTCTGGGGACCATTTCTTGAATTCTGCTATGTAATCTTCCACTGGCCTTTTGTTTTGGCGCAGGGAACGCATAGCAGTCTCAGCTGATAACTGCTTGTATGGGTCATCATATAATTGCCCCATTGCCTTGAAGAATTGGTCCAAGGAATAGAGTATGGGGTCGTTGGATTCGAAGAATAAATTCGCCCATATACGGGGTTCGCCACGTAGGTAGGATATGGTAGTCAAAACCTTTAAGTGGTCAGTAGTATAGGTCTTAGGCTTCAATTGAAAGTAAAGAAGGCATGAATTTCTGAGAGACCTAGCCTAAATTGATTCCGGAGTGAGAGGTCATTCCATTGTGTGTCTGGGGACCATTTCTTGAATTCTGCTATGTAATCTTCCACTGGCCTTTTGTTTTGGCGCAGGGAACGCATAGCAGTCTCAGCTGATAACTGCTTGTATGGGTCATCATATAATTGCCCCATTGCCTTGAAGAATTGGTCCAAGGAATAGAGTATGGGGTCGTTGGATTCGAAGAATAAATTCGCCCATATACGGGGTTCGCCACGTAGGTAGGATATGGTAGTCAAAACCTTTAAGTGGTCAGTAGTATAGGTCTTAGGCTTCAATTGAAAGTAAAGAAGGCATGAATTCTTAAACTCTCTAAACTCACTTCTAATACCACTGAATGGTTGTGGAGGGTTTGGTTGTGGTTCATGTGGAGTTTGGGTTGTTTTCATAGTATCTAGTCGCTCATTAATATATAATCTTAATGAGGTGTTCTCTTCCTGTAGTGCAGTTAACCCCTTAGAGAGGTTTTCAACTGTTAGTGTCAGAGCCTCTACATGTGATACTAGGGCTGCTGGGTCCATCTTTACACAGGCTTGGAAATTACTGTCAGGGTTTTTTATTTAACTCTGTATTTCCCTGTAAGTCAAAATGGGTATAGTTAGTATGAGGACCACAACTGCAGCCTAGTGGTTTTGTTTTAAGTGTATGTGGCAAACTGCAAATTGTGATGGGCGCAACAAGGTTGCAGTGAGCCAATGCACTTAAGTTTTGATATTAGGTTCTACAGTACAAATTGCTGAGATAACTGAACATTCTGCCCAGCTCAGTATTTGTCCTGTTCACCTGGTTAGGTATGATATCAATTCCAATCTGTATACAAGTTTGGAGTACAGTCACTGTACTTAAATAGCTATAGTACAGGATAGGCTTTAGTTAATGTAAGTGAGTAAACTATTTACAAGTTTAGGTCTGTCAGAATAATTAGTAGTGGTATTAAGAGGAATAACTATTGTTCAGACTGCATTGCAATGAGAGAGTGAATAGTAATCATCGTGGTTGTAGTTAGAGACGATTGAACAAGAACATGTATTGGCTATTGAATGTAAGGGTAAGTTAACTTACGTTAATTTGTAAGGTGTCGGTCCGGTATTAAATTCCGGTGGATTTACTTCCAAAGTTAAGTTTAGGCGAGAGGTGCTGCTTCTTGTTAGTGAGCAGTGAAGAGACTGTGTCGGCGCGGCCGCGTATGTTGGCGTGTGACGTCACCGCTACCTCCGGGAGAGCAAGGAGCTGCAATTGGAGCGCAGCTGTGTAGTAAGCTTGTAGCGTAGAGTGGCTGTCAAAGATACAGCGTGAGTAGCAATTTCCAAGCAGTGATTGCTTGATGTAGAGGTCTTTTATAGAATTACCAAAGGAGGTGTCAGAGTCAAAAGTGAAGAGGGCGGTAGTTAAATTGCTTAAATAAGAGAAGTAGGGAGACACATTAAATATGACAGTTAAATACACAAAGACACCATCATCAAAAAGATAATTGTGTGCATGTTTAGATCTTAATTGGCTATTAAACCATATATAATTTTTTTATTAAATTTTGATCTAAATTCACTGATATGTGTATCTATTTTTGATCTTAATGGGATACTAAAACAATATATGGATTGGTATTACTATATGGTATTACTAAATCATTAATATGTTAATAGGCTAATTTGGTAGCGGACCTACACAACAGAGGGCCCTGGTGGGTCCCCCAAAAGGTAACTGTATAATAATTTTAAGGATAGATACATAGGTATCTACACCTACATCCTGCACTAATAAAAGGCTCACCTGTATTAGGATTGTACACATTCTGCACAAGCCTATTTATAGACTAACTGCTATGCCCCCCCCCCCCAGCCCTTGGGCCCCGGTGCCACTGCTCCTGCTGCACCAATGGTAGTTCCACCCCTGGGCTAATTATTTTTGAATCAGAAGTGCTAGCCATATGCTTTTAGAACTGAATATGGTGATTATATAATACATATTTAATAAAACCCATATATGGTATTTTATACCATATATGATTTTAATTTTTTTTTTTTTTAAGTAATCAGCAAATTTACATTCCAATGCAACACTAATACTATATATATTTTTAGTATATAATTGTCAAGTAATTCGTTTTAAAAATAAGCTGATTACTAAGTAAAACCTTTTAAGTTATTACTACCAGATTAAGATTTAAATAGGTTTAATATGTCTAAAGATGACATTTAAACCACATAAGGTACTTATTTCACATTAAGATTTAAATCAAATAAGCAAGATCTTGAATGTGAGCTCAGCTCTGGTCACCATCTTTAATATGTATACTTGTGTACTGCTTATATGAAACATGAAAGCTTGCATAACAAACATTATCGGCTAGATTTGGAGTTTGGCGGTAAAAGGGCTGTTAACGCTCCGCGGGTTTTTTTCTGGCCGCACCATAAATTTAACTCTGGTATCGAGAGTTCAAACAAATGCTGCGTTAGGCTCCAAAAAAGGAGCGTAGAGCATTTTTACCGCAAATGCAACTCTCGATACCAGAGTTGCTTACGGACGCGGCCGGCCTCAAAAACGTGCTCGTGCACGATTCCCCCATAGGAAACAATGGGGCTGTTTGAGCTGAAAAAAAACCTAACACCTGCAAAAAAGCAGCGTTCAGCTCCTAACGCAGCCCCATTGTTTCCTATGGGGAAACACTTCCTACGTCTGCACCTAACACTCTAACATGTACCCCAAGTCTAAACACCCCTAACCTTACACTTATTAACCCCTAATCTGCCGCCCCCGCTATCGCTGACCCCTGCATTACACTTTTAACCCCTAATCTGCCGCTCCGTAAACCGCCGCCACCTACGTTATCCCTATGTACCCCTAATCTGCTGTCCTAACATCGCCGACCCCTATATTATATTTATTAACCCCTAATCTGCCCCCCACAACGTCGCCTCCACCTGCCTACACTTATTAAACCCTAATCTGCCGACCGGACCTGAGCGCTACTATAATAAAGTTATTAACCCCTAATCCGCCTCACTAACCCTATCATAAATAGTATTAACCCCTAATCTGCCCTCCCTAACATCGCTGACACCTACCTTCAATTATTAACCCCTAATCTGCCAACCGGAGCTCACCGCTATTCTAATAAATGCATTAACCCCTAAAGGTAAGTCTAACCCTAACACTAACACCCCCCTAAGTTAAATATAATTTTTATCTAACGAAATAAATTAACTCTTATTAAATAAATGATTCCTATTTAAAGCTAAATACTTACCTGTAAAATAAATCCTAATATAGCTACAATATAAATTACATTTATATTATAGCTATTTTAGGATTAATATTTATTTTACAGGTAACTTTGTATTTATTTTAACCAGGTACAATAGCTATTAAATAGTTAAGAACTATTTAATAGTTACCTAGTTAAAATAATTACAAATTTACCTGTAAAATAAATCCTAACCTAAGATATAATTAAACCTAACACTACCCTATCAATAAAATAATTAAATAAACTACCTACAATTACCTACAATTAACCTAACACTACACTATCAATAAATTAATTAAACACAATTGCTACAAATAAATACAATTAAATAAACTATCTAAAGTACAAAAAATAAAAAAGAACTAAGTTACAGAAAATAAAAAAATATTTACAAACATAAGAAAAATATTACAACAATTTTAAACTAATTACACCTACTCTAAGCCCCCTAATAAAATAACAAAGACCCCCAAAATAAAAAATTCCCTACCCTATTCTAAATTTAAAAAGTTACAAGCTCTTTTACCTTACCAGCCCTGAACAGGGCCCTTTGCGGGGCATGCCCCAAGAAGTTCAGCTCTTTTGCCTGTAAAAGAAAACATACAATACCCCCCCCCCAACATTACAACCCACCACCCACATACCCCTAATCTAACCCAAACCCCCCTTAAATAAACCTAACACTAAGCCCCTGATGATCTTCCTACCTTGTCTTCACCATGCCAGGTTCACCGATCCGTCCTGGCTCCAAGATCTTCATCCAACCCAAGCGGGGGCTAGACATCCACTGAAGAAGTCCAGAAGAGGGTCCAAAGTCTTCCTCCTATCCGGCAAGAAGAGGACATCCGGACCGGCAAACATCTTCTCCAAGCGGCATCTTCTATGTTCTTCCATCCGATGACGACCGGCTCCATCTTGAAGACCTCCAGCGCGGATCCATCCTCTTCTTCCGACGACTAGACGACGAATGACGGTTCCTTTAAGGGACGTCATCCAAGATGGCGTCCCTCGAATTCCGATTGGCTGATAGGATTCTATCAGCCAATCGGAATTAAGGTAGGAATTTTCTGATTGGCTGATGGAATCAGCCAATCAGAATCAAGTTCAATCCGATTGGCTGATCCAATCAGCCAATCAGATTGAGCTCGCATTCTATTGGCTGATCGGAACAGCCAATAGAATGCGAGCTCAATCTGATTGGCTGATTGGATCAGCCAATCGGATTGAACTTGATTCTGATTGGCTGATTCCATCAGCCAATCAGAAAATTCCTACCTTAATTCCGATTGGCTGATAGAATCCTATCAGCCAATCGGAATTCGAGGGACGCCATCTTGGATGACGTCCCTTAAAGGAACCGTCATTCGTCGTCTAGTCGTCGGAAGAAGAGGATGGATCCGCGCTGGAGGTCTTCAAGATGGAGCCGGTCGTCATCGGATGGAAGAACATAGAAGATGCCGCTTGGAGAAGATGTTTGCCGGTCCGGATGTCCTCTTCTTGCCGGATAGGAGGAAGACTTTGGACCCTCTTCTGGACTTCTTCAGTGGATGTCTAGCCCCCGCTTGGGTTGGATGAAGATCTTGGAGCCAGGACGGATCGGTGAACCTGGCATGGTGAAGACAAGGTAGGAAGATCATCAGGGGCTTAGTGTTAGGTTTATTTAAGGGGGGTTTGGGTTAGATTAGGGGTATGTGGGTGGTGGGTTGTAATGTTGGGGGGGGGGTATTGTATGTTTTCTTTTACAGGCAAAAGAGCTGAACTTCTTGGGGCATGCCCCGCAAAGGGCCCTGTTCAGGGCTGGTAAGGTAAAAGAGCTTGTAACTTTTTAAATTTAGAATAGGGTAGGGAATTTTTTATTTTGGGGGTCTTTGTTATTTTATTAGGGGGCTTAGAGTAGGTGTAATTAGTTTAAAATTGTTGTAATATTTTTCTTATGTTTGTAAATATTTTTTTATTTTCTGTAACTTAGTTCTTTTTTATTTTTTGTACTTTAGATAGTTTATTTAATTGTATTTATTTGTAGCAATTGTGTTTAATTAATTTATTGATAGTGTAGTGTTAGGTTAATTGTAGGTAATTGTAGGTAGTTTATTTAATTATTTTATTGATAGGGTAGTGTTAGGTTTAATTATATCTTAGGTTAGGATTTATTTTACAGGTAAATTTGTAATTATTTTAACTAGGTAACTATTAAATAGTTCTTAACTATTTAATAGCTATTGTACCTGGTTAAAATAAATACAAAGTTACCTGTAAAATAAATATTAATCCTAAAATAGCTATAATATAAATGTAATTTATATTGTAGCTATATTAGGATTTATTTTACAGGTAAGTATTTAGCTTTAAATAGGAATCATTTATTTAATAAGAGTTAATTTATTTCGTTAGATAAAAATTATATTTAAGTTAGGGGGGTGTTAGTGTTAGGGTTAGACTTAGCTTTAGGGGTTAATACATTTATTAGAATAGCGGTGAGCTCCGGTCGGCAGATTAGGGGTTAATAATTGAAGGTAGGTGTCGGCGATGTTAGGGAGGGCAGATTAGGGGTTAATACTATTTATGATAGGGTTAGTGAGGCGGATTAGGGGTTAATAACTTTATTATAGTAGCGCTCAGGTCCGCTCGGCAGATTAGGGGTTAATAAGTGTAGGTAGGTGTCGGCGACGTTGTGGGGGGCAGATTAGGGGTTGATAAATATAACATAGGGGTCGGCGATGTTAGGGGCAGAAGATTAGGGGTACATAGGGATAACGTAGGTGGCGGCGATTTGCGGTCGGAAGATTAGGGGTTAATTATTTTAAGTAGCTTGCGGCGACGTTGTGTGGGGCAAGTTAGGGGTTAATAAATATAATATAGGGGTCGGCGGGGTTAGGGGCAGCAGATTAGGGGTACATAAGTATAACGTAGGTGGCGGTCGGCAGATTAGGGGTTAAAAATTTTAATCGAGTGGCGGCGATGTGGGGGGAGCTCGGTTTAGGGGTACATAGGTAGTTTATGGGTGTTAGTGTAGTTTAGGGTACAGTAGTTAAGAGCTTTATGAACCGGCGTTAGCCAGAAAGCTCTTAACTCCTGCTTTTTTCAGGCGGCTGGAATCTTGTCGTTAGAGCTCTAACGCTCACTGCAGAAACGACTCTAAATACCAGCGTTAGAAAGATCCCATTGAAAAGATAGGCTACGCAAATGGCGTAGGGGGATCTGCGGTATGGAAAAGTCGCGGCTGTAAAGTGAGCGTTAGACCCTTTAATCACTGACTCCAAATACCAGCGGGCGGCCAAAACCAGCGTTAGGAGCCTCTAACGCTGGTTTTGACGGCTACCGCCGAACTCTAAATCTAGGCCTTAGTAAATTAAACTTCAGCATTAAATGACATATAATTAAACTATTACATTAAAACAAATTCTAATATTTATAGCTTTAATTCATGCTGGTTTCATTTTATGTGAAAAATTATGTTAGTTTGTTCACAAATGATATGTATCTTTTTTTATTTGGTTGATAGGGAAAACTGTCACAGAAAGAAGCATTAATTAATCAATCACAACAATAGAGAAAATGAAAAGTGATCTCTTATTTAAAAGGGTGGATTTTCAAACTTTCAAATTAGAGGTAATTTCTTCCCCTAGAATGCAGCTGATCATTGGGGGAAAAAAAGTAATTTCTAGTGGTGTGGTAGTAGGCTACTTTGGAGCCCCTATATCTACCTCTGATTTAATTAGAGGGGTGATAGACCCCTCACTCCCTACTAATTCTAACTCTAACATAACAATACAGTGTTTGATAAGGGGAAGGGGTTCTATTAGAGCCATATTCTCCCCATCAAATACAGAGGGGCATGAGACCCCTGTTTATAAAGAGGAGAGACACTCTTTCAAATGTGGGTCTCAAATCCCTGTCATTAGTAGGTGAAGAGGTTTGCTCCAAACTAGTTAATGGTGTCTTGGTAGTAGTGCGGCAACTCTTAAGCCTCATATACCTCAGCCAGTCTTCCTGTACTGCATTTTGGTGATGAAGGCACGCTTTGTCATCTCTGACATATTAGCACCGTGATGGCAATGTCATTAGTTCAGCAAACACGCTCAAGCACTGCAGCAATTTCTAAGTAATAGCAACAGCTATAAAGTTGATATTTTACTTCCATTAAGCCCTTGGAACAATCAGAACTGGAAACAGCTTTCCCTTCATATAAATAAAGCTCCAATATATGTACATAGTATAGGTGTCATGTGATTAGAAGTATCTGCATTATGGGAATGCAGGTGTGTGTATTATAAGTAACATGATGAATCACACAGAAGGGAAGTTTAAGAAGGAGAGGAGCCTCCACTGCATCTAATCTTCTGGAAAGCTACCTTTAATATGTTTAACCGTCACTAATGAATGATAAATGTATATCCGGAGTCCCATATAAGAAGAAATGCTACACAGTCTTTTCCGTTTAGAACCTGTTATCTCACATACCGGATTGCTCATACAAAGACTGGAAAATCCACAATGATTTTCATTTAGAAAAAGTGGAATTTCCTTAATTTAAATAGTAGTCATTAAGAGTGATCTTTTTAAATGGCTATACAGTTATATTCTCTCATTTTTATTGAGACTTGGTACAGATACTTATAAAAAAGTTTTGTTGAGTCTTCAAAGTATAAAATAAACACAATACCTCGCAACCAGTACTTTAGTTCAGCTTCACCTCTTTATTGTGCAACCTCCCTAGTATACATGGCCCAACGTTTTGGTCCTCAACCAGGACCATTGTCATGGTTACATTCACAGAAGTATATCATAACAAATACATAACCCACCTTATAATACCAAACTGATCCCCGGAACAAGCCCGCCGCCGGCTTCACACTTTACTGGAAGTGACTGGCGACCACTTCTGGCAATGACATCATCAACATTGCTCCTAAAATAAAACCACTTGCACAATGAAAACTACTCATCCAAAACACATACTGTACAAGTGACATTCCTATCACACAACATATGTAAAGGTCAATCACTCCTACAGCAATTTGCCTAAAATAAATACCAAGCGTCAAATCCTTTTTCATTCAATTACCATGGAAACATATGCACTGTTTACAAATACGGTAGCCCAAAGGCTACATTCCTGAAGTCATAAAAATCACGCTACAAAAAAAATCATACTACAAAAAATAAAAGTTTAAAAGGAGCATTACACCACGGCGCAAAGAAGTGGGCATCTATCACTCCAATACACACATCTATAACCAATATTTAATCCGTAAACACCCTTATATCGGTACATAAATTAAACGAAATATCCTGCCCTAATATAAGTAAGTACACTGAAACTAACTCTACCTCCATATATTCTTTTAACATTAATGATTGAGTATTGGAACCAAGAATGAAGATAACAGGCACTATAATAACAATATATACCTGTATACTGTATATTCAAAAAAAGCCTAGTAGCAGAAATAACCATCTGTCCTTCAAAAACAGGATAGCCATATTTGTTTATTCAGACCCTGTGGTGCCACCTTCTGTAATTTATAAATTCACTCCACTTCCTTCTGCAGTAGAAGCTTATTAACATCACCATCCCTTGGGGGTTTTGTCACTTGTTCAATTGGCACACAACATAAACCAGCCACTGAATGCTTCTCAGATACCTTTCTTCAGTGCTTGGTGTATTGTTGATCTTTGGTTTGCAATCCTCTCCTTGAGAGGGCGCTCCGTCTTACCAATATAGGTAAGCCTGGGCATTTAATAATGTACACCAACATCTGTAAAGAACATGTCCTAGGATGTCCAAAATAATTTTTAATGATCAAGCTATCACAAGTGGTACAACCATCTGAATGATGGCAACCAGGGGTAACTTCCCAAGTCTTATTTACTGCAAAAGGGGCATAGGAGTACCAGGTTAGAGGCACAGTAATTCCCAGTTGCATTTTTAGCCATAACTACCTGCAGGTGTCGCAGGGACATGTCCCTTAGCCTCCTCCCACAGGACTTAAGGTTCTTTTCATGTCAGATCCTCTGCTGTTGCCTGTACAGCACTGGATGGGCACTTTACTGGATACAGCTGCATTTACTTGCCTAGTAAGTGATTAAACACACTCACATAGCCCACAGGCTATTTGTTGATACTTACACACAGTATAGCATAGTCTTAGGATTCAGCCTACTTGCAGATTGACTTTTTGCTTCACAAATCCCTTCAAATGCCACAGAAATACTTCTCTATAAAGAGTATGGGGCCCCCCTATACCCTCCTTTGAGGGTTGTATGGTCTTTAAAGAACTCACTCCTTAGAGCTCCAATTTATATCTGTTATTAAAAAATTAATTTGTAATACTTTTTGAGTATTTTATGTACTAGGCATTACTGGGAAGGGGCATGCTGTTTTTTTTTCACAGCTTCACATTTTGTTGCTTTTCCTCCTGCTTGCCTCAGAATAGAAGCTGCTTCTGTATCTGCAATTTTAACCTCTTGAGTTCTAACGATGGCTCTGAGCCGTCGCAAATTGTCCCAGTCAGGTGCTAACGACGGCTCAGAGTTGTCGCTAGCACTCTCCCACCTTGAGGGAGATCTGGGGGCTCCCACCTGCTCCTACCCGGTGAACAGGCCTGCATAGTGACAGGCATTGCCGTGGCTTCCCGTTTTGCGTGGTGAAGTCACACGCAATGACGTGATGACGTCATTGCGCAACTTTATTGAAAATTTACATTAGACAGTATAGGGAAATGGGCCATGCTGCTTAGAAGCTTGTATCTCACGCATCTAAGCAGCTACAGACCCCCTAGACCCACCGTTGGAAAGGTAATCGCCTAACCTTTACAACAGTATAAGTCTTGGGGATCTGAAAAAAGAAAAAAAATAGTTAAAAAAATATATATTTAAAAAATAAAAAAGTAAAAAATCCTAAAATCCACCTTAGCACCCAGGTGGGAAAATGCTTAGCACTCAAAGGGTTAAAGCAAATTTGTGGATTTTAGAGTAATTCTTCATTCCTTAGTCCCTGGTGGGGGTGAGTACCTGATAACAAGAGATATTGTGGGGGAAAGGGTGTTATAAAGGAGCTGTTTGGAAACTTATTGCAGCTTTCCCATGTTTTCTCTGAGTCTGGGGTATATTTGAGGTAAAATTAAAGGCTGCTTAGTAGTAGAGGTTAATTTCTACTGCCTAGTATTTTTTATTGTATTATTTTTAAATGTCTGCAGTTTTCTGCAGCTGCTGTATTTATGGAAGCTGACATATATTCAGTATTCATGTGATGTATCTGATGTTATGCATGTTCCTCAGCAAACAGCATTTGTTACCACTATAAGTTTTTCACCTGCTCCAGTATTCATTTCTCAGGGTCTTTCTACTAATTGTACCCCTGAGTTTAAGAATAATTTCCGCTATATGGTTGAAATTCTAGAGACTCTTCCCAGACCTAGTAAGCGAAAGTGCAAGTCTGTAGAAGCTGCTACTACTTCTAATACAAATATTACTGTTTCCCATTCTCAGTATCAAATACCAAAAATTCTCCAGGATTCTGATTCAGATGACTTATTGGCCCATATTTATCAAGCTCGGTACGGAGCTTGAAGGGCCGTGTTTCTGGTGAGTCTTCAGACTCGCCAGAAACACAAGTTATGAAGTTATGAAGTTATGAAGTTAAAGACCGCTGCTCCATAACCCTGTCCGCCTGCTCTGAGCAGGCAGACAGAAATCGCCGGAAATCAACCCGATCGAGTACGATCAGGTTTATTGACACCTCCCTGCTGGCGGCAGGGGGCGGCGTTGCACCAGCAGCTCTTGTGAGCTGCTGGTGCAATGTTAAATGCGGAGAGCGTATTGCTCTCCGCATTTAGCGAGGTCTTGCGGACCTGATCCGCACTGTCGGATCAGGTCCACAAGACCTTTGATAAATTGGGGCCATTGTCTAATTCAGAAGGAGAAGTGTCCCGTGAGGAGAAGGAGCCAGTACCTGATTCTGATGCAGACTCATCTTTCAGGTTTAAGGTAGATCACATCCGCTTTTTGCTGCACTTAAAACTCTAGCGGCTAGATTACGAGTTTTGCGTTAGGCTTAAAAAGCAGCGTTGGCCGGTCCCAACGCTGCTTTTTAACGCCCGTTGGTATTACGAGTCTTGAAGGTACAGGTGTACCGCTCACTTTTTTGGCCAGACTCAGAAATACCGCGAATCCACTTACGTCAATTGCGTATCCTCTTTTTTCAATGTGACTTGCATAGCGCCGGTATTATGAGTCTGACAAAAAGTGAGCGGTAGACCCTCTCCTGTGAAGACTGGTACCGCATTTAAAAGTCAGTAGTTAAGAGTTTTACACTACAACGCCGTAGCATAAAACTCTTAACTAAAGTGCTAAAAAGTACACTAACACCCATAAACTACCTATTAACCCAAAAAACGAGGCCCTCCCACATCGCAAACACTATAATCACATTTTTAACCCCTAATCTGCCGAACCGGACATTGCCGCCACTATAATAAATATATTAACCCCTAAACCGCCGCACTCCTGCCTCGCAAACACTAGTTACATTTTATTAACCTCTAATCTGCCATCCCTAACATCGCTGACACCTACCTACATTTATTAACCCCTAATCTGCCGTCCCCAACATCGCCGCCACTATATTAAAGTTATTAACCCCTAAATCTAAGTCTAACCCTAACTTAAATATAATTTAAATAAATATAAATAAATATTCCTATCATTAACTAAATTATTGTTATTTAAAACTAAATACTTACCTATAAAATAAACCCTAAGCTAGCTACAATATAACTAATAGTTACATTGTAGCTATCTTAGGGTTTATTTTTTATTTTACAGGCAAGTTTGTATTTATTTTAACTAGGTAGAATAGTTATCAAATAGTTATTAACTATTTAATAACTACCTAGCCAAAATAAAGACAAAAGTACCTGTAAAATAAAACCTAACCTAAGTTACAATTACACCTAACACTACCACTAAAATTAAATTAATTCCCTAAATTAAATAAAATTATCTAAAGTACAAAAAAAAAAACACTAAAATACAGAAAATAATAAAAATATTACAAGATTTTTAAACTAATTACACCTAATCTAATCCCTCTAGCAAAAAAAAGCCCCCCCCCAAATAAAAAAGCCCTACCCTACACTAAATTATAAATAGCCCTTAAAAGGGCCTTTTGCGGGGCATTGCCCCAAAGTAATCAGCTCTTTTACCTGTAAAAAAAATTACAAATCCCCCCCAACATTAAAACCCACCATCCACACAACCATCCCTACTTTAAAATCAACCCAATCCCCCCTTAAAAAAAAACCTAACACTAACCCCCTGAAGATCACCCTACTGGGAGACGTCTTCATCCAACTGGGCAGAAGTGGTCCTCCAGATGGGCAGAACTCTTCATCCAAGCTGGGCAGAAGTGTTCCTCCAGACGGCAGAAGTCTTCATCCAGACGGCATCTTCTATCTTCATCCATCCGGCGTGGAGCGGGTCCATCTTCAAGACATCCGACGCGGAGCATCCTCTTCTTCCGATGGCTATGACTGAATGAAGGTTCCTTTAAATTATGTCATCCAAGATGGCGTCCCTTCAATTCCGATTGGCTGATCAGCCAATCTGAATTAAGGTAGAAAAAATCCAATTGGCTGATGCAATCAGCCAATAGGATTGAGCTTGCATTCTATTGGCTGATTGGAACAGCCAATAGAATGCTAGCTCAATCCTATTGGCTGATTGCATCAGCCAGTAGGTTTGAACTTCAATCCTATTGGCTGATTGCATCAGCCAATAGGATTTTTTCTACCTTAATTCCGATTGGCTTATAGAATTCTATCAGCCAATCGGAATTGAAGGGACGCCATCTTGGATGACGCCACTTAAAGGTACCTTCATTCAGTCGTAGCCGTCGGATGAAGAGGATGCTCCATGTCGGATGTCTTGAAGATGGACCCGCTCCGCGCCAGATGGATGAAGATAGAAGATGCCATCTGGATGAAGACTTCTGCCCGTCTGGAGGACCACTTCTGCCTGGTTGGATGAAGACGTCTCCCGGTAGGGGGATCTTCAGGGGGTTAGTGTTAGGTTTTTTAAGGGGGGATTGGGTAGGTTTTAGAGTAGGGTTGGTTGTGTGGGTGGTGGGTTTTAATGTTGGGGGGATTTGTAATTTTTTTTTACAGGTAAAAGAGCTGATTACTTTGGGGCAATGCCCTGCAAAAGGCCCTTTTAAGGGGTATTTGTAATTTAGTGTAGGGTAGGGCTTTTTTATTTGGGGGGGGCTTTTTTTATTTGTTAGGGGATTAGATTAGGTGTAATTAGTTTAAAAATCTTGTCATTTTTTTATTATTTTCTGTAATTTAGTTGGGTTTTTTTTTTGTACTTTAGATTTTATTTAATTTAGGGAATTAATTTAATTATAGTGGTAGTGTTAGGTGTAATTGTAACTTAGGTTAGGTTTTATTTTACAGGTACTTTTGTCTTTATTTTAGCTAGGTAGTTATTAAATAGTTAATAACTATTTACTAACTATTCTACATAGTTAAAATAAATACAAACTTGCCTGTAAAATAAAAATAAACCCTAAGCTAGCTACAATGTAACTATTAGTTATATTGTAGCTAGCTTAGGTTTTATTTTATAGGTATTTAGTTTTAAATAGGAATTATTTAATAAATGATAGTTATTTTTATTTAGATTTATTTAAATTATATTTAAGTTAGGGGGGTTAGGGTTAGACTTAGGTTTAGGGGTTAATAACTTTAATATAGTGGCGGCGACGTTGGGGGTGGCAGATTAGGGTTTAAGAAGTGTAGGTAGGTTGTGGCGACATTGGGGGCGGCAGATTAGGGGTTAATAAATATAATGTAGGTGTGGGCGATGTCGAGGGCAGCAGATTAGGGGTTCATAAGTATAATGTAGGTGGCGGCGGTGTCCAGAGCGGCAGATTAGGGGTTAATAATATAATGTAGGTGTTGGCGATGTTGAGGGCAGCTAATTAGGGGTTAATAAGTGTAAGATTAGGGGTGTTTAGACTCAGGGTTCATGTTAGGGTGTTAGGTGTAGACATAAATGTATTTTCCCCATAGGAATCAATGGGGCTGCGTTTTTTTTCAACCGGCTCTCTCCCATTGATTCCTATGGGGAAATCGTGTACGAGCACATTCAGCCAGCTCACCGCTAACGTAATCAGCGCTGGTATTGAGGTGAGATGTGGAGCAA
This sequence comes from Bombina bombina, assembly GCF_027579735.1. Lineage (NCBI taxonomy): Eukaryota > Metazoa > Chordata > Amphibia > Anura > Bombinatoridae > Bombina > Bombina bombina. The sequence goes on along the minus strand of NC_069500.1, from coordinate 1,078,964,047 downwards.
AATTTTGCTCTACGATCACTTTTTTGCGGTTAACGCCGGGTTTGGAGAACCCCGTAATACCAGCGCTGTCTGTAAGTGAGCGGTGAGCATAAACTGCTCGTTGCACCGCATAGTCTCTAACGCAAAACTCGTAATCTAGCCGTAGGTTTATCGAATGATAAGCTTGCTGAAGACAAACCCGTTATCCAGTTAAATTTTATTTGTAAGGCTACACCAAAAATGCCTGAGGTTTTTCAGGCCACCGACTTTTTTTTTACATCATTTCAAAAGAATGGAAAAAAAATGGTATTCCTTTTATATCTTCTAACAGGTTTTAAGAGGATGTATCCTATTCCAGAGCAAAACATAAACTTTTGGGAATATATCCCTAAGGTTGACGGGGCCATTTCTACTTTAGCAAAGCACTCTACTATTCCCTCAGAGTCCTTTCTAAGAAACTTTTTTCTACAAACTGGACTTCTCCAACTTGCAGTTGCTATAACCTGTGTTGCTGGTGCTGCAGCTGTATGTGTGATACGTTAGCTCAGTTAACGTCTTATCAGTCATCTGCAGAAGATATTAAAGACTGCATTAGAGTACTTAAAGTGTCAAATGCATTAATATGTAATGCAGTCATGGACATTATCAAAATTGATGTGAAACATATGTACTTGGCTATACGTACAAGAAAAACCTTGTGGCTGACATGGTCTCTAAGATTAGACTGAAGTCTCTTTCCTTCCAAGGGAAGATTCTCTTTGGCTTAGATTACATTATTTCCATGGCTAGTGGTGGTAAGGAAGGTTTTCTTCCTCAAGATAAAAAATCTAAAGGAAAGAATAGTCAGCGTTTTCGCTCCTTTCAAACCATGGCAGAGCCAAAGTCTTCCTTAACTCAGAAGACAGATACCTCTAAACCTGCATGGAAGCTTGGTTCTTCCTAGCCAAAATTTAATCCAGTTCTAATACTCTAAGTCTGCATGAAAGTGCAGCCCCCAAACCAGACCCTGTGTGGTAGGGGGCAGACATAGGGCCAGATTACAAGTGGAGCACTAAATATCGCTTTGATGAAAGTGATATTTGCACTCCACTGTTTAATACCAGCACACGCTAATGTGCGCTGGTATTACAAGTTTTCAGCAATGAGTTATAGACCCTAAAGTACTGTTGAAAAATTGGCTTTCACAAAGGTCACATAGCTGGCAAGCATTGTGCTCACGAGAGCGTGCTTCCATAAGCTCCTATGGGAGCCTTGTTCTAATGTCGTCAGAGATGGCATCAGAACTTCAGGGTAACCAAAAGGGGTAAGTCGGGCATCAATAGCAGCAAATATATATGTATATGCTGATATATATATATTTATAAGTTAATATGTATACATACAAATATTAACACGTAAATATATACGTATATAAGCAAATACATATTTATTTACTAGAAACACATAGTTCCCATAGAACGCAATGTAAAGACACTTTTCAGTGCTGTGTTTTTTTTTAACATTCCACTCCCACCAACTTTAACCCCAAAATGCTGCCTAGTGCAGTAATTTTATTAAAATAAGAAGATGCTGCCATCTTTATTTTTAATAAAATTCATTAGACAGTACTTGGGGATCATTTGGGGCAGATTTATAAAATTAACCAGAGATCTGAATTTTATAAGCGCTAATTGCTACCACGAGCTTGTGGTAGCAATAACCAGCCACTTGTAATGGCTGATTAATTATCACTCAATAATTTAGTGCTCCACATGTAATCTAGCCCTAAGTCCGAATGAGGAAACCTTCAGACCCATCTTAAAGCTGAAAACTTGAAACAAATTTATTAAGAGTTCCTACCTTCAAGATGGAGACAATACGCGCAATCTTACCTCTGATCAAACAAGGTCAGATTGTGTCTACAATGATGCATACCTCCATATTTCAATACACAATGATCACTATATGTTCCTATGTTTTGCTTTCCACAACAAACATTTTCAATTTGTCACACTCCCATTTGCTACAAGCTCCTTCTCAGTCTCAAGCAATAGCTCACACTCACAGATTGTTGCTGTTTCTCGAGGTTCATGGCTAGAAAATAAATTACCCAAAGAGTTTCTTAACTCTAGCAGCCAAGGTCTCTTTTCTGGGCAATTCTGAGAGATATTCAGTCTTGATCCTTTCTGAAGAGGGAAAATTGTATCTGCTTTCAGTCAGACAATGTCATGGCGGTGGCATATATAAATCACCAAGGAGGAATTTGTAGCCACTTAGCTCTGCAAGAGGTCTCTCAAATTCTAATTTGAGTGGAACATAATTAATGTACTCTGTCTGCAATTCATATCCCAGGTATAAACAATTGGGAGGTGGACTACTTTAGTCGTCAGTCAGTTCATCCAGGAGAGCAGTCTCTTCATAGACATTAAGCTGTTGTCCTTGAACGTCCTTTTCCTTTTAGACATTTCTTCAGCTAGGAGAGTTTTAGAGCTATCAGCTTTGTCTTGTGGTTCTCCATTCCTCATCTTTAACAAGGATAAGGCTGTATTAATTACAAAATATGATTTTCTTCCTATGGTCTTTCATCTGAAAATGTCAATCAGGAAATTATTGTTCCTTCTTTGTGCCCTGATCCTTCTAACTCTAAGGAGAGCATATACAAAAGGAGAGAAGTGCTTTACCTGAGAATGAACAAAAGTATAATAGCTCTATGGCTAGTTACCATCCTAGGAGCAGCCTCTTTTTGATCAACATGTGACTTTCACAGAGATGAACTTTCCTTTAGTATATTAGTCTGATCCCAACTAAAAAGTGCAGTCCAGCTCCAAAATACCAGGCAATCCCTCTATGAACGAGAGAAATGGCAAAACCTCAGGCATACATTTAGGCCTACTGTGGGCCTCATCAGTGAGATGCAACCATATCCCCCTAGGCACATTGAGCAACAGGTCCATATCTGATTTCCCGTATCACCCTTACAGAGACTTCCCCCAGGGTCATAATTTGCATGTACAAAAAGAGAGAAGCACTCAACCTAGGAAAAATAGCATAATAGCTTGTTCTAAGGCTAGTTACTACCCTAGGAGCAGCCTCTTTTTGCTTTTGTTGTTTGCTCCTAGCAGATTGCTTCTTTTTCTGTTTGTATTTGTATTATGACCGTGGGCAAAGTCTCACTAAGGGTGATGGGGAACCATATGTGGACTCCTTGCCTAACTTGCTTAGAGAGATGTGGCTGCACATCACTGACGAGGCCCAAAGGAGGCCGAAATTATAATCTGTGATTGCCATTTTCCTTGTTCAGGGGAGCATTGCCTGGTATTTCTGGGCTGGGCTAACCTTGTTAGGTGGTATTAGACTGATATACTTCAGAAAAGTTTTCCTCTGGGATAAACACATTTGGACTAAAAGAAGCTACTCCCAGGTGGTAACCATGCCATAGAATAAGTCACTGAGCGGTTGTTCGTTCCTGGCAGACTGCTTCTCTTTCTGTTTGTATTTGTATTATGACTCTGGGGAAAATCTCCCTAAGGGTGATGGGGGAAACCAGATGTAGACTCCATGCACAATGTGCTTAGAAGGATGTGGCTGCCCCTCACTGAAGAGGCCCAAAGGAGACCAAAATGATTGATGGGGTTCCCATTTTCCTTGTTCATAGAAGAATTGCCTGGTATTTCTAGGCTGGACTGACCTTGTTAGGTGGGATCAGACTGATATACTTTATGAAAGTTTTCCTCTGTGAAAAGCACAATTGTGCTAAAAGAAGCTACCCCCAGGTGGTAACTGGGCCATAAAACAAGCCACAACTCTAAGGAGAGACTTCTTCATAATCTCGATGTAGTCACAGTGTTAACGTTTTACTTTCACACTACTAAGGACTTTAGACAATTCTATAGCTTGTTTGTTCACTATTCTGGTACTCCTAGGGTCAGAAGGCTATTGCAGTAGCTTTAGCTTTGTGGCTCAAACAGATAATTCACAAAGCCTACTTGGTGGTGGGTAACATGAACTCACAGCTTGAGTATGCAATGCCACACGTTATGGCGCTGTGGATTGTCATAATCTAATGAAAGAAAACAAATTTATACTTAAATGTTAAAGGGCCAGATTATGAGTGCAGCGCTAATGTTTGCATGTTAATGGTATCGGGTTTTTGCTATGGTTTGTGCGCAAGCTAAATTGCGCTCATATTATAAATTGAAAGTAAATGCGACTGCATGAAATCACGATTTACGCTTGAATGATTACCACGACCTCAGAGCTCTGGTTAACTGTTTTGCAAAACAAAAAAATGTCGCAAAACACATCAAAAATACATTACAAAGTACACTTACACTTGTAATAACACCATCTAATAAAAATTATTAAAAAATATTGCATACAAAAGTTATAAAAGCTCAAAGAAGATATGAGATCTCAGGTGTTAGAAAAAAAAAGGCAGGCAAAAGGGCTTTAACATAGAGTGTCTAAAGATGTATATGTATGTATGTATATTATTATTATTCTTTATTTATAAAGCGCCAACAGATTCCGCAGCGCTGTCCATGGGTACAAAGGTAAAAGTACAATGGAGAAACAGTGCAATAAAAGACAAAATTATACAGACAAAGACAGGGGGAATTGAGACCCCTATTCCCGTGGGAACTTACAATCTAGATATATATATGTGTGTGTGTGCGTGTCTATATATGCATGCATATGAATTTATGTGTGTATATATGTATTTACAGACATATATACACATATAAACACATAAATACATATGTACACATAAAAGACATATATAGAAGTGCACTGGAGCCTTTTGCAGTCAAGTACATAAAAACATGTTAAACCGGATCAGGATTAGGTGCTGAAATAGTCACATATCCTTCCAGAGGCCTGCTTGTATTGCTTTTATTTCTCGTAAAGCTTATTACATTCGACACTGTCACAGAGGCCACACCATAAGGCACTATCACACTGGTTGAGACACTCAGAGCCTAGATACTCAGCAATAACCACCCATTAATCTACTAGTGGGAGGCATATAGATAAATACGAAGACTCTGACACCAAGAGAACAACAAGGGTCGATGAAAGTAGATACATTTTTTTACAAGCTCCCCTCTACGGCAGCAGCAGACATGTAACACAGGGCGAAGAACGCTGAAAATAAAAAACAACAAAAATACTCAACAGACACCCCTGTTTTGGCTGACCAGATGGCTCCCCCAGGGCTAGATCATAACGCCTTACTGCAAGAACTGAAATCATTTTTCCTCCCTAAAATGGACTCTCTACAAACGGGAGTGGATACCTTAACATGTGAGGTACGCCAATTTGCTTCTAGAATTAATGCAGCAGAGACCCGCATCTCGGATGTGGAGGATAGGCAGGCAACAGCAGATACAACCATTAAACAGCTGGTAAAAAAAACACAGATGCTTCAGGATTGTATAGACGACCTGGAAAACAGGAGCCGTCGCAACAACCTACGTATAGTAGGTATACCAGAATCTATCAAAGGTAAAGGCCTGCTGGAATTTACAGCGCTCACTTTCCCCAAACTTCTAGGCATACACTCTGACATTCTACCAATAGATGTGGAAAGGGCGCACCGAATAGGTTCGGAAAGGGGCCTGGATCAAATCAATGCCAAACCAAGACAGGTCATATTTAAATGTCTGAACTTTCAGGAAAAACTTAAAATTCTAAGGGCCTACCGGGCTCGCAAAGAAGTGCTATATGAAGACTCCTCCTCTTCCAGGACTTTTCCATGGATGTCACAAAACAAAGAAAATAATTTGCACCACTGTGTTCTCAGCTACACGAACAAGGGAGACAAGTGGCCTTATTATTCACAGCAAAATTGAGACTACAAACGCCTCACGGACCCAAGTTTTTCCACACACCTCAAGCCCTGATAAGCTATTTGGCCACAGAACAGCGCCAGAACCCAGAATGAGAATATCTTCTTCCTTGTTTTGCCTGGCCCTGCCCTCTCCGGAATGGGCGGATACTCATGAAGGTTCAGCAAGGACACTAAATGACTGAACCAGATTTGGTGGAAGACAACAGGTGGAAAGAAAGAGGTCTACGGACCACAAAGATGGACTACTATGGAGGGAGGTCGCCACTGGCCTCCAGGGTAATGTTATGCAACTTTAATGTGTTATATAGTCACAATGTTGTAACTTGTTCTAATGTTATAATGTGTTTGAATGTTTTAACTTGTTTTATATTGATGTGGCCGCTACTCAAAGCTAAAGATGTGATGAAACAAAAATGACCAATAGTAGGATTAATATATATATATGTATTTTTATATTGTTAAATGTTTTATACATGTTTTGGAATGGATGACCAAGGAATATCACACACACAAAGATTTCTCTCAGATAAGAGGGGCTGGTTTATTTAGGGAAGGACTCATAAAGTCGAACAGGAGCAATGTATCAACACTAGGGAAGAGGGGGAGACTGTCTACTGTAAAAATCACGCCCTACAGAGTGTGGAAAGATTTAAGGACACTCACATGCACACTCACTCACACAACCAACAAAACAGATCTTATAGCTCCTCAACCAAAACATAGACTCTGCATGATTTGCAGACCTAAATACCCATTAAATAATGTCAAAGATTGTTTGGGGAACAGTGTTAACGGACAACTGAAGTTTAGAGCTACTCATACAGATGGGGGGAAGCCAATACTCTCATATATAGGCACACAGTATTTCCAATATGCCGGTCAATCCTGTCAATTCTCAGATAGAGTCGCAGATAAGGTGGTCAGAGCGCCACCGAGAATTGCTCCTAATGCACTGGGAAATACTTCCACCATCTCATAGATCTGTAGGATGTTTTGTGTATTACATACAAGGCTATGTAAACTCGCACCCCCACTGCCCCCCTTTGCCCCCTCTTCCTCCTTTTCCTCCCTCTCCTTCGCCCTTCCCCTCCATTCCTCTTTACTTACCACCCCTTCCCCCTCCCTTCTTTCTTTCTTCCACCCTTTTTTTTTTTTTTTTTTCTTTCTTTCCTCAAATACTGTATAGCACAAACACGCACGCATGCCACTTAAGGTGATAACGTGGAATGTGGGAGGTCTTAACACACCCATCAAATGCAAAGCAGCCTTCAATCATCTCAGAAAATTGGGAGCAGACATTGCAATGCTCCAGGAGATGCACCTAACAGACATAGAACATCAGAAGCTGCAGAGGGAATGGGTGGGTCAGGTGGTCTTCCTTTCACACACCAGTGCCAGTCGGGGTTTGGCCATAGCGTTTGGGAAAAGAGTGACAGTTAATGTAAAGCATACGTATTTAGACCCTAGCTGTAGATATATGATAGTCGAGGCAAATGTAGACTCCATGGACTACGTATTCTGCAACCTATATGCACCTAACCATAGAGATTTGAGATTCTGGCAGGACTTGATAAAAACCTTAGCTCCTCACATGGGGTAAAGCTGATAATAGGAGGGGACTTCAATATCTCCCCCACACACACCCTGGACAGACAATGGCTAGAACCGTTCAGAGTCAAGGACCCCAAAAAAAATTATAAAGCCAAGTACGAATCTAAAATATTTAATATGTTCGATACCGATACCAACACTTGTGACATATGGAGATTACATAACCCAGAGGGCAAGGAGTATACATGCTTATCTAAAGCCAAACACACACTATCTAGGATAGATTTATTCCTGATAGCCAACAAGTTGTCTGACCAAGTGCAAGGCTGTAAAATACACGACATACTAATTTCAGATCACGCACCGGTGGAATTGACATTGAGAACTGACAAACATCACACTAATAGGAACACGCTCCGTTTTCCCACTTAATTAAGTCGGAAACCTTTGTTAAATTCTTACAGCATTCCTGGACAGATTACGTAACGGATAATGCAATACATGCGGATAATGCTACACTTTTCTGGGAGACAGCTAAAACGGTGCTGGCAGGCAATATAATTTCCTATGTCGCTAAAGTAAAACACAAAACCCAATATAGATATAGAACCTTACGAAAGCAGCTAGGACAGGCCTATCATTTATATCTCCAGACTGGGTTGAGATCAACATATGAAAAGTACATAGCTGTAAAGGCAGACCTAGAAACCTTTACGAAACAACAGGCAGCAGCAGGACTGTTAAAGACTGTGGGCAGACTCTATAGATTTCGAGGATGGGCGGGCAAACTGTTAGCGACTTTGACCAAGCCACACACTGTAAGGACCGGAGTGGCGGCTTTGCGATGGAAAGATAAGACATATATCAGACCTGAGGACATAGTGAGGTGTTTCGAACAATATTACACACAACTATATACAAAGCAGACATTAGCACCAAAAGAAACTCTGACTCAATTCTGGAACTCAGTGAAGCTACCACAAATCACTTCAGATCAGAGAGACACACTAAACGCCCCAATCACACAAGATGAACTGCATAACACCATAAAAGGTCTACCTCTGGGTAAAACACCAGGTCCAGACGGACTTCCGTCAGAATTCTATAAAGCTCTGCAGCCACAATTGGCCGCCACACTTACTAAAGTGTTTAATACCTTGATACTAACGGATGCACATCCCTCTAGAGAGTTCACAGCGGCCCACATCACACTGATCCCTAAATCAGGTAAGGACCACTCTCTACCAGAGTCCTATAGGCCTATATCGCTCTTAAATGTGGACTATAAGTTATTCACAAAAATCATGGAGAATAGGCTAAAGACTATTCTACCAGATTTGATCCACCCAGATCAAACGGGTTTTGTATTTAAGCGCACCTCGGTGGTGAATCTCCGCAGGGTGCTGCATGTCATAGAACACTACTGGTCACTGGGGAGAGGTGGCAATGTGCAGGACTCATCGGAGGCCTTCCTGCTGTCCTTGGACGTGGAGAAGGCCTTCGATAGGGCAGAATGGCCCCACTTGATGGACTCATTGCGTAGGTTTGGATTTGATGGTCCCTTCTTGAATGTACTTGGTAAAATTTACGATACACCGGTAGCACAGATCCTTTCCAATGGACTTTTCTCGGGTGATTTTCCTCTTCAAAGGGGCACCAGACAGAGATGCCCCCTATCCCCGCTGTTATTCAACCTAGCGTTGGAACCGTTGGCGATAAAGCTCAGAAACACTTTCCCTGGTATTGTAATAAAGGACATTCCCCTCCATCTTGCGTTATACGTGGATGATATGTTGCTATTTGTGGACTCCCCACAAGTACACATACCCAGCATTCTCCGGACGATAGCTGACTTCGGTAGTTTCTCTGGGTACAAGATAAACACCTCCAAGTCCGAAGTATTATGGCTTAGTAAACAACCACACTCTACACACAACTTCCCATTTGTGGAAGCAGCAGAGAGACTGACATATCTAGGCATTCATCTGCATAGAGACCCCTCAAAAATCTATAGACTAAATATCTCAGAGAAATGTGCTCAACTGTCCTCTCAGTTGTCCAACTGGCTCAATCTCCCCTTGGGGCTGTCGGGCCGTGTCAACCTGGTCAAAATGACAGTGTTGCCCAAAATACTCTATCCCATGCTCATGCTGCCATTCCTCATGAACAAAACAGATACACAGTTACTCACTCGAGCACTGTCCCAATTTATCTGGAGAAAGGGCAAACTGAGAATATCGATGGAAAAACTCCAGCTCCCATACTCTGCAGGGGGGCTGGACCTCCCGAACCTCAGACTGTACAACTGGGCGGCATTGGCCAGACTCGTAATGGACTGGCAACTAGGTACGGGGCACTTCAGCGAAACTGGACTTGAGGGAGCGGTGGTGGCACCTCTTGCGCTATCCTACTTACCCTATGGGAGTGGGAAGACGCTGCCATCCGGGATCTATAACAGTGTGATGTACAGAGACCCATTAAAGGCCTGGCAAAAGATCCATAAATATCTAAAGACTGATGCACCCTCGCCAAAATGTATCCCGATAGTTGGAAATCCAGATTTCCCGGCAGGGAGTGACCAAGAGCCGTTTCGGGTCTGGAGCAGGGCTGGCTTAAAAATGGTTGGGGATGTGCTGGATCCGTTACAGCACACGGTGCGGTCATTTCAGGAACTCAAAGCCAAATATCACATTTCAAACAAACACTTCTACGCCTACCTACAACTGCGACACTATGTAATATCATTGCAAGCAACTAATGTAGGGTTCTGGGAGACGTCGCCCTTTGCAATCTCACAGACATTATTCCGGGCTGGGACATTCTCACTGTCTCACATCTACACTCGACTAATACAACAAAAAGAACCCTTGGTCTTAGATGACATACTAATAAAACACAACAATAACTGCTTAACAGAACTGACAACACAAGACATCAAAGAGAGTTTAGAGCGCACAAAGCAAGCAACATTAGCGGTGTCACACAGAGAAGCACAGGTTAGAATTCTACACATGGACTACATCACACCTCATAGATTATCAAAATGGGATAAGCGAATCCCGGATTGTTGTGTTAAATGCAGAACCGCGGCCCCATCACTCCAGCACTACTTCTACGCATGTCCAAGGATCAAGAGGTTCTGGGGTCAGTGTCAATACTGGCTTAAGATCACATTGCAGATAGAGATAGTATTTACAGAGGTGGAGATTTTTATGCTGAAATGGGATGACACACATAAGAGACTACACAAATACCTTACATTATACACATTACTGGCCAGACAATGTATTCTCAAAAGATGGCTGACAAGACAGGCACCAACAATAGCACAACTGAAACACCTGTTGCTTAAACAGCTTTTTGTGGAACAGTACGATGTTAGACTCGACACAACGCGCAGGTTAGGCCCCTTCCTACGGAAGTGGAGATTATTCTTAGACACCCTGCACCCAGCCATTCAAAGCCAGGTGTTGAAGCCTTTTGCCCACCTGGAGGCAATGTTACAAACAGACTTGGGAGGGGGGACAGGACACACGGAGAATAGCGCACAAAATCAGGAACCTTTTGAAGTGATGTTGTTTTGAGGGGGGGGGGGGGAGGGGGGAAAAAGAAAGACAAACCAGGGTGTTCAGATTGGACTTCCACACGAAAGATCACCCCCCTTCTCTCCTCCCCCCCTTTTTTTTTTCTTTCTCTTCTCTTCTCGCCCTTCTTCCACTCCTTCCCCTTCTTCCCCTTTCCACCAACCTCCTCTACCCCAACCTATATACAGAAATGTTTATTGCTAAACTGTTTATGGTTACTTGGTTACTTGGTCAATTTGTAAATAGTTAATTAGAAGTTTAAAATTGAAAAACACCTTAAGGAATGGAGTGTACATTCATATGCAGATGCCAGAGACATGGACACTACCTCCGAGACTTATCACCTCTGCATTGAATCTTGAATCTCTGACCAAATACACTGCAGGTCAAACATATGTATAACCGTTTATATATAGAGATTACTGTCTATTCATTGTATGATAAGCATGAAAATGTTGTACTTACTCGGTTTCCTTTAATAAAAACGAATTGAAAAAAAAAAAAAAAAAAAAAAACATGTTAAACATGTTTATGCAATATTAATTTTGAATAAATGTTTTAGCTATGTATTTTTGTAAATATTTCTAAATCCAATGTTCTGCACATAGGGAAATATGCTCTAAGTATTTATAAATAGATATTCATATACAGGTGAAAGTAAAAAAATTAGAATATTGTGCAAAAGTTCATTTATTTCACTAATGCAACTTAAAAGGTGAAACTAATATATACGATAGACTCATTACATGCAAAGCAAGATAGTTCAAGCAGTGATTTGTCATAATTGTGATGATTATGGCTTACAGCTCATGAAAACCCCAAATCCACAATCTCAGAAAATTTGAATATTGTGAAAAGGTGCAATATTCTAGGCTCAAAGGGCCCCACTCTAATCAGCTAATTAAGCCATAACACCTGCAAAGAGTTCCTGAGCCTTTAAATGGTCTCTCAGTCTGGTTCAGTAGGAATCACAATCATGGGAAAGACTGCTGACCTGACAGTTGTGCAGAAAACCATCATTGACACCCTCCATAAGGAGGGAAAGCCTCAAAAGTTAATTGCAAAAGAAGTTGGATGTTCCCAAAGTGCTGTATCAAAGCACATTAATAGAAAGTTATGTGGAAGGGAAAAGTGAGAAAAAAAAGGTGCACAAGCAGCAGGGATGACCGCAGCCTGGAGAGGATTGTCAGGAAAAGGCCATTCAAAAGTGTTGGGGACTTTCACAAGGAGTGGACTGAGGCTGGAGTCAGTGCATCAAGAGCCACCACACACAGACGGATCCTGGACATGGGCTTCAAATGTCGTATTCCTCTTGTCAAGCCACTCCTGAACAACAAACAACGTCAGAAGCTTCTTACCTGGGCTAAAGAAAAACAGACCTGGTCGGTTGCTCAGTGGTCCAAAGTCCTCTTTTCTGATGAGAGCAAATTTTGCATCTCATTTGGAAACTAAGGACCCAGAGTATGGAGGAAGAATGGAGAGGCACACACTGCAAGTTGCTTGAAGTCCAGTGTGAAGTTTCCACAGTCTGTGTTGATTTGGGGAGCCATGTCATCTGCTGGTGTTGGGTCAATGCAGCTGTCTATCAGGAGATTTTGGAGCACTTCATACTTCCTTCCGCAGACGAGCTCTATGGGGATGCTGATTTCATTTTCCAGCAGAACTTGGCACCTGCCCACACTGCCAAAAGAACCAAAACCTGGTTCAATGACCATGGGATTACTGTGCTTGATTGGCCAGCAAACTCGCCTGACCTGAACCCCATAGAGAATCTATGGGGCATTATCAAGAGAAAGATGAGAGACATGAGACCGAACAATGCAGAAGAGCTGAAGGCCGCTATTTAAGCATCCTGGTCTTCCATAACACCTCAGCAGTGCTACAGGCTTATAGCTTCCAATGCCACGCTGCATTGAGGCAGTAATTGCTGCAAAAGGGGCCCAAACCAAGTACTGAGTACATACAGTATGCATGCTTATACTTTTCAGAGGTCCGATATTGTTCTATGTACAATCCTTGTTTTATTGAATGCATGTAATATTCTAATTTTCTGAGATTGTGGATTTGGGGTTTTCATGAGCTTTAAGCCATAATCATCACAATTATGACAAATCACAGCTTGAACTATTTTGCTTTGCATGTAATAAGTCTATCTCATTTATTGCTTTCACATTTTAAGTTGCATTAGTGAAATAAATGAACTTTTGCACCATATTCTAATTTTTCGAGTTTCACCTGTATATATATAGATCTAAAAATATATACACACACACATATATATATATATATATATATATACACCTATATATATATATATATATATATATATATATATATATATATATATATATATATATATAAGATTTAACAAACGCTATCAAAAATATTACAAATCAAAACAAAAGCAAAATAAAATGATTATGTCTCAATAATATATTAAGCTATTATAATAGCAGCTGCTATAAAAAATTACTAGATAAATAAAAAAACACACAGCTAGATTACGAGTTGAGCGTTATGAGTCAAATAGTAGCATTATGGCCCATAATGCATAATTTTCCCTAACGCAGCCAATACAAGTTTCCATAGCGCCACAAAAATCCCCATCTACGCTCAAATACATAACGCTCTCCCAGACCAGTAGTTATTGATATTCCGCTACCATAAACATTCACAAATCACTTTAAAAAGTTATACAAAGTACACTTACACTCATACAAACACTGTACACTAAAAACATTTTTTTTTTTTTTAAACAAAAATTATAACGAATCAAAGTTACGAGATCTCGGGTGTTTGAAAAAAAATGCACACAAAGCCATTTTACATTGACTTACATAGAGTTACATGAACATACACTCATTTTGCTACATCTACGTACAAATATCATCACATACATACAGAATTAGATACATACAAACAATATAAAGCACATTACGTACACAAAACATTTTTTTAATATGAAATTAACACGATTTCGTTACTTTTTCAGAGAATGACATGACGTCACTCACTTAACGCTCAACAATTTCTAGCCTCTATTAACTTCTATGGGGAATACGTGCTCGTGCACGTGACCGGCCTCTTTTCGTAACGCACAAAATTTTTGTCTTTTAAAACTCGTAATGGCAGCGTTATAATTGTGGTGCTAATTCATTAATTCATGCGTTGGTCCCGCAATGACAAATAAATCAAGAAATATACTAATTGACACTGGAGTTATATGTTTTAGGATTCTTGGTCTTGCTACCTCCATGTACCGTGTTCTTATTTTTTTCTATTAAAAGTTACTTTTTAACTTTATACCTGTATCGTGCAGCCAGTTTTTTTTTTCCTTTTTTTTGACTAGTTATGTGTTTTACTTGTGTGAACATCACTTCAACATCATATGAACAAACATTATGAAGATGCACTGTATATGTTAGATTTTATACTTTAACATTACGATTTATTGGGGAAAAACAAAATTTCAACAAACACGAAAAAAACGCCCACTTTGAAAGCATTTGCGCCGCTCAGATACAATCAAGTGTATACAATCAGCAATCATTATGAGCACGCTGTCATTGGACATTTTGCTCTATAAATCACCCAAACACCATGGCCAAAGTGTCCCTTGTGATCGGCATTGTATCAAATCACTTTTTTGTGTTTGCATACCTTGTTACTCCTTGTGTGTTTGCTCTGCTGTTTGGTTTTGTACTGCTTGGCTTTGCAAATATGGATAACCCCCAGTTAGAGTGTGTAGGTGCTATTGGGCAAGTTTTGTACAACAGAATCAGGCGGGCTCGGCATCTCCAAGAGAGGCGTGGGGAACGTCTGATTAGGGGTCCATGTGTTGAAAGGGCTCACCTTGGATAACATGAGCAACATCGAGGTTTATGAAAAGTATAGGCTCAATTGACAGCAGCTCTTGAGCCTTTACGATGTACTTAAACCTTATCTGGAGCCACGCAGATGTATGTGGACTGCAATCCCTGGCATGTCCAAGATGCTATGCTGCATACATGTCCTGGCATCCGGAAGTTTTTAATCCTCAGAGGGGTACATACATGGGTTGTCCCAGGGTACCTTTTCTGTGGTTTTTGACAAGTTTCTGAAAGCCATGATATGAATCTAGGCTTTACATAGGATCCCTCAAAATGAGGACGATTGGAAGCGACTCAAGATGGAATTCTATGCAATAACTTAAATGCCCAATGTTTTGGGAGCAATAGATTGCACCCATATTGCTCTGTGGGCTACAGCAGAAGAGGGCCCCTACCGAAATTGCAAACACTTTCATAGTTTGAACGTGCAGTTTGTTTGCGACGCACAGATAAGAATTATGCAGGTGTGTGCGAATTTCGGGGGGGCCAGTCATGATGCCCATATCCTCAGGCAGTCGTTAGTCTGGCGACAGTTTGAGGACAGACAGTTTCCCCATGGGTGGCTCATTGGTGAGTACTTGTGCATAGCATGGTTAAGAAGTTAGACAATTGCCACTGTAATGTTCGCTAAAAGTTGTGTTTGTGTAATGTGTCAAATGTTTAGATTTAGGATGCGCTTTAACCATTTTTTGTCTTTTTCAGCAAATGTCTAGTTTTAGCGAAAAACGCATATGTAGCAGATCATAGCTTATAAATGTGCAGATATTGGATGCGCTTGAACCATTTATTTGTCTCTTTCCACAAATGTCTAGTTTTAGCTCCAAACAGATATGTAGCAGGTCTTAGTGGTGAGCCTGATTCGACCCATTTATCAAAGCCTACAGACTGGCAAAAGTTGAAATTTGTGATGTAACATACGATCCGTTGGTCTCAATCCGACACAGATCGATGCTTACGTCATTACAGATGTTCCGAATACAAATTCGACACTATCTGACAACTTTTGCCATTTATCAAACTTCTAACAGGTACGTTCGCCACAATTCCGGCCCAGCATACCTGGTTTTCAATCCGCCACCCTGGAGGCCGTGGATGCCATAGGAATCAATGGAAGTCTGAAAGCAGTGAAAGCTCATGTTCAATGCTGTCAGATATCCCACTGATTTCTATGGTAGAAAACAAATTACTTTTACACCTAACACCCTAACATGTTCCCCAAGTCTAAACACCCCTAATCTGCTGCCCCGACATCGCCGCCACCTACATAATGTTATTAACTACTATCCCGCCGCTCCCCAACACTGCCGCAACTAAATAAATGTATTACCCCTATCCCGCCGCTCCCGGAGCCCACCGCAACTCTAATAAAGTTATTAACCCCTATCCCGCCACTTCCGGACCCCTCCGAACTAAATAAATGTATTAACAACTATCCCGCTGCTCCCAGACCCTGCCAAAACTAAATAAATGTATTAACCCCTATCCTGCCGCTCCCAGAGCCCACCGCAACTAAATAAATGTATTAACCCCTATCCCTCCGCTCCCGGAGCCGACCATAACTCTAATAAAGTTATTAATCCCTATCCCGCCGCTCTCGGACCCCTCCACAACTAAATAAATGTATTAACACCTAAACCCCTGGCCTCCCACTTCACTACCACTTAGTAAACTTATTAACCCCTAAACCACCAGTCCCCCACATCACCATAAACTAAATTAAGCTATTAACCCCTAAACCTAACAACCCGCTAACTTTACATTAAATATTAACTCATCCCTATCTTATAATAAATTTAAACTTACCTTTAGAATTAAATTAAACTATATTAAACTATTAATTAACCTACCCTAACTATTATACTAAAATTACATTAAACTAACAAAATAACTATATTACATATTTAAAAACGTAACCCTACTCAAGTTATTTAAATCTACTATTAAAAATTACTAAGTTACTCCTCTAATCTTTTTGTTTAACAGGCCACCAGGGATTAAATGTAAATATAAATCTACATTACTATATATTATGTTAAGTAGCGCCAAACAACTGATCCCACGACTATGGAAGCAACAAGTGGCACCTTCAATGGTAGGCTGGAAACAAAATGTGACTACCCTCCTATCCCTGGAGAAATACCACTATCAACAAACTAACAGGCTAGACTTTTACTGTGCCCTACTCCTTTATTGGGAAACATATATCTATTCAGCAAGCACTCCTCAAGGGTCATTAGAAAGTACAGTGGTGAACCCACCTCACATAGAAACACCTGACATGTGAAGGCCAGCTCTGTAAGGCTCTGTAAGGCTCTAAAAGCTTTGTTCTCACACCGCTTACTAAAACCTATAACATGGCTGTTCCAGATAAATTGTGTTGTTATGATATGGTTAGTTTTGTTAATTGTTTTCTTGTTTATGTTTGATTTTTCTGTTGACCTTGAAAAGAAAATAGAAAATTGTTTCAAGCTTTACAAGACGGACTTTCTCAAAGGATACAGTGATTCCTAACATCTTGGGAATCATATCATATAATGATGTTAATTTATGTTTCATTATTGTTTTTGTCATGAGAAACTTGTATGATTATATTTATATACCAATAAAGCTTTAAAAAAAAAAAAATAAAAAAAAATACTAAGTTACAAAAAAATAACTACTTAGTTACACAAAATAAAAAACACTAAGGCCTAGATTTAGAGTTCGGCGGTAAAAGGGCTGTTAACGCTCCGCGGGTTTTTTTCTGGCCGCACCATAAATTTAACTCTGCTATCGAGAGTTCAAACAAATGCTGCGTTAGGCTCCAAAAAAGGAGCGTAGAGCATTTTTACCGCAAATGCAACTCTCGATACCAGAGTTGCTTACGGACGCGGCCGGCCTCAAAAACGTGCTCGTGCACGATTCTCCCATAGGAAACAATGGGGCTGTTTGAGCTGAAAAAAAACCTAACACCTGCAAAAAAGCAGCGTTCAGCTCCTAACGCAGCCCCATTGTTTCCTATGGGGAAACACTTCCTACGTCTGCACCTAACACCCTAACATGTACCCCGAGTCTAAACACCCCTAACCTTACACTTATTAACTCCTAATCTGCCGCCCCCGCTATCGCTGACCCCTGCATTACACTTTTAACCCCTAATCTGCCGCTCCGTAAACCGCCGCCACCTACGTTATCCCTATGTACCCCTAATCTGCTGCCCTAACATCGCCGACCCCTATGTTATATTTATTAACCCCTAATCTGCCCCCCACAACGTCGCCGACACCTGCCTACACTTATTAACCCCTAATCTGCCGAGCGGACCTGAGCGCTACTATAATAAAGTTATTAACCCCTAATCCGCCTCACTAACCCTATCATAAATAGTATTAACCCCTAATCTGCCCTCCCTAACATCGCCGACACCTACCTTCAATTATTAACCCCTAATCTTCCGATCGGAGCTCACCGCTATTCTAATAAATGTATTAACCCCTAAAGCTAAGTCTAACCCTAACACTAACACCCCCCTAAGTTAAATATAATTTTTATCTAACAAAATAAATTAACTCTTATTAAATAAATAATTCCTATTTAAAGCTAAATACTTACCTGTAAAATAAATCCTAATATAGCTACAATATAATTTTTAATTATATTATAGCTATTTTAGGATTAATATTTATTTTACAGGCAACTTTGTAATTATTTTAACCAGGTACAATAGCTATTAAATAGTTAAGAACTATTTAATAGTTACCTAGTTAAAATAATAACAAATTTACCTGTAAAATAAATCCTAACCTAAGATATAATTAAACCTAACACTACCCTATCAATAAAATAATTAAATAAACTACCTACAATTACCTACAATTAACCTAACACTACACTATCAATAAATTAATTAAACACAATTGCTACAAATAAATAAAATTAAATAAACTATCTAAAGTACAAAAAATAAAAAAGAACTAAGTTACAGAAAATAATAAAATATTTACAAAGATAAGAAAAATATTACAACAATTTTAAACTAATTACACCTACTCTAAGCCCCCTAATAAAATAACAAAGCCCCCCAAAATAAAAAATTCCCTACCCTATTCTAAAATACAAATATTACAAGCTCTTTTACCTTACCAGCCCTGAACAGGGCCCTTTGCGGGGCATGCCCCAAGAATTTCAGCTCTTTTGCCTGTAAAAAAAAACATACAATACCCCCCCCCAACATTACAACCCACCACCCACATACCCCTAATCTAACCCAAACCCCCCTTAAATAAACCTAACACTACCCCCCTGATGATCTTCCTACCTTGTCTTCACCATGCCAGGTTCACCGATCCGTCCTGGCTCCAAGATCTTCATCCAACCCAAGCGGGGGCTAGACATCCACTGAAGAAGTCCAGAAGAGGGTCCAAAGTCTTCCTCCTATCCGGCAAGAAGAGGACATCCGGACCGGCAAACATCTTCTCCAAGCGGCATCTTCTATCTTCTTCCATCCGATGACGACCGGCTCCATCTTGAAGACCTCCAGCGCGGATCCATCCTCTTCTTCCGACGACTAGACGACGAATGACGGTTCCTTTAAGGGACGTCATCCAAGATGGCGTCCCTCGAATTCCGATTGGCTGATAGGATTCTATCAGCCAATCGGAATTAAGGTAGGAATTTTCTGATTGGCTGATGGAATCAGCCAATCAGAATCAAGTTCAATCCGATTGGCTGATCCAATCAGCCAATCAGATTGAGCTCGCATTCTATTGGCTGATCGGAACAGCCAATAGAATGCGAGCTCAATCTGATTGGCTGATTGGATCAGCCAATCGGATTGAACTATATTCTGATTGGCTGATTCCATCAGCCAATCAGAAAATTCCTACCTTAATTCCGATTGGCTGATAGAATCCTATCAGCCAATCGGAATTCGAGGGACGCCATCTTGGATGACGTCCCTTAAAGGAACCGTCATTCGTCGTCTAGTCGTCGGAAGAAGAGGATGGATCCGCGCTGGAGGTCTTCAAGATGGAGCCGGTCGTCATCGGATGGAAGAAGATAGAAGATGCCGCTTGGAGAAGATGTTTGCCGGTCCGGATGTCCTCTTCTTGCCGGATAGGAGGAAGACTTTGGACCCTCTTCTGGACTTCTTCAGTGGATGTCTAGCCCCCGCTTGGGTTGGATGAAGATCTTGGAGCCAGGACGGATCGGTGAACCTGGCATGGTGAAGACAAGGTAGGAAGATCATCAGGGGGGTAGTGTTAGGTTTATTTAAGGGGGGTTTGGGTTAGATTAGGGGTATGTGGGTGGTGGGTTGTAATGTTGGGGGGGGGTATTGTATGTTTTTTTTTACAGGCAAAAGAGCTGAAATTCTTGGGGCATGCCCCGCAAAGGGCCCTGTTCAGGGCTGGTAAGGTAAAAGAGCTTGTAATATTTGTATTTTAGAATAGGGTAGGGAATTTTTTATTTTGGGGGGCTTTGTTATTTTATTAGGGGGCTTAGAGTAGGTGTAATTAGTTTAAAATTGTTGTAATATTTTTCTTATCTTTGTAAATATTTTATTATTTTCTGTAACTTAGTTCTTTTTTATTTTTTGTACTTTAGATAGTTTATTTAATTTTATTTATTTGTAGCAATTGTGTTTAATTAATTTATTGATAGTGTAGTGTTAGGTTAATTGTAGGTAATTGTAGGTAGTTTATTTAATTATTTTATTGATAGGGTAGTGTTAGGTTTAATTATATCTTAGGTTAGGATTTATTTTACAGGTAAATTTGTTATTATTTTAACTAGGTAACTATTAAATAGTTCTTAACTATTTAATAGCTATTGTACCTGGTTAAAATAATTACAAAGTTGCCTGTAAAATAAATATTAATCCTAAAATAGCTATAATATAATTAAAAATTATATTGTAGCTATATTAGGATTTATTTTACAGGTAAGTATTTAGCTTTAAATAGGAATTATTTATTTAATAAGAGTTAATTTATTTCGTTAGATAAAAATTATATTTAACTTAGGGGGGTGTTAGTGTTAGGGTTAGACTTAGCTTTAGGGGTTAATACATTTATTAGAATAGCGGTGAGCTCCGATCGGAAGATTAGGGGTTAATAATTGAAGGTAGGTGTCGGCGATGTTAGGGAGGGCAGATTAGGGGTTAATACTATTTATGATAGGGTTAGTGAGGCGGATTAGGGGTTAATAACTTTATTATAGTAGCGCTCAGGTCCGCTCGGCAGATTAGGGGTTAATAAGTGTAGGTAGGTGTCGGCGACGTTGTGGGGGGCAGATTAGGGGTTAATAAATATAACATAGGGGTCGGCGATGTTAGGGGTAGCAGATTAGGGGTACATAGGGATAACGTAGGTGGCGGCGATTTGCGGTCGGAAGATTAGGGGTTAATTATTTTAAGTAGCTTGCGGCGACGTTGTGGGGGGCAAGTTAGGGGTTAATAGATATAATACAGGGGTCGGCGGTGTTAGGGGCAGCAGATTAGGGGTACATAAGTATAACGTAGGTGGCGGTCGGCAGATTAGGGGTTAACATTTTTAATCGAGTGGCGGCGATGTGGGGGGACCTCGGTTTAGGGGTACATAGGTAGTTTATGGGTGTTAGTGTACTTTAGGGTACAGTAGTTAAGAGCTTTATAAACCGGCGTTAGCCAGAAAGCTCTTAACTCCTGCTATTTTCAGGCGGCTGGAATCTTGTCGTTAGAGCTCTAACGCTCACTGCAGAAACGACTCTAAATACCGGCGTTAGGAAGATCCCATTGAAAAGATAGGCTACGCAAATGGCGTAGGGGGATCTGCGGTATGGAAAAGTCGCGGCTGTAAAGTGAGCGTTAGACCCTTTAATCACTGACTCCAAATACCAGCGGGCGCCCAAAACCAGCGTTAGGAGCCTCTAACGCTGGTTTTGACGGCTACCGCCGAACTCTAAATCTAGCCGTAAGTTACACAAAATAAAAAACACTAAGTTGCACAAAATAAAAAATAAATTATCAAATATTTAAACTAATTTCCCCTAATCTGATAGCCCTATCAAAATAAAAAAGTCCCCCAAAACAAAAAAAAAAACCCTAGCCTACACTAAACTACCAATGGCCCTTAAAAGGGTCTTTTGCAAGGCATTGGCCCAATGAAATCAGCTCTTTTACCTGTTAAAAAAATACAAATCTACATTTGTAATACAAAGCTAAGCCGAAACGCGTAAGCTTGCACTGAGGGCATGTGTTTGTCTTATGTACATGTACCGCTTTTAAAGGATTATTAAAGCATTGAAGTTTTAACTGCAGGTCCCGGACTTTGTATTTTTTCCAAAAAAATACAAATACCCCCCCCAACAGTAAAACCCACCACCCACACAACCAACACATTCAAATAAAAACCTATCCAAAAAACCTAAGCTCCCCATTGTCCTGAAAATCGGAATGTAAGAGACGCCATCTTGGATAACGTCATTTAAAGGAAACTTCATTCTTCAAGAGACGTCGTAAGAAGAGGATGCTCCGTGCCGGATGTCTTGAAGATGGAGCCGCTCCGCGCAGGATGGATGAAGATAGAAGATGCCATCTGGATGAAGACTTCTGCCCGCTTGGATGAAGACTTTGGCCCGCTTGGATGAAGACTTCTGCCGGCTTTGCTGAGGACTTCTGCCGCTTGGATGAGGATGGATGTCCGGTCTTCGAAAACTGTAAGTGGATCTTCGGGTGTTAGTGTTAGGTTTTTTTTAAGGGTTTATTGGGTGGGTTTTAATTTTAGGTTAGGGACTTTGGGTAGTAAAAGAGCTGAATGCCCTTTTAAGGGCAATGCCCATACAAATGCCCTTTTCAGGGCAATGGGGAGCTTAGGTTTTTTTAGCTAGGTTTTTATTTGGGGTGTTGGTTGTGTGGGTGGTGGGTTTTACTGTTGGGGGGGTATTTTTATTTTTTTAACAGGTAAAAGAGCTGAATTATTTGGGGCAATGCCCCGCAAAAGGCCCTTTTAAATATTTGATAATTTATTTTTTATTTTGTGTAACTTAGTGTTTTTTTGTGTGTAACTTAGTGTTTTTTATTTTGTGTAACTTAGTTTTTAATAGTAGGTTTAAATAACTTGAGTAGGGTTAGGTTTTTAAATATGTAATATAGTTATTTTAATTGTTAGTTTAATGTAATTTTAGTATAATTGTTAGGGTAGGTTCATTAGTAGTTTAATATAATTTATTTTAATTGTAAAGGTAAGTTTAAATTTATTATAAGATAGGGATGAGTTAATATTTAATGTAAACTTAGCGGGTTTTTAGGTTTAGGGGTTAATAGCTTAATTTAGTTTATGGCGATGTGGGGGGCTGGCGGTTTTAGGGGTTAATAGGTTTAGTAAGTGCGGTGGGCTCCAGGAGCAGAGGGATAGGGGTTAATAACTTTATTAGAGTTGCGGTGAGCTCCGGGAGCGGAGGGATAGGTGTTAATAACTTTATTAGAGTTGTGGTGGGCTCCGGGAGCGGAGGGATAGGGTTTAATAACTTTATTAGAGTTGTGGTGGGCTCCAGGAGCAGAGGGATAGGGGTTAATAACTTTATTAGAGTTGTGGTGGGCTCTGGGATTGGAGGGATAGGGGTTAATAACTTTATTAGAGTTGTGGTGGGCTCCGGGAGTGGAGGGATAGGGGTTAATAACTTTATTAGAGTTGCGGTGGGCTCCGGGAGCATCAGGATGGGGGTTAATATTTTTATTTAGTTGCAGCGTGGTCCGGGAGTAGCGGGATAGTGGTTAAACATTTTATTATAGTGGCGGTGTTTAGTGACAGGGTATAAATAAAGTTGTGAAAAAGCCGAATAGCAGCGAGATCGATGACTGTTAGTTAACAACAGTCCGATGCTCATCGCCCAGTACTTGGTGCGCGGCTTTTTGACAGCTTTTTTTATAAATAAGGAAAGCGTTTTCAGGTGCGCGGCCGCGATGTTAGACGAGCGTATTGGTGCCGTCGAATGCAGCATAGTTGACGGCTTGATAATTCGGCCTCATAGGATGCACTTTAACCATTTATTTGACTTTTTCAGCAAATGTCTAGTTTTAGCTCCAAACAGACATGTAGCAGGTCATAGCTTAAATCTGCATATGTAGGATGCGCTTTAACCATTTATTTGTCTTTTTCAGCAAATGTCTAGTTTTAGCTCCAAACAGATATGTAGCAAATCATAGCTTAAATGTGCAGATATAGGATGCGCTTTAACCATTTTTTGTCTTTTTCAGCAAATGTCTAGTTTTAGAAACAAACAGATATGTAGCAGGTCATAGATTAAATGTGCAGATATAGGATGCGCATTAACCATTTATTTGTCTCTTTTAGCAAATGTCTAGTTTTAGCACAAAAACGGATATGTAGCAGGTCATAGTTTAAATGTGCAGATATAGGATGCGCTTTAACCATTTATTTGTCTTTTTCAGCAAATGTCTAGTTTTAGCTCCAAACAGATATGTAGCAGGTCATAGTTTAAATGTGCAGATATAGGAAGCGCTTTAACCATTTATTTGTCTCTTTCAGCAAATGTCTATTTTTAGCTCCAAACAGATATGTAGCAGGTCATAGCTTAAATGTGCAGATATAGGATGTGCTTTAACCATTTTTGTCTCTTTCAGCAAATGTCTAGTTTTAGTGAAAAATGGATATGTAGCAGGTCATAGATTAAATGTGTAGATATAGGATGCACTTTAACTATTTATTTGTCTCTTTTAGCAAATGTCTAGTTTTTGAAACAAACAGATATGTAGCAGGTCATAGCTTAAATGTGTAAATATAGGATGCGCTTAAACCATTTATTTGTCTCTTTCAGCAAATGTCTAGTTTAGGTTATTTTCGTATACAGATTTTGTCATGTTAATTATTTATAGGTGATTCGGGTTACATGAGCCGGCCTTGGCTCATTACGCCAGTGCGTAATCTGGCTGACTAGCCACAGGTGCGCTACAATCAGGCGCACAAGCAGACTAGGGCTTTAGTGGAGCGGATATTTTGGCTCCTCAAAATGCTTTTAAGATACCTAGACAGGTCTGGAGGAGCCCTCCAATACAGCCCTAGTGAGTTGGCGAAGATCGTTATAACCTGCAGCGTCCTTCATAACATAGCTCAGCGGGCTGGGATGCTGCAGGCCATCCAGGTGAGGAGGACGAGGCAGTTCTAGAGGTGCCATTCCGGGACGAGGGGGTCAATGTCAGAGCCAACATCATTAGCTGCCACTTCAGACAGTAAATACTATACCTTATATAGGAGCATTGCGAATATGTGAAACTTTAAGGAAAATGGAAGTAGAATTGTGCAAACATGTTAGGATTGTTCAAGAAATTACTATATCTAAAATATATTTTATTATCATAGGTAATTTATACATCATATGATTCTGGCATTGGTTCCTGCATATGACTTTGTCACCTGATTTTTAAAGACAACATCAGATGGTAAGTATACACAATGCATGGACAGAGACGGGGGGGGGGGGTGGATTTTGCCCAATGATCCATCATATGGCATACAATAGCTTACATGTAGTATTTAGTTTAGACATTATTAGATTTTCGATGAATACCACACATAGCAGATAAAGGGATACTATGAAGCACATAGTATTGCCAAAGTCATACATCAAGGTTGAGTATGCACAATTTATGTGACTCAGCTTAACACTTGATTGTTAGAACATAACACAAAAGAGGCTACATACGCTTAGTAAGCTATTGCTTAGGTAGTGTTAGGGGGAGGGATGCAGAACTATGTACCATTTTATTAGATATTTGATTTACACTTTATTTTCCATTCGGGAGATTGACTTCATCTACAGACTGAAAGTGAAGAATACCAATTTGATCATGTCTGTGGCATTGTCTTTCAACTGTGCTGACTTCTACAACATATAAAGACACCTTCACATTGTAAGTATACACATTGTATGGAACAGACTGGGGAGGGTTGGCCCCTGATCCATCATATGACACACAATTACTTTACACATCTTACTCAGTGTAGACATTAATCCATTTCAGAATATATTAAATCTAATAATGTGACAGATAGCAGATAAAGGGATACTCTGAAGCACATAGAATTGACAGTCATACATCAGAGGTTGAGTATGCACAATTTATGTGACTCAGCTTC
Source organism: Bombina bombina (assembly GCF_027579735.1). Taxonomy (NCBI): domain Eukaryota; kingdom Metazoa; phylum Chordata; class Amphibia; order Anura; family Bombinatoridae; genus Bombina; species Bombina bombina. Next base: position 1,078,938,120 of record NC_069500.1, on the reverse strand, counting down.
ACTCTTGATTGTTAGAACATAACACAAAAGATGCTACATATGCTTAGTAAGCTATTGCTAACATTTTAGGAAATAGGTAGTGTCTGCAGAGATACAGAACTATGTACCATTGTATTCAATATTTTTTTTTTATTTACACTTCAATTTCCATTTGGGAGATTTACTTCATCTATTATTATTATTATTATTATTATTATTATTATCAAGTATTTGTAGAGCGCCAACAGATTCCGCAGCTCTGTAAACAAAGTCGGTGTACAGGATAGCTTTTGTAGGGGTCAGGTGGGTAGAGGGCCCTCCAGAGAGTTTCACTGTTGTAGTCAGCTCTTATGAAGGGATCTGTAAACAGCTGGGCCCATAAGCTTACATTCTAAGGGGTTCAAGGGGAAAGCAACGGCGTTAGGAAAGGTTAGTGTTGGTTGTATGCATCCCTGAATAGTAGAGTTTTTAGGGAGCGCTTGAAGCTGTTTAAACTAGGGGCGAGTCTTATGGAGTGAGGCAGGGAATTCCACAAGATGGGGGCCAGTCTGGAGAAGTCCTGTAAACGGGAATGTGAGGAAGTAACAAGACAGGAGGAGATCCTGAGCTGATCGAAGGGGACGGGAGGGAGAGTATCTAGAGACAAGTTCTGAGATGTAGGGGGGAGCAGTGCAGGTCAGAGCTTTATATGTCAGGGTGAGGATTTTATGTTTAATACTAGAGGCAAGAGGAAGCCAGTGAAGGGATTGGCAGAGAGGTGCAGCAGATGAAGAGCGACGAGTAAGGAAGATGAGCCTGGCAGAGGCATTCATAATGGATTGTAAAGGAGCTATGCGGCAGCTAGGTAGACCAGAGAGGATGGAGTTGCAGTAGTCAAGGTGGGAAAGGATGAGAGAGTGGATTAAAATCTTGGTTGTATCATGTGTAAGGAAATGTCTAATTTTAGCGATGTTTTTAAGGTGGAAGCGGCAGGCTTTAGCCAAGGACTGAATGTGAGGAGTGAAGGAAAGATCTGAGTCAAGTGTGACCCCAAGACATCGGGCATGCGGGGTAGGGGTAATGATGGAATTATCAACAAAAAATAAGTAGTTCAGTTTTGGAGAGATTTAGCTTAAGGTAGTGAGAGGACATCCAAGATGAGATGTGAGAAAGACAGTTAGTGACACGGGTTAGTAAGGAAGGAGGTAGGTCTGGTGCAGAGAGGTAGATTTGGGTGTCATCAGCATACAAATGGTATTGAAACCCATGGGACTTTATTAAGGAACCTAGTGATGACGTGTAGATTGAAAAGTGAAGGGGACCAAGGACAGAGCCTTGAGGTACCCTAACAGAAAGTGGTAACAGGGAAGAGGATGCTCTGGAGAAGGCTACACTAAATGTATGGTTAGTCAGGTAGGAAGAGAACCACGAGAGAGCTGTGTCACAGATGCCGAAGGATTGGAGGGTTTGGAGCAGAAGAAGGTGGTCAACAGTGTCAAAGGCTGCAGACAGGTCAAGGAGGATAAGCAGAGACAAGTGGCCTTTGGATTTTGCTGTAAGTAGGTCATTGGTAACTTTGACAATTGCTGATGGGAACGAAATCTAGATTGCAGTGGCTCAAGAAGAGAGTTTAGTGTAAGGAAATGGGATAGACGTGCATAAACTAGCTTTTTGAGGAGCTTTGAGGCAAGAGGGAGTAGGGAAATAGGTTGGTAGTTGAAAGGGGAGGTTGGATCGAGGGAAGGTTTTTTGAGGATAGGTGTGACCAGTGCATGTTTTAGAGATGAGGGAAATATACCAGTGCTGAGGGAGAGGTTGAAAATCTGTGTGAGTATGGGGGTGATGGTAGAAGAGAGGGAGGGGAGTAGCTGTGAGGGGATGGGGTCGAGGGGACAGGTAGTGAGGTGGGAGGACAGTATAAGGGCAGAAACTTCATCCTCGTTAACAGGGGCAAAAGAGCCGCAATTTTGGATATTTGGGTTTTGGGTGATCGTGAGCTTTTGAGGGGGTGGGAGATTGGAAGTATGTTGAGAGCTGATTTCACTTCTGATGGAGTCAATTTTGTTGTTGAAGTGGCTGGCAAAATCTTGAGCTGAGAGAGAGGTTGTGTTAGGAGGTGGGGGTGGGCGGAGAAGATTGTTGAGCGTGGAGAACAGACGTTTAGGGTTAGAGGAAAGAGTAGAGATGAGATTGGAAAAATATTGTTGCTTATAAAGATTAAAGGCAGAATAGTAGGAGTTCCGAATAAACTTGTAGTGAAGAAAGTCAGCTGAACTCCGAGATTTCCTCCAGTATCACTCAGCAGTACGGGAGCATCTGCCTAGGTAAAGTGTCAGAGGAGTATGCCAGGGCTGAGGATGAGAGTGTGGTTTCTGAGCTAAGGTTGGAGGGGCCAGAGTGTCAATGACCGATGTAAGGGTGGAATTATACTGGCAGATAGATTGGTCAGGGCAGGAAAAGGAGGTGATGGATGAGAGGAGAGGTTTGAGAGAGCTAGCGAGCTGATGCAGATCTAGTGACTTAGTGCTTCTGTGAAGTTTGGTGTGAGGGGTAGAGGGAGGGGGAGTTGTAGGTAGGGAAGTGATGTTGCAAGTTAGGAGATGATGGTCAGAGAGAGGAAAAGGGAAGTTTTTAAAATTTGAAAAAGTGCATCGATAGGTGAAAGTCAGATCAAGGGAATGACCATCTTTGTGAGTGGGAGAGTCAGTCCATTGTGACAGGCCGAAAGAGGAAGTGAGTTGAAGAAGTTGTTTTGCAGAGGAGGCAGTGGGATTGTCAAGAGGGATGTTAAAGTCACCAAGAATGAGGGCAGGGGTGTCTGAGGAAAGGAAATAAGGAAGCCAGGCAGCAAAGTGATCTAAAAATTGAGTTGGGGAGCCATGGGGGAGGTATATAACTGCAACATGTATAGAGAGGGGAGAGAATAACCGAATCATGTGTGCGTCAAATGAAGAAAATGTGAGTGAAGAGAAGGGCTGTATTTGTTGGAAGGTGCAACGAGAGGAAAGTAAAATACCAACACCACCTCCTTGTCTATTGCCAGACCTAGGAGTGTGGCTGAAATGGAGACCCCCATGTGACAGTGCAGTAGTGGATGCTGTGTCTGAAGCAGAGAGCCAGGTTTCTGTAAGAGCCAGAAGGTTAAGAGAGTGGGAGATAAATAGATCATGGATAGAAGTGAGCTTGTTGCAAACAGAGCGAGAGTTCCAGAGTGCACAAGTGAAGGGGGAGATGGTTTTAGATGTAAGAGGAATGCGATTAAGGTTACCAGAGTTTAGTTTATGAAGTCTATTGAAAGGCACACAAGGATGTGAAAGGCTAGGAGTTTGTGAGGGACCAGGATTAGGGGAGATGTCGCCAGCAGCTAGTATGAGCAAGAGGGAGAGTGACATGAGATGAGAAGCAGATTTGAGTTTCTTGGCTGAAGTGCAGGGGGGAGAGAGAGTGTTTAGGAATAGGTAAAGTTCATGAGTACAAAAGTAAGGTGAGTACAAGAGAGCTGGGCTAATGAACAGTGCAGGTGGAGAGGGAGAAGGAGTAATTGAGTAATGTAGTTTGTTATAGAGACAAGAGGTAGTAAAAAGGAATATGAAGATATTGAGCATTATTATGAAAGTGGGAACCAAGTAAACACATAAGACACAGTGTTACAGCAGCACTTGCAAAAGGATACAATGAGATACATAAAATACAGTGTTACAAGAGTACTTGCCTTGTGTCTTGCCCCTTGCCCAATCCTTGTTCAATTCTTGTATAATTCTTAAAAATTAGTGCCTCACTTATAAAATGTTCACTTGGAAAATGTGAACATATGCTATTGTTAAAAAGTACACTGCCCTGTAGCCAATGCACCAACCCCTGTGCAATGCACCTCCCAGACTAGTGTGGAATATATACAGGCAGGGTGGTCAGCTGAGTCCACTAAATTTAGTTGATTGCTAATCAAAGACAGTTGGTAAGGCCAATTGGAATGTTAGATTCTGGTCAGGGTGAGATGAGTTAAGTAAACAGACAATAAAATTTGGAGGGGGTTAAAACTGTGACATAAGACAACTATACATTTTAGAGTTATAGCAAGTATTGATAAGGATTGAGCATCACATGGCAATTAACTAGACATTAGAATTGAGACATTGGGAAAAACCATAACAATAAATGCAGGACTTAATTTTAACAGCCTAAATTCATGTGCTCAATATACATATACACAGAGAGACTTGGAGTAAAATGACAGAAAAGCAGGGAATAGCAGGATTTCAATGCAGGGCCTTAATTCACATACCAAAAAGAGAGACTTGGAGGGAGTAAAATGACAGAAAAGCAGGGAATAGCAGGATTTCAATGCAAGGCCTTAATTCACATACCAAAAAGAGAGACTTGGAGTAAAATGACAGAAAAGCAGGGATTAGCAGGTTTCAATGCAGGGCCTTAATTCACATACCTGAAAGCAGAAGAGACAATAGGTTAACTCAGCATTCCTTAGCAGATGTCAGTAGGCAGTTTGTTAGTTAGTAACCAGCAGTGTGGAGAGTATTGAGTGTAATTCTTGTATAATTCTTAAAAATTAGTACCTCACTTATAAAATGTTCACTTTGAAAATGTGAACATATGCTATTGTTAAAAAGTACACTGCCCTGTAGCCAAATGCACCAACCCCTGTGCCTACAGACTGAAAGTAAGGAATACGTATGTGATCATGTCTGTGGCACTGTCTTTCAACTGTGCTGACTTTGAAAAACATACAAAGACACGTTTGCATGGTAAGTGTACACAATGTCTGGAACAAGACTGGGGATGCAGGATACATTCTATGGGAAACACTTATGTCTCCTCATTTCTTTTAGATGGTATTTCACAATCCTCTATTTTGAAAGTGATGAATGTTACACATAATGAAGATAAACTTATATTTTGAATAGAATCTACTTTTAAAGATCATACATCAGGATAGTTTGCGCAATGCATGCTATTTGGAATCATAGAAGGAATAATGTGAAAATAGTTTATAATATATTGAATTTGTAACAATTTTCACCATGTCCTATTTTTTAAAGACGTTTATTTAATATCCATTCCCCCTACTTTGTGCTAGAGAGGACTTAGATTGTGACTGATCATACTGATAAAGGGATACATTTTATAGGTGACATTTAAGTATTTTTTAAGGGACAGGACATATTACATTCAATTATGTCCCTCATACAAAAGTATGAATTTTTGAAAAAATAGGATATTAGGCATTATTTTGTCGAATTTTAATTGAAATACATTTTTTATTTGTTTTCTTTTGGACACATTACCAAACATATCAAATGCATAAAGAGAAACTAGGATATACAAACTTATCAAGGTTACATGTCTTAAGAATCCTATGAAGATTCTAATCCAGCTCCTCCATAAATGTCCATCATCTTAAATTGATACATAGTATTCAAAACACTCATAATCCAAAAACTCCCCTCCCTCCTCCCTCTCCCCCAGGTGTTTCCAAGAATTTTAACAAGCTCCAGGTAGAGTGAATAATCCTGTATCAAAAGATTGCTAAATATATTGTCTTTGAATAGATATATGGGTATATAGGTGACAGGTGACTGATAGTATCTGTTATTCCCGTCTCGTGCATTCTATATATAGTTATCCTTTCTCAAAATCCAGCAAAACCACACCTTTTGGAACTGTTCAATAGATCCCTGTGCCCATGCTGCTAATTCTGACATTACATAAGTGTCCTTTATTTTATCTACTACCTCCCCCCAGCTAGGCGCCCCCACTTTCCAATGTCTGGCTATACATATTCGTAAGCATGTACTGAGGGTTTTAATACATTTATTAGTTGCTTAGTTGAACGGTTCTATCTTTTCATTCAGAAGCGCCTGGGTTATCGTTAGCGTGATATTTTCATCTAATATGTTGCTAATTAACTTCGAAAGTCTTACCCATAGTGGTTGCACTTTTGCACAGTCCCACCAGATATGCTTATATGTCCCTCTCTTCCTACACCCTCTGTAACAAGTCACTGCGTTCCCTGAAGTGTTATGTGCTGTCCGCTCAGGTGTAAGATACCATCTGAAAGCTACTTTCAGACAATTTTCTTTCATATCTGCACTCAGTAGCCCTTTACCGGTTTCTAGAAGGATTTCATCCCACACCCTCTTCTCCCATATTTCCCCAACATCTGTCTCCCATCTCTCCATCAGGGGAGACTTAGATATAGTGCTGGTCTCTTGGAGCAATATATATACTTGTGAAATCACGTGTTTCCCTCTAGAGGGTGTTTTGCAGATCTTCTCCAATAGGGTCGAGGATTGACCAGGTCCGTTAGACATATATTTAGTAATAACCGACGAAATCTGTAAGTAAAGAAACCAGTGTAATTTGTATGGCTGGATTTTATCTTTAATCTGATTAAATGTCAGTATTGTGTTTTTTTCCAAAAAATCCGCTACCCTGTATAATCCCTTATTTTCCCATTTCCCCACTGTCTTCCTGAGCTCCTGGGGCAGTAAAAATTTCAAGGGCATTAATAAGGATTGGGGAGGGTATAATCTCTGTGTGTTAGTGAACTTATGCCACAGATGTATTGTCTCCCACGTTACAGGGGATCTGTATGTGTGTGCTTTTGTTTTCAATGTGGGGTCCCACAGAATATCTGCCGGATTTTCACACCCAGCAATATCTGCCTCTATACATGGCCAAGTGACTTCCTTCAAGTTTTTCTCTAAGTTGATAGATTGTGCCAACCTAGAGGCATAATAGTACTCTACCAGGTTCGGAACTCCCACTCCTCCCACCTGTCTATGTTGTTTTTTTTTTTGAAAATTATTTTTTTATTGAAGTTAAGACACATATCATCACAACAAGAACTCGCCCTAAGGCCAAAGTTACAACAAAGAGATTAATACATTGTCTATACATAGGCATTGTTGAGAAAGCAATAGGCATATATAGCAAGAGAAAATACATTTTGAAATCTGGTTTTGAAGATAGACAATATCTTGGGCGAGATTAAATAAAACTTCATTTTATAATATATTATCAGCGTATGAGCTCCACATTCTAATAGTATTTTACCTAGGACCAAAATATCAGTCTGTGGAGGGTTAACATAAATATCAGCCACTCTTGGGCCGAGGTTAATAGGGGGGTGGGGGATATTCAGCGGGTAAGCACTGCTATACGCATAGGGAGAGGGGTGGGGGGGACGGAGCCATAAATATAGGAGCTAGCTGGACATAATACAGTATGCTGGGTTAACTTATAAGCAACAAACTGAACATGGATTTATTTCAGGCTATTGTGGATATTAGAGTTCTCCCCTCTAGGAAAGCGATTAATACAAAATATACACCAAGTGTCCCAAGAGGTATATATATGGGACCAGACGATCAAGGTAGTTCAAAGTTTACCACTTCGGGACAATATTTGGGAGTATTTTAGAATTATACTAAAGGTATGATGCTTTATAATCATAGGTAAAAGACAACCTTATTGCAAGAAATAGAGGTATGTCTAATCAAGGGAGGCCTAGTCTTCCTGTTATAACTGGTTAATATAACTTGATCTAAATAGATGCTATTAATGTTTACAACATGTTTAAAGGGTATGCTTACCTCCATGAGTATATAAACTATTGGTGAACTATAGGTAAGCCTGGTTAAACGAACCCAAACAATACAAATTTCATACCATAAATCTTACCTAGAGCAATTTGCTGTCTCATATAACATATATACTATAAGCAGCACCTACTTCTCATTATTAACTGAGCCCTAACTACTACACATAATTAAGAATGGAGAGAGTTAGTTGAGGCATTTTAAGATAACATAGAGTCATGTTAGGTTAGGCTAAAAACATTTAACTAATAAACTTAATACGTTGCCCCATATAAGCATTAGTGAGACCACACTTTGAAATATTTGGTCTAGAATGAGAGAGCCAATAGAAGATTTTTCTGGCTTCCTGACATGTACATCATATAATAGGCAATTCCCACAAGTATAGCATGGGCAGAGAATAATAGCATGGGGAGACATATTTTCTATATATCTAAGTAAAACATATAATTATAGAACAATTAACTTTCTCAGACAGCACCTCAAATACATCTAAAGAGGAAAACATTTAGGATGTAAACAAAATGGAACAACTAGTTAGGTTTTTAAAGTATCGACTAAGAACTTGCAAGGAAGTAAGGTAATTTATAGGATTTCTTTATAAGTAGTAGATAATAGTACTAAATGCAGCAATATAGCACTATGCACAAGCTACTCTGAGTTAGACCTTAATAGAATTAGTTGTAATCGCACAAAGTGAGTATTATATTAGGTCAATTATTTTGAGACTGATGAGAATCACTCAGGAAAATCAACTAGTTGAGAGAAAGGACTTGGCACTTATATAATAAAGCTCTGCTACACTATTTTCTTAATAGTTCTAGGCCTCAGGCATAAAAGTAATATAATATCATACCACTGGGACCTATTTAGTAAGCATGAATAAAATGAGGTGTAATAAGCAATTAAATGAGGTATGTACCCATGTCTGAGTTGTTGTTATGAGCTATGGATACATCCAGATATGACAACATAAACATATCTCTGCCTTTAAATATGTGAAGAGATAGAATTTAGTTTTACTATAGGAGACTTTATGCAAATGGAAAGGGACAAGTGTAAATCGAATCTGGCCTAAAATTAGCTAAGGTGAGAATATAACTTAGTATTCCTATGAAGTAGTGTAAGCAGTGTAGGCAACCCTTACTTATAATTTCAACTTGGATAGTGAGCAAATGTTAAGACTTTAACAAATTTCAGCAGGACATAGTGCCAATATTTGCATAATCCAGGTCACATACCTAGCAGGGTTACTGTCTAAAATGGGCTATGTGTACATAATATAGCTATGAATTAGCGGTGACTCTTCAGCTGACGGAGTAAGGTTGAGAGAATATGGGTGACTACAAAACCCTCCAGCATACCGGATAAACATCATGTTATAGTTTGTGGTATATTAAGTGTAGCAGTAACAGCAGCACAAAAATGAATAAGAGTCTCACTTATAGTGTTAACATATTCCATAAATAGTGTTAAGTCAAGCACACAAAGTCATCCTGAAGCACAAAATACATAATATAAGCAATACAGAGAGAACCGTTATGCTAGCCATATAGTTAAGGCAATATAAGCAGTGCTTGTTAAAATTTCCTATTGGGATATCATAAGATCTGAAGCTAACCCTGCACTAGACAAGTCGAGTATTCATTATATTAGAGATTGTTTGCATATACATATTAAGCTCATATAAACCATGGGGAACCATGTAATCTGCATAATGGCGAGGGGTGTGTCTATGTTGTTTTAACACCTGTGCTGCTATTCTTGCTTTCCCGTCTCCTCTCAGGAAGCAGAATAAGTCCACCTGTAAGGCATGTAAATCTGCCAGGGGTACTGCCATTGGCAAAGCTCTGAAAAGGTACATGATCCTGGGGAGAACATTCATTTTTATAGCAGACAGTCTCCCATACCACGAGAACCTACCCTTTTTCCAGTTATTGGAAAACTGGAAAGGGGAACATAGTTTAATTTGTATAAATATGAGAAATTTCCATTGAACTTCACCCCCAGATAGGTGATGTGAACTTTTGCCCATGTAATATTAAAATTTAATTCAACCGTTTTTTTTTGTATGAGGGGGAAGGGAAATTGGAAGGGCCTTGCACTTATCCAAATTAACCTTATAACCCGAAATCTCTGAAAACTGTCTCAGAATGTTATATAGGTTAGGTAAAGAAATCAGGGGATTTTTCAGTGTCAGTAGGACATCATCAGCGAACAACGTCAGTTTATATTTCCTCCCCGCCAACCGCACCCCCGTTACCTCCCTCGATTGTCTAATGAACGCTGCTAGCGGTAAGATGCAAATGGCAAATAATAGCGGCGAAAGCGGGCACCCCTGCCGAGTCCCGTTCAAAATATCTATGGACCTCGAGATGTATCCCGCCGCACCCACTACAGCCGTTGGCTTTGAGTAAATAGTTTTAAGAGCCTTTATAAAAGCCCCCTTAAATCCCATTTTATCTACTACCCTGAACATGAAATTCCAGTCTACCCTATCAAACGCCTTTTCCGCGTCAAGTGATAGTAATAAGGCTGGTGTCTCAGTGCGTGCTAAATAATCTACTAGGGTCACAATTCTCCTCACATTGTTCGGGGCCTCCCGCTCTTTAACAAACCCCACCTGATCTTGATGAACCAAAGAGGGAAGGATCAGTTTCAATCTATTTGCTATAATTTTTGTGAAGATCTTAAGATCTGTATTTATCAGCGATATAGGCCTATAGTTTTTGCAAAATTTCGAATTCTTCCCTATTTTAGGTATTACCACAATCTTAGCTTGTAACATTTCTTTAGGAAGCTCCTCGCCTCCCAGGATCCCGTTACAAAATGTTAGTAGGTGAGCTAACAGCTCTTTCCCAAAAAGTTTGTAATATTCCCCTGTGAGGCCATCTGGGCCCGCTGCTTTCCCTGACTTGAGGTCTTTGATGACCGTTAGTATTTCTATGGCCGAAACCTTAGCATTAAGTTGTGTAAGATCTGATTCCTGAATTACCTGTAAATTCGCTTGTCGTAGAATATACCTATCTGTGCTGTTAGATCCCCTGAAGATACCTTTTCCCATCATATAAGTCCTCATAATACTGGGCAAAAGTTTCAGTTATCTCCTGAGGGTTTGAAGTGGGAGTTCCGTTTAGCCTCTGTATGGAGGGTATAGCAAAGAATTTATTTCTTTCCCTCAGTTTAAATGCCAGATACTTATCCGGCTTGTTTGCATAAACATAATAATGAGCTCTCAGCATCAAGGCCGCTTGGATAGAGAATTCATTTAAAATTTTGGATAATTCTTGTCTTTTAGATTGGAGAGTCTTATACACCCCTGTTGATAAAGTATGTCTATGCTCTCTTTCAAGTGTCTCAACCTCCCTTTGAATGGTATTTGCTAATTGTGTCAATTTTTTCATCAGTATCGATTTCTCTTTAATAAGTAGACCTCTCAAGTAAGATTTATGTGCAGCCCATGTGACTAATGGATTGCTGGTGGACCCCACGTTTATCTGCCAGTATTCCCTCAGTGCTTTGAGTATTCTCTCATGTATCTCTGGGTTCCTAAGAAGTGTTGAATTATAAGTCCACAATCTTTGTCGTGAGAAGTTTAGTAGACCTGAGAGCTCTAAAATCACCAGAGAATGATCTGACCAAACACACGGCTGTGTGCTTGATGCAACCAAATTAGGGATCAGTATTTGGCTCACGTAAATATAATCTAAGGTGGAATACGATTGGTGTGCGGGCGAATAATATGTGTGATCATGCTTGGAATTACCCACCGCCGTCCAAGAGTCTATAAGATTGTGTGCTTCCAATGATGCTCTAATGGACTTAATGATGGCATTATGTCTATGTTGTTTACCTGTCATTCCTGTGGGTCCCCCCCCCCCCGAGAAAGAGGCCATAGATACATTGAAATCCCAGCTAAAATAATTCTATCCTGTGACCACTGGGTGAGATGATGTGATATCTGCCAAAAAAAGGCATTCTGTGTTTCGTTAGGTGCGTAGATGTTGCACAAAGAAATTTGAATTGTACCCTGGACGATCACAAATCTACCCTCCTTATCCCTAGTTACCTTTTCGAGTATGAAATCGAATGATTTATGCAATAAGATCGTCACCCCCCTTTTTTTTGAGTCCGTAGTGGAGTGAAAGTGTTGGGGGTATTGGTGAGACCAATATTTTGGGATTGTCTGGGAAATGAAATGAGTCTCCTGAGGGAATATAATGTTTGCTTTTAGTTTCAAATAATGTGTCATGGCCGTATGCCTCTTATTGTCCGTATTGAGCCCTCTTACATTATGGGAGATTAATCTTAGATTATGTGACATCAGTATTTTCCCGTATACCTTTCCCTGTTCCCCATTTAGTTATTACTCCTAAGGATCCCCCAGTGATATGGAGAACCCCTCTTACCTCCTTAACCCCCGACACCTGTATCACCTGCTCACTTCTTTTCCTCACCTGCTCTACCCTCACATACCCATAAGGAAACACCTGGTTGAAAAAATAACACATTAAAAAACAGTAAAAAACAAAAACAAGAACATTAACTGTTTTGGTCCATTTAGGACCCCACCACATAATGTATTTAAGTGCAGTTATAAACATGTTGTAGTTATTGTGGCAAGATATACATCCTGAATGTAATGAAACAAACAAAGTAAAAAGAGGTCAAATACATCCATCCTTCTACAATGCTTTAAGTAGAATAGCAACATTTTTGAGACATGAACTTAACTCTCCCAACAAAAAAATAGCTTCTATTTAATACTAACAATAACAATAAATATCTAACATTGCATCATATCTTTCGGTTTTGGTCCAGTGTTCAAGGTCCATGATGATGATCAACGTTCCTCCCTCCAACCCCCAACAGGATATAAAACTCCCAATACAAAGCATAAAAGAAGAAAGAACAGGAAGTAAATACAACATTATTATACTCATCTGTCCGTTATCCAGCATCTTAATGTACAGTGGGTATACACAGAAATTTCTCCTTCTTCAATTGGGGTGTACCCAAGAAAAGGTTTATGTCTTTTATCTTCAACAATTACCCATGATACCTAAATGCATCAAGTCTTTCGCTTCTTCTCTGGTATCCTGGTCCATTGTTTCTGACGGGTTCTGCTCCCATGATTGGGTTGATCTGAGGGTTCCCCCTGTTGTAAAAGAGCCGGAGGCTCCATCGTCATTCTACGGCATGCCTCTGGGATCTCTTGGGGTTCCTTAATGAAAAATGACCTATTTTCCCACGTTATGTGGAGAGCAAAAGGAAATCCCCATCTATATGGGACCTGGTTTTTCCTTAGCAAGGAAGTTAGGAGCCGAAGAGAGCTTCTTCTCTGCAATGTCCTCAAACATAGGTCTTGAAAGAACTGGATAACATTACCTTGATACTTGAATGTTGGATTCTTCCTTGCTGCCGCAAGTATTTCTTCCTTTTCTTGAAAGCGTAGCATCTTTATAATGACATCTCTGGGAGGTTCTTCCCCCTTAGGTTTAGTGCCCGATGTGACCTTTCCATCTGAAATTTCTCCTCTCCGACAAAGCCAGTTATGGCACAAAAAAGGTTAAGTAAATATGAATTCAGCTCCTTAGGGCCAATTGATTCTGGATCTCCTTGTAATCGCAAATTAGATCTGCGACTCCGATTTTCTAAATCTTCCAGCTTGTCATATATGTCTTCTATGTCCGCCTGCCGGGAGTTGACCCTTTCCGTCACTTCATTCAGACCTTCCACCATAGAATCCCCACTTTCTTCCAGGGTGTTTACTCTTGACCCCAAATCCACTACGTCCTGTTTCAGGTCTGCTATACTGTTAGTTACAGAATTTTGCAGGCTTTCCATCTTTTCCAGAATTTTCTCAAAATTTACATTGATGTCCTGCTTGGAGACCAGATGTTCCAAATCAGCCTTAGTTAGGGGCCTTGTATCTGCTATCACCTCTGTGTATCGTTCATCCATATCTCTCTCTTCATCAGATTGCTGTGCTTGCATGTCTGAGGACTTATCCCCCTTTGTAGGTTTAAAAAAGAGAAAAAGGGGGGGTTATTTGACCTCAGCGCTGAAAACATAAGGCTGCTGTGTAAATTAAGGGCTCCCTCAATCCTTAAAACACATATACTTCCAAAACAAAACAACTACTTAATTTGCAGATAACCTGCAAACCAGTAATTCACCACAGCTGCGCTATTTGGAAATAGCTAAATGTGTGCAGTACCAAAAGGAAGGAATAAAATTTGTTCAATTTAATTAAATATATACTAAAATTATAATTCATACAATTGGCAATTATTAAAAGATCATTTTACAACATGTAAACATAAAAAATGTATATGCAAGCAACATAAAACAATGCTATAGCATTAACAAACATAACATGTGAATAATGACATTTGGTAAATCATTGGTAGAAAGACAATAGTACTTCTCTAAGTGGCGTCCTTCACAGAATAAAATCAGTCTTTTGTTATCTTATAAAAGTCTTTTAAGCAAGAAAGCAGTGTGAATATTTCTTCAAAGCATGTAAGCTGGTGTTGCAATTGGCGAAATAGTTAGTGATATCAACCCATGCAAAGACCGAATGCCAATAGTCCATCTTGATGGTTGCTTCCCAAATGCCGCTAGCATGTACAGCGCCGTCCAAGCAATTCTGGAGGGTACTCTGTCAATACAATAGAGCTCCAAGAGCTCTCACGCTGTCGGACCACTGCAGCTACGGAAGCCCAAAGTGGACACAGTTCATAGCAACGCGTTTCGGCTAACAGAAAGCCTTTCTCAAGCTCAATACTGACATGTTTGTATTCCTTCTATTTGAGCGGTCTTCTTAAAGACACAGTAACAGTTCAATTCACAATGGTATGTGTATATATATACAAACAACAAAACTGTGCAATACTAAAAAAAAAAATCCATACAATAAAAAATTTAAAATTTAAAATTTAAACAATACATTAATACGTGTTATTTGGTAAATAGAAGAAATTTGATTCTTCAGCTAAGAAATGGCATTTATAATTCTATCTACAATGGTATATTCATACTTATTATTTGATCAAATGGAAAAGGAGTATTTGATTCTGTAACTATAGAGTGATATTTATTATTCTGTATTAACTCAATTCTATATAGTTAAAAACCTAATAAAAAATCCCTTACTTGGTACATCCTTGGGATAAAAAAGCTAAGTTAATATAAATATGATACTAAGATAAAAAATCATATATTAAAATATTCAAAATAAAAATATTTATAATATGATGACATAAATACATTACATTGTTTAATCTTTAAATTTAGGGAATTGATACTATATATATTTAACCTATAAAAACCCTAATTTTAAGAATTCAATTAATTAGTGATGGGCAATATAAAAAAGATAATAAAAGTTTTTTCATCGAAATTATTTTGAGAACTGCTAGGATAAAAAATATATTATTTTCTTAAAAAATTATTTATTTTTTAAAAAAATGTGTATAGCAAATTATTTATTTTTTAAAAAAAATGTGTATAGCACATAGTGATGGTGTGGAGGCAATAAAACATTTTTTGAATCAGGATGAAGCTATTCCGGTAGAACAAAAGGAATTTATTATAGATTGTATAATGTTTATCTTAAAACACAATTATTTCTCATTTATGAATGACTTTTATAACCAAGAGCAAGGTACTGCTATGGGGACCAGGTTTGCCCCCAGTTATGCCAATTTATTTATGGGCATGTGGGAAAAGAGTTTCCTAGAGAACAGCCAACTGGGGTCAAACCTGGTCTCCTATAGATGGTACATAGATGACATTCTTATAATTTGGCGTGGAAGTGAGGAAACTCTAGATGAATTTATTTCATCCATGAATCAAAATGAAATAAACTTAAAATTTACATGGGAAAAAAGTAAAAATGCTATACAATTTTTAGATCTGGAGATTTTTGTAAGAGATAATAAATTACATTCGAAGACCCATTTTAAGAAGGTAGATGCGAATAATTTTATTCACCAATTAAGTTGTCACCATACTCAATGGAAGACTAATATACAAAAAGGGCAATTTTTAAGAATAAGAAAAAATTGCAGTACCCTATCAGATTATGACACTCAGTCAGTGATATTAAAAGACAAATTTATAGACAGAGGGTACCCTGTAGATACTTTAGAAGCTACTATAAAGAATGTACGAACCCTAGATAGAGACTCAATTTTAAATAACAATAGAAGAAAAAAAGAGGAGAAAAGTTCTTCTTCGTCTTCTTTTTTACCATTTATTACTACCTACAGTGGCAATAAAAATCTGATAGAAAAGATTTTAAAAAAACATTGGGGTGTTTTAAAATTGGATGACAAACTAGGTCCACTTTTACCTAATAAAAGCCAAATTGTTTATAGAAAGGAAAAAAATTTGAAAATGAAACTTGCCCCTTCAGATTTAAAAAATGCACAAGATAAAAAGAAGAAAGATCTATGGGGAAAGAATTTAAAGGTTTTTTTCCCCTTGTTACAAGTGCAAATCATGCCAATATGGCATGAAGAAAAAAGAAATAAGATCAAATTCCAATAGAGAGGTATTTAAAATTCCCAAGATGATTAGATGCACTGACAAAAATGTCATTTATGTAATAGAGTGCAAATGTGGAGCCCAATATGTGGGGGAATCAGAAAGGCCCCTACGGGATAGAATAAGAGAGCACATTCTATCAATAGAGAACCCCCACAAAGAACGTTATAAAGATCTCCCAGTACCCAAGATTTTTTAGCTTGTAATAATGCAAATTTAAAACATTTCAATTACATGTGGGTTGACAAGGTCTGCACTCATTAGAGAGGAGGAGATCTCCACAACGAAATTTTGAAAAGAGAGGGGAAATGGATATTCCAATTAGGCACTCTAACACCTCGGGGTCTCAACTTAGAATTAGATTTAAATTGTCATCTAAAATAAATCTATTTTTTTTTAAAAAATAAATAATTTTTTAAGAAAATAATATATTTTTTATCCTAGCAGTTCTCAAAATAATTTCGATGAAAAAACTTTGATTATCTTTTTTATATTGCCCATCACTAATTAATTGAATTCTTAAAATTAGGGTTTGTATTGGTTAAATATATATATTATGAATTCCCTAAATTTAAAGATTAAACAATGATTTTTTATCTTAGTAACATATTTATATTAACTTAGCTTTTTTTATCCCAGGGATGTAACAAGTAAGGGATTTTTTATTAGGTTTTTAACTATATAGAATTGAGTTAATACAGAATAATAAATATCACTCTATAGTTACAGAATCAAATACTCCTTTTCCATTTGATCAAATAATAAGTATGAATATACCAATGTAGATAGAATTATAAATGTAATTTCTTAGCTGAAGAATCAAATAATTTCTTCTATTTACCAAATAACACGTATTAATGTATTGTTTAAATTGAATTTTTTATTGTATGGAATTTTTTTTATTTTTTTTAAGTATTGCACAGTTTTGTTGTTTGTATATATATATACACATACCATTGTGAATTGAACCGTTACTGTGTCTTTAAGAAGACAGCTCAAATAGAAGGAATACAAACATGTCAGTATTGAGCTTGAGAAAGGCTTTCTGATAGCCGAAACGCGTTGCTATGAATTGTGTCCACTTTGGGCTTCCGTAGCTGCAGTGGTCCGACAGCGTGAGAGCTCTTGGAGCTCCATTGTATTGGCAGAGTACCCTCCGGAATTGCTTGGATGGCATTGTACAGGCTAGTGGCATTTGGGAAGCAACCATCAAGATGGACTATTGGCATTCGGTCTTTGCATGGCTTGATATCACTAACTATTTCGCCAATTGCAACACCAGCTTACATGCTTTGAAGAAATATTCACACTGCTTTCTTGCTTAAAAGACTTTTATAAGATAACAAAAGACTGATTTTATTCTGTGAAGGACACCACTCAGAGAAGTACTATTGTCTTTCTACCAACGATTTACCAAATGTCATTATTCACATGTTATGTTTGTTAATGCTATAGCATTGTTTTATGTTGCTTGCATATACATTTTTTATGTTTACATGTTGTAAAATGATCATTTAATAATTGCCAATTGTATGAATTGTAATTTTAGTATATTTTTAATTAAATTGAACAAATGTTATTCCTTCCTTTTGGTACTGCACACATTTAGCTATTTCCAAATAGTGCAGCTGTGGTGAATTACTGGTTTGCAGGTTATCTGCAAATTAAGTAGTTGTTTTGTTTTGGAGGTTTAAAAAAGAGACTAGATGCCGATTGTTTATTCAGTGTGTTCACCTTAGTATTCTTTCTGGCCGCCATTTTGGCATACCACTAGTACATAGATAATGGTTTTTAGCCCTGTCTCTTAGCGGTGTTGCTTACAATTCTGCCTTCTCTACCTCCCAACAGAGCAGGAAAGACAAGTATATGTATATGGGCCCCTTTAAATATATAGGTTAAATCTGCATATCTGGGGAGCCATTTGATGTATATAAGGACAGGCTTCTATTTGTTTAAGTCATGATACACCTCACAGTCTCTAATAAATGAGAGACTTCATATCTATTAATTATTACATAACATGTCCTCCAGTACTTACGCCTCAGCTCCTGTACTTATGTAAACATTTTCCAAGTCCTTCTTTTTTATTTTTCCCCCTTCCTCTCAGAGAATCACATAGTGCTCCTCATAAACAAAAACAAACAGTGTATTTCACTATAAGTATATCTGGGGATGTTCACCATGCAGCTCTCCTGAGTCAGAGTTAGATTAACTGGGCAATTGTGTCACTTCTCATATACTGCATTTAAGTAGCTGCAACATACTGGGTCCTTATTAAATTTCAAAGCTCCCCTTATGCTGCTCTGTATACTCCTCACCTCACCACCGCATTTCTGAATGTAGTTCTCTGAATATCCTTGCTATGCAGGTCTAATTTGCCTGAGTTGTTAAAGGACGTTTGCAGTGCTGTAGCTTAGGAGCTGCAGGAGCTTAACCCGCTATTACTTTCTTCCCCCAGTCTTCTGCAGTTTATTTATGCCTCTCTCCCAGTTGTTTAGCCCCTTAATTAAACTTTGATGCCCTTCACCAACCTCTGCTGTGGGACCTTTGTTGCAGCCGTTGCTCAGAAAGATGTCTCCACGTGGGCTGTGTTACTGGCGACCGGCCGTTTCTGTTCAGGCTCTCATTAGAACCCGCTCAGCGTCAAAGATATATGTGTTCCGGTGCCTACAAGTTGATGTCCAAAGAAGCTGCACCTCTTGCGTTCACATATTAACTATATGTTATACCTCTGACACCTAATCCTTGCCCTCAATCCTCTTAGCCTACAAGGAGCTCTCCTCTTAAGCAGCCATTCTCTAGCTGCTCCAGACTCCGCCTACCTCTCTCTCTTTGTCGAATTTTAAATGTTAATATGTAAGTCAACTCTTGATTAGACAATTTAATGTGATTAATTTCAAATTATGTATATATAGATATCCAGTGTGAACCTGGCTTTAATTTCAGAACAAACAAAGTTTAGAGCATAGACAGAAGATGACTTTACAATTATTATATTTACAGAATATTTTTTAGTCATGTGTTATGAAATAACATAATTTATTTCACATTATAATTATTATTTTTCTTTTTTCTTACAGATTTTCAATTTTGATGAATTCCCAAAAGAATAATTGTTAGAATCTAATTTTTTTTAAATAAATATCTTTACATACTATATATTCTTTTATTTATGTAAATACATCTTTTATGACCATATAAAATATATATATTATATATCTCTATCCAAATAAGACACTAACAAACACATCCTAATATTAGGACACGTTAAGAAAATAATAGTCCCATGACTAGTTGATAAATTATCTATTTTACAAGCACATGCCTGATATTAAATATAATAGTTACCTATTTTTTTTTTTACAATATCAACACAGCTCAAGCAGATAATGAGTGTTAAAGTCTTGTATTTTACAAAAGTTAATGTTGAGTTAGATACAGCCATATAATTTTTGGTTGTGTGATTTAGAGATGTACAAATCATAAGATGTTAATGACAAGGCTATGCAGTATAAAGTCTACATAACAACTTTTGTTATGCCACTTTTAAGAAATGTGTAGGGTGAATTTGTTAGATTAAAGTGACGGTGTAGCTTAATTTTATATTCACATTCTAATATCTATCATCTATCATTCAGTGTTTTTTTAAAGTTTAATATATTCTTAAAATAAATATAGCTTAGTTATTATGGTATTGTTATTTGCAAGGTAACCTATGTAGATTAAATGATCTTTAAAGAAAATATGATAGCTAAGTTTATTTTCACATTTAGACAGAGGTAGTTATTGTATGCCATATTGATGACTTTTCACTCTAGTGGAGTCATTTGAAGGGACAGTTAACTCATAAATTTCAAAATATAATTTCTCAAAATTATCATCTTTACCTGCTGAAGTGTATACAATTGTTTACAAGTATTCCCGTTACCCTTATTTATCCTATGGTATCTCCACATATTCATAATGTTTTTGGACTTAAGGCAAAGCTGGGTAAACACAGCCATCATAAGATATTACACTCCCAGTGGGGCATACAATAAATAAGGTAATACAATGTAAATTTATTTTTGGGTTGATTGGTTTACAGATAAAATAATTAAGTATGTACACAATGTGATAAAGTTAGGAGATCAGATTATATCTACAAGTTCCAAACATTTTATTTTGTTGTGGCTTCAAAACACACAAAAAAAAATCATATACAAACCGTAAAAATAGAATTTCTTATATTATGCAAATATTATAGCATACTGTCCCTTTAAGAGTCTGAACTGAATCATTAAAAAGCTCCATCAATGGAGGGAGATAAGTGGCCAGTTTACATACAAGGTCCTCCCACAGGTCAAGTGTATATTCATATAACAGGGTCGAGTATGACAAAATGTGGAATGTGTATTAAAGTAAATATCTATTTTTGGTTTACTGTCCCTTTAAATGTATATAATCTTTCATGGGGTATACACTCATCTATTTAAATATATTATCATATTTAGACATGACTGCATATTTATTTAAAAAAATTAACATTTCATATTTACTATTAGAATACTGGGTATTACATGCATTCATCAATGAGAAGAGCAATATTGTAAAAGTACAGTAAACAGTACAGTGTCAACTATTTAGTTTTACTTAATTGCTTGTGATAGCTATTTACTTTGTAGTGAAAGGGACATGCAACCCAAAGTTAATCTTCCATGATTCCAACAGAGCAGATTTGAATCGAAAAATTTTTTTTACTTAGATAATCACATATGATTCATTCTCATGTTATCCTAAGTTTGAAAAAACTATATGCATAGGCTTATGAGCAGCAAATTATTACTGGGAGATATCTGCTTATTTGTGGGTGGGCAACAATGATTAGTTGCAATGGTTAGCTAGATGTCTTTAGATACTTCACACTATTGCATATCTGCTCCTTAACAATAAAGAAACCATGAAAAAGACAATTATATGTGAAAATTTCAGACAAATAAATGCTCTATTTTATTTTTATAAATAAGGACCAGAAATGTTTAATTTCCATAAAAAAATATGTCCCTTTTTATTCTCAAAGTAGAGTCCATTATAAATACGAAGAACGCATTTCACCATTATTGAAATATAGCGTGGTAAACAAATCTTTCAACACGAGATTCGCATTTATGAAAAGTCAAATAAAATTTCACACTGACACTTAGCACACAATCGATGTGCATTGTTGGGATTGTAAATTCATATAAAAGGGCACTGTACAATACAGTCACAATATTTATTTAATAAATAATGAATACATACAATATTTACATTTTTGAATCTAAAGTATTTGTAAACTTTTTTTAAATAACTTGAACAATGTTACACATCTATTGATCAATATTAAAAATCAAAATGTGTCATAAACATTTACTAATGTGACTGGATTATATTTACTATCATGATAAAAAATAAAATCTAGTTTAAATGTCAACAAAATATATGAATATTTAATGGATTCCATATATTATATATGCATCATATATACCCATTCTATTCTCATAAATTCTAAAGAAAAGTCTACATGCCAAATGTAGTAACAGCACCCCCAGGAGGTATGTCTATGGAAGTTACAAATATATGAATCCATGAACCATTAAGTAATGGCCAATGAGAGTTCATCACACAAACATGACTTGAGCCAGTATGGCCTCACAGACATGCTAACAAAATTACAGTATTTTATCCAATCAGATGTACAGATACCATGACCCATGGTGTATCTCATGTTTACTTCCCCATATAAAAGTCCATTACACGTTGCCATTAATGCCTGTAGCCACTAGTTAGGGTGTCTCCCAGGTTCACCAGAGAGGAAAGTGATGCACTGGTGTACACGGTCGAGGGATTTTATCCACAGCTTTTTGGGGCTCAGAAGAGGTTGATGAATGGGCGGTCAAAAGGGCCCTTTGGGTGTCTATCACCCTTTCTGTGAATGTGGTGGCAGACATCCAGTGGAGCCCTGAGAAAATGATTTGGAGATTCGGGGATATGAGTTTGCGGCTGCGTAATAAACTCCGCCTCATGAGAGAGTGGACTAGTGCCCATCAGAGAGGTGAGAATCCGGGTCCACCCCCACTGAAACTTGTCCTACAACCTCATGAGGAAACTTTATGTGCCCTCCTCAATCTCCGTTTCCCACAGAGATTTGCGGCCCCCTCCCAGTCCCCAGCTGCTGGTCCTGAAACTCCTGACCCAGAGGCCAGTGCAGCTCCAATCGGTGACCTGGGAGGAGCGGGACAAAGGCTGAACCAGGTAAAGATCAGACTTCATATAATATTTTAATATTTGAGTATATATTTAAGCAATGTGTATATAGTCATATATTCAACCTATATAGATCTCACAACAGACGATACTTATGATAGTAGACATCTGAATTTAGATTCGTCACACATCAAATAGTTATAATGCTTTTTCTCATGCTCTCCTGAATATGTGTCACAGAGCTAAAATGGAATAGCGCATCCGTGAAGTCCCTATCCTCTCCCATTTCATACATTGAATATCAATTTATACAAAACTTAGAAATATTAATTTGTGTTATTAAATCTTTACAGTTATCCTATTGGAATATCATGATACACACAATTGTAAATATATCCGAAAGCTTTAAAAATGTTGTTCATTACATCAGCATATGGAATAGACTATTCCTTTTGAGTGACATTCTCAAATATTGATATCAAATTTATCTAAAGATACAAAAAACTTTATTAATCATTACACTGTTTTGATGAAACAATACTGTGATTTAAATCACATCTTTCACTCTCGGATTACCTTATATAATGAGCATATTCTAACAGCACCATGATGACATAGTTTAAAATATATCTTATGTCTTGCATTGTGATCAATATGTGTTGTGTCAGAAACCAGATTACTGTACATTGCACAAATTTATATATGTGCCACATGTATTATGCTCTAGATGTCACCAGTTGTTATTCAAAGTGTTAATTGTCCGTCTGGATTTATTTCGAAACAGGGACCAATAGTTATTATTAGATATGCCATAGATTAATATGATAAGAATTGGATGTGTAATATTTTAAGAAATAGGACATATTTGAAAGACATAATTTTCTTTCCACTTACCTTGATACACTAATGAATTTAATTTTCATATTAGTGGTCTAGTCTTCACATTTCAAAAGATATTATTTTAAATAGTTAAGAATAATTTTATTTATACTACCAAATATGCATATTGAAAGCTGATGTACAAATTGTGTTACATAATATTTTTTTATATCATTAATAGTTGAAATTAATTTGTGACAAGCCCGGAGGGATCCAGCACCGATGCAGACCTGCCTTTGCAGGATGCTGGTAAGTCCATTTACTCATTCATACATCATTAAAGGTGTCTTTTTCAAAAATATTCTGATCATGATTATGATGAAGCATTTCATTTGAATAAAACTTATAATGTACTCCTCTAATTATATATCTATTTATTTTATTATTTTAATATTAAGATCTCAAAGCTTCTTAGTCTACACCTTTGTGCTTCAGAACATGGCTAGTACATGTTGATATTTTGCATAAATGTAGATAAAAATCATATATCGATACACACATGATAACTATTAAATGTTCCGTGTACTATGCTTTTTTTCCGGATTTACAAAATACAATCACATTTAATTATTAATCATCGATAATTATATAAGTTACAGTATTTAAATTGCATGCTCCATCTAAATTATGAAATTGCTAACTTCGGTTCTGAATTTCTTTATTGCAACATTAATGTGTGTCCTTGAGCACCAGTAACACATGTTATAATATTTGATTTTAACATGTACACAACATATTATGTTTTACAGATATGGATGTTAAATGTGCGGCGGAGAATGTGGCTCCCTTGGAGTCTGATGGTACGTCAAATATATTTAACAACATGTATTTAACGTGTATTGTTTCAAAATCATACTATTGAATAAAACTAAAGTCTACAGCTTTGCCCCTTTAAATTATATTATTCCATTAATTTCCAAATACACTACTGCCCCCTTTTCTATATCATGCAGCATGAACATAGACATTATGGGTTTATTTACTTATTTGTGTATAAATTGTCATGAATGACATCATGATGTCACATGCATATTACATCCAAACAACCAATAATCATCTTATGATTGTACAGACAGTCATTGCTAATCATCTGAGTGCCTAGATGCAGACCATCTCATTATGTTATCAGTGTTCTGAGCTTATCAGCCACTTCTAAGTAAACATAAAACATAATCATGTTGAAATTCATTGATTTAATTTCATGATGTATGATATGTAAAGGGATTTGAAAATGATTTATGTGTAGACTGTCCATTTCAATCAAACAAACATTAATATTCCTCTAACCTAAAAAGTTACATTCTGAATGTGTCTATTAATATTGGGATGACATACATTTAATCCTAATGTAAAAAATATAATCACAAACCATACTCTGTAAAAGTAATGTC
Organism: Bombina bombina; assembly: GCF_027579735.1. Lineage (NCBI taxonomy): Eukaryota > Metazoa > Chordata > Amphibia > Anura > Bombinatoridae > Bombina > Bombina bombina. The sequence continues at coordinate 1,078,913,498 of NC_069500.1, read as the reverse complement.
AGAAAGATACCATTCTATTCTTAATATTTAATATGAACGGTAGTATCTACCGTGTATATATTCTGAATATTAATTGATTGAACCATCAAGCTTAAAATAATTATATTTAAGATCACAAAGGCAATCATCTTAATCTATATGGTAATCAGTGATTACCTGGTTTCAAAGGCTACGCGGAGTGGCCATTTATATTTGATCATATTACAAACTTCCATATTATCCAAATGGTGGAGTCTCCAAAGTCAATCCATGGGCATGTGTCTAAAAGAATATCAAATGCATACATGCGTACTGATATATTATCATAAAGATAAATATCATATTGTAAAATCAGAAAGACTAGCACATAATGTTGACTTTGAAATATATGATTGTTAATGTATTGATCAAACGTTCCATGAAAAATACCAGTGAGCAATCAGAGTTTCAAGGATCAATGAAATATTATTATAAATTAGACTTTGTATAAATATTTTATGAGAAAATGAATATTGATTTAAAATGATGGTGAATATTAATTTATTTCAATATAATAATATATGTTTATATAATATATGTTTATATAATAATAAAATTGTATTATATATTTCATATGGACCTTCCACTTCTGGGTATTTCCCTTCCCCCCTCCCCCTTCACCGCTCTTCCTATCCTGCCCCTTCCCAAAACCAACCCCCTGCTCCCCTTGCTGCTATCCCTGTCTTGCCCATCCTGCTCCTGCCCCACCTGCACAGGCACCAACTGCCCAGGCCCCACCCTCCCCACCTGTGCAGGCTACACAGGAGCAGGACCAACCTGCCCTACCTCGCCACATCCCTCCCCACCAACACATTTACCCTGATTCCCACCTTCCTTGTCCTGGGTGTCATGTTCTCCTTCCCAGCCACTGATGTCAGTGTCATTACAAATCAACATTAGAAAATACATTCTTAAAGGGATATTATACTGATCTAATTATATATAAATTGATTTTGAATCGGAAAGTTTATTTATAAAACTTTTATTTATTTTATGAATGTAAATGTTTCATATTTACATTTTATGAAATTATCATCCTCCTTTTTTATTATCTAAATATTTCATATTTACATTTTATGAAATTATCATCCTCATTTTTTATTATCTAAATGATATTGCCTAGATGTTGGATATAAATTATGTATATGTGCCAATATTTTGTATTTTTATCACCGCCTTTTTCCCAGTGTGTCATAAACCAAAGAAATAATGTTTTGACGGTCGATAGGGTTTTTAGTTTTCTTAATATCTTAATGGTTTATCTATGAAGAACATATTTAATGTGTAATTCCTCTTCTCTATAGCATATTTTATTATAATCCTGATTTGTATTTTAATTAGTACAATGTCTCTTTGCTATATTTTTATTATGTTCTGTAATTAATAATAATTTTTCATATTTATTTTTGTTTAGGTTGTGAATCAGCATGGTTGACGCTAGAGGCTCTAGCACATTTTGAGCAAGCCATGCTGAGTTCACTTCAGTTGCTGGGAAGGATGCATGACACCATGCTTATGCAGCTGTGGCTTAATTAGTACACAAGCAAAGATATAACACACCAGCACCAGAAATTGGCTAAAATACCCAGAGGAAAAAGAATATTGAAGTAAAATAAATATTTATTACTGAACTATAAAAGACAAATGATAAAAACAATCAAAAACATGAAAGGACGTTGGTAATTCTCACTGTGCCAGAGGTGATAAGTATACTCAGGTTGGCCAACCTTAAAAAAGAAATATATAAAAAAAGATATGTTAAAATATACGTTAAAATAAGGTAGGAATATCTATACAAGCAGGTTAGAAAATGGTAGCAGCACAGAGAGATATATAATGTAATGTATAATGTATAGTACAACTCTAAGGACTATCAAGTTATATATATGAAATCTTCTAACTTGATAGTCCTTAGAGTTGTACTATACATTATACATTACATTATATATCTCTCTGTGCTGCTACCATTTTCTAACCTGCCTGTATAGATATTCCTACCTTATTTTAACGTATATTTTAACATATCTTTTTTTATATATTTCTTTTTTAAGGTTGGCCAACCTGAGTATACTTATCACCTCTGGCACAGTGAGAATTACCAACGTCCTTTCATGTTTTTGATTGTTTTTATCATTTGTCTTTTATAGTTCAGTAATAAATATTTATTTTACTTCAATATTCTGTTTCCTCTGGGTATTTTAGCCAATTTCTGGCGCTGGTGTGTTATATCTTTGCTTGTGTACTACTTTTTGGGACCTTTGAGAGGAAGTTCCTTCTAACTCACTAGTTTATACCCTCTTGTTCTAGCGCAGTCTATTATCACTATCTCAATATAGCTGTGGCTTAATTGCCTGATGCTAATGTGTATCATCCGTATGGAGGCAAGGCATCAAGCCACAGCTGCAGAACCTCAGGCTGAGGAAGGTGAGGCTGCTGCCCTAGCAAGTGGAGGATCCAGAGATGACCCGAGGGAGCACGAATAACTCCTCCAACCACATGTTATATTTGTTGCCCATTGACCAAGTTTATTTTGTTATTGTTTGTTCTTGTTGTGCCTGTTGCAATATTTCTACTTGTCAGGTGGCTCCAAAGGGGCTTTGCTGGCCTTTGTTTACCCTTGTCAACTCCCTGAAAGGACTGTGATGCACTATGTCACCTTGTCAGATGGCTCCAAAGGGGCTATGCTGGCCTTTGTTTACCATTGTCAACTCCCTTAAAGGACTGTGATGCACTATGTCACCTTGTCAGATGACTCTAAAGGGGCTATGCTGGCCTTTGTTTACCCTTGTCAACTCCATGAATGGACTGTGATGCACTATGTCGCCTTGTCAGATGGCTCCAAAGGGGCTATGCTGGCCTTTGTTTACCCTTGTCAACTCCCTGAAAGGACTGTGATGCACTATGTCACCTTGTAAGATGGCTCCAAAGGGGCTGTGTTATCATTCTGACTTATTTGTCTTATTATCCTATTTATTTATGTTTTATGATCTTCATAAATCATATTTATCATAATAAAAAGAATAATGTAATTAAAATGTTATATTTCTTTTTTATTTATTAATGTCCTTTGTAATAAAAGTTATTTTATGTTTATAATCCATAAATTATGCTGACCACAATTCTTAATTTATGGATATGCATTCATAATGTACATTTTATTATTTTTGCTTTGGAAATCAACATACACATATAATACATTTTAAACAGACTATTATCTGAATTTTGGCACCACATATATTCCAATTTTCCTTACATCTTATTGTAGTAGTATAACATAAGAAATCACTGTGTGTAATGCACACATTTTAGATGATTAATCTCTTTTTATTATTTTTTATTATATTTAATTCTCAAACAATATATTGCTATAGGTAACATATAATGTTTAAACAATACACATTTTCGTGATGTATATAGTAGCATTATTTCTATGTTAAACCCTGCTGCTTCCTACATATTTCCTAATCTTCCTATTCTAATGAAATATATATTTTTGACCAACAATGGATTATATTTCACAAATCACAGTATTATGTTATCTAGCGTTACATTATGTGAAGCTGTGCATTACATAAAACAAACACGCTTGCTAGTTAACAATATAGCACATGCTAGTTTTGAAATAAAAAATTGTTATTGATAAGCAAAGGTGTTAAATCCATCATTTGCTTGGATTACGTTGCTCCGCGATATTGGATGCGCCATGTTGCATAAGACGTCACATGCAAAGGTGTTAAATCCGTCATTTGATTGGATTACGTTGCTCCGCGATATTGGATGCGCCATGTTGTGTAAGACGTCACATGCAAAGGTGTTAAACCCGTCATTTGACTGGATTACGTTGCTCCACAAAATATTGGATGCGCCATGTTGCATAAGACGTCACATGCAAAGGTGTTAAATCTCGGTTTATGGATTGTGTCAATCATGTACATTGTTGAAACATAGATGATAAAGAGTAAACAAAGATCTATTGATGGCTGTTTCATGAAAGAAACAAATGAAGGCAATGTGTTGTTGATCCTAAATATATTTTGAGGCAAGTGCTAATCCATGAATGGTCATCAATGAATATACTCAATCTTGTTTAATATGTTTGACAACAATATTTTCACATTAAGAAATAATTAATCTTCTGCACCACCATGTCTGGGTGAAGGAAGAGCATGTTCTTGCTGTGTTTCCTCCTCACCAGCCTCAGGCTCTGTATATTTGGAAATTAAAGAAATAAGAGACAATGGCACAGTTCCAAATAAAGATGTAAATGTTATTCTTGAAAGTGTATTAATGAGTCTGCCTTCGTAATTCAGTTGTAACCAAAAGCAATCAATATGATTTACGTATTTGCAAACCCGTCTTTCAGATATCTAGATGGTCAATATGAATGTATTTTTTCGTGCGTTTTAAATGTGTTTAAATGCACACCTAATCTGTAGACTAGATACTAATGTGATGGCTTTTCTTCAAATCCAACTTTCTCAATGTAATTCTTTTTACGTAATAATGTTTAAAAAACCTAATTGCTTTAGTCGTATCCCTAATTTATTTTGCGTATGAATGGGTTATGAGGTGGATGTAAATAGATTATTAAATGAGCTTACCATCAGATGAGAAGCTCAGGTTCCCGGTATTGAGTCCTCCTTCGATCCCGACGCAACATTTCCTCCCAGCGGCTGTAGACAAATGTCTGCTCTGGGCCGCCACCGGTCCCTGCATTGTAGTCCCTCTCCCTCGACATTTTCTTCTTAAGCTCACGTTTGCAGTCCCAGTAGTGGTGCTTTTTTCTTCTCTGAAGGGGTGGCCTTTGGTGCCTAGCCCTCTCCATATAGGCCTCTATAAGAACCTCCTTTTCCTCCCTGGTATACCTCTCCTCCCTCTGCCTGGACCTCCCCTGTGATGTGAGCCTCTGTTGGCCAGACTGTATTGCGCCCTGTCTGCGCTCATGCCCTACACCACTGGGCCCAGCCATTTGTTTATCTTCAACAATGTGGCTGGGCCCACCCACCCTGACCTCTCCCCCTTCCTCTCTAGTTCCTCTCCCCCTTCCTCTCCCTCTCCCTGTTCCTCTCTCCTGCCTAACCTGCCCCCTAACCTGCTCCCTAACCTGCTGCCTAATAAGCTCTAATAGCTAATAACCCGATGTGCACAAAAAGTTTACTTCTAGCACGGTTAGCATGCAAGCAAAAGCGCTAAATAGCACTCCACTCGTAATTTGGCCCAAATTCTTTTCTTTCAGGATTATGAGAATCCACAAGCTGATTTTTTCTCTGCTCGGCTATTCATTAAACTAAGGAGGGTGAGGAGGTAGGTGAGGTTAAAAGCTCTTGTTTTAGGTTTCTTTGTCTCCACGTAGTAGCAGGAGTTCCAGCCCACACGCTATGGCACTGTGGACTCTCATCATCCTGAAAGAAAAGTATTTATTACATAAGCATTCCTATGTTGTTCAAATTGAATTGTTTTTAATTTGTATTATTAAATTTATTAAATATATATATATATATATATATATATATATATATATATATGTGATATTGTTTATGTAAAATATATATCTGTACCTAAGAATAGATATACAGGTATAGGTATATAAACATATATATTGAAATATAGTAACACAATAGTAGGTAAGGTAGTACTAATGTTAAGTACCTATAGGTGCCAAATATTTTTGTAATCAACAATCACCTGTTAGGGGGACAATATAGCACTATGGAGACTCATAGAAAAATGAGTTACAAAGTTTGTAACAAAAAAGAGTTCTTCACCCCTACAATGGTATATGAGAAGTTCTCACTGAATAATACAGGAACAATTGTTTAACCATTCATACTTTATCTTTATTGGTTAAACTATTCAATCATACATGTTTAAAAACACTTAAACTCTCTAGATATCAATATGTAGCATAGATGTGTGAATAATACCTCTGAGAATCATGTATCTAGATGTGAAACATTGTAATTGGTTTGTATAATATCAAACAGTCAGATACAAACAATATCTTTTGTAGCCGGCTATGAATAAATTCAGAAATAACGTTGTAACAAAAGGACTTGTTAATATGTGGGATGTCAGATTACAAGATTAAAGCTATCTAGCTAATACTCTATCTGTAATTATAAAGTCCTAGCTTACACAGTTCATTTTATCACACCTGTTCAGTGTAATAGATTCTGTCTTCTTTTTAACATTTAACTAACTTGTTTCTCTATCATAGCATAACGTCTAATCTCAGAATATAACACACATTTACAAGCTATTGTCAAAAATTATTGTAATCAACAATTATCATGTTTTTAAATGTGTTTTATTGAATAGTTAAACCAATATAGATAAAGAGGCCCATTTATAAAGCTCCGTATGGAGCTTGTGGGCCCGTGTTTCTGGTGAGTCTTCAGACTCGCCAGAAACTGCAGTTATGAAGCAGCGGTCTAAAGACCGCTGCTCCATAACCCTGTCCGTCTGCTCTGAGAAGACGGACAGAGATCGCCGGAAATTCAACCCAATCGAGTACAATCGGGTTGATTGACACCTCCCTGCTGGCGGCCGATTGGTCGCGAGTCTGCAGGGGGCGGCGTTGCACAAGCAGCTCTTGTGAGCTGCTGGTGCAATGCTGAATACGGAGAGCATATTGCTCTCCGCATTCAGCAAGGTCGTGCGGACCTGATCCGCACTGTCGGATCAGGTCCCCAAGACCTTTGATAATTTGGCCTCAAAGTATGAATGGTTAAACAATCATTCCTGTATTATTCAGTGAGAATTTCTCCTATACAATTGTAGAGGTAAAGCACTCTTTTTTGTTACTGACTTTGTAACTCATTTTTATATATTGAAATATGTATTTACAATAAGAATAACATATTCCTGTATGTGAAGAACATTGGCATGTGAAATATTAATGACTCCTGTGGGGTTAGCACGTTAGCAATAAGTGCTAGTTTTTTTTCTACACTCTCTTTAAGTCTATGTGGCCGATTTATGAAAGTGCAAGCGGACATAATACGATGTAGCGTATAATGTCCGCCGCACATCGATAAATGCCGACAGCATACGCTGTCGACATTTATCATTGCACAAGCAGTTCTTGTGAACTGCTTGAGCAATGCAGATTTGTGGCCAATTGGCAATCAGCAGCTAGCAGGGGGTGTCAATCAGCCCGATCGTATAGGATTGGGCAGATTGATTTCCGCAGCCTCAGAGCAGGCGGACAAGTTATGGAGCAGTGGTCTTTAGACCGCTGCTTCATAACTGCTGTTTCTGGGAAAACTGCAGAAACAAGGGCATCAAGCTCCATTCAGAGCTTGATAATTCGGCCCCTATGAGGCAAATGAGTGATATCTGAAGTCCTGAAGTCAGCATGTATCAAGTTTCACTCATGCGGAAACATTTTACTTTTAACTTGTAGTGCAAAAAGATTATTTCTAGTAGTTCTAGTAGTAGTAGATCTAGTTTATGCTTGAGCGGGAGCGCTAAAAAAGCATGCACTTTTAATCAAGCCCTCTATTTTTAACATGATAGCCTGAAACTCAAAAATAAAAAAAAAGAATAAAAATCTTCCTTCTTTATAACACAATATAGAAGTAATGCTAATCACATTAAATATTCTTAATACATATTGATATACATTTAAAAAATGTAGTCCTAAAAAATATTTAACAGTATGTTTCAATTTGTTTTTATAGGGCTCCAACACTATAATAGCCCTGAGTAACTTTGTTATGAATAAAAATATTTTCTTTATACAGTTCAGAGTAATATGAATAAACATTGGACCCAATGGTTCTATTAAAGGGCAAAAGTTATCATGCATGAAAAAACCGTAGGACATTGTGTCAGTCATTATTATCGAGGCTGCAGTAAGAACTATTAAACAAATATGTAAATGTAATTATGATGTTAGATTTATATTATATCAACATGAGACATGCTGAATCATTTCAGTATTTTAAAGTAGGCAGTAGCAGCAAAATCACCATGGTTGATGAGACTGTGGCAAAGAAAAGTATGGGTGCATTCACATAGGGGTTTAAAGTTTTCTTTATATATGTCAACTGTTTCCTCCCAGCTTATGTGAAGCAGATGAACAATGTTTGCTGATACATTTTAATATAAAATGCATGGGAGAACCCAGTTATTTGCTGTAGAAGGCTGACTCAGTGTAGCGGAGTCACTAGAGGGCTTTGGCTTGTGTTTTGGAACAAGTAACTTGTGTTATAGAGAATTTTTGTTCAGTGGATTTCAGGTGTGCAGAGTTCCCTAATTACCCCTCTATAAGTCTGCTTCACCATCCTTTTGTAGTTTGACATTTTTGTCTTCTCTGTGAGACCTACTGTGATTCTGAACCATTTACCCTTGGCAATAACCTTGCTTGTATGCTGATGGTCTCTTTATTATAGCCCTTCTAGCCATCCTCTGTGTATTAGCTTTATCTGCACCACAGTCCCACCAGAGCTGACCTACCATATGCACCAGCTTTACCTGCTCAACAGTCTTGTCAGAGCTGCTATATGCTGTGTACCAGCTTTACCTGCACAATGTTTTAGCTAGATGATGGCTTACTCTGTGTACCAGCTTCACTTACATAATAGTCTTGCTATAGATGTCCCAATAAGTCCGTACCTGCGAAGGTATTGTTCCGTTGTCTCTTATCTTGGTCTCCAATCTAATCTATTGTGTTGATTTATCTCTACTGTTTTCATATGTGACTGTGAGCATTCCGTTCCCTGGGAAGTACCTGCTTTTGTGGTAGCCTAAGCGGCTGTGATATGTTGTTGTTTCTGTTCTCTTTGGTTATTAGGTGTGAGTCTTGTCAACGTTTTGTGTTGTATCCCTGTTTATTATGATAAATACCATCTGCACAAATGGAAAATGTCGGTGAGAATTTGTGTAAATTAAAGGGCCATGATACCCAAATGTTGAAACACTTGAAAGTGATCCAGCATAGCTGTAAAAAGCTGACTAGAAAATATCACCTGAACATCTCTAAAAAAGAAAGATATTTTACATCAAAATGTCCAAAGTATTCAAACCCCATTGCAAAAGACTTTAGGCAGCAAATCAGTATCCCATGTCCCGGGACAGGCAAGGGAGTGAGCCTCATGCACACTCATGTTATTTCCCTATTCAGCTTAAGGAAGTTTACTATGAAATCTTATGAGAGTTAAGTGAAATCTCATGAGATCACAGTAAAGGATTTCATGACCTCAGCACTGCTGATGCTGATTGGCTGCAGTTCATTTTTTCTTCTTTTTTTTACCTGCAGATGGACAGCAGCTGAAGTATAACTTTTTACACAGGACTAACTCTACTGAGCTGAGGAGATTGTGAGGTAAAATATCTTCCTTTTTTACATAGAGATGCTCAGGTGATATTTTCCTGTCAGCTTTTTACAGTTATACTTCATCAGTTTCAAGTGATTTAGCATATGAGTATTATGTCCCTTTAAGCCAAAAGAGCATTTTTGAGGTCAGGCACTGATGTTGGAAGAAAAGGTTTGGCTCAGAATTAGCTCTTCAATCCATCCAAAATGGTGTTCAATAGGGTAGGGTTGAGGTCAGGGCTCTGTACAGACCACTCGAGTTTCCCCACACCAAACTCATGTATCCTGTAGTATTAAGATGACTCTTCACTGGAACTAAGTGGCCTAGCACAATTCCTGAAATAAAAACAGCTCCAGACCATTATCCCTCCTCCATTAAACTTTACATCAGGCACTATGCATTCTGGTATGTAGAGTACTCCTGGCATCCGCCGTATCCAGATTCATTCATCAGATGGCTACATAGTGAAGTGTGATTTATTAATCCATAGAACATGTTTCCACTGAGTCCAGTAGCCGGGCGCTTTAAAACAGTGTTTCTCCCCTGATAGCAAGTTCCCCCCTACTGCAACATATAAATATTATTAGGTTAAAAAAAATAAGATGCAATTGTACATATCCCAGAATGTAAGGAATTAGTTACATATATAATTTTCAGGAATTTCAAAACACACACAACACGCATAGCTTTCAAATATGGTGTCACCTCAGGAAAAAAATTGAGAATTAATATTCAGGTTACCATATCTCTGCATCTAACTTCTTTAGATAGCAGCTAATCATTCTCATGTCATTATGGCATACTTGGGTATAGAATACTTTGGCACATTTTATTGTTCCACAATGGCCTTGTGATATTTCACTGTGGCCTTATCTGACACATGTTCCTATGACACTTTTTCAGTGATATACAATTTACCTGGCACTTTCCCTTTGACAAACTTTATATCAATGTTTTCCAACATCAATCCTCTTGTCACTAAAAGGTTAAATTCCAAGAATTATCCTATCATAGTACAGCTGAGTCAGTCTCCGTTTGTGAGAAGATCACCTGCCAAGCAGGGTATTAGAATCTAGCCTACTAGAGGTACTTGAGGGCAGAATTGAGAAAGATTTCTGTGATACACGGAATACTTACCTTAGCTGCATTAGGGCAAAAAATGGGAAGTCACAAAGTACCTTGCCAGGGGCACATGTACCACAGGTCAAGAAACAAGGATTTATAGTACTCCAGCTGTTGTGATGCTTGTAAAAAAAATGGTAAGAGTAAGAAGAGATTTACTCTGAAAAGAATACACTTTGTAGCACTCTGGGTGGTTATTTGTAAGTAGATATGATTAATCAAACATATATGATGTGAACTAGTGGAAATGAATAAAAAAACGTAACTTTTATTAGTTATGCAATAAGATAGGAAATTATGTTAAAATTGCTCTTACGAATCCTCCATCAAATCAATTTATAGATACTACAATTGAAATAAATCTCTAGGGCCTAAATTTGGAGTTTGGCGTTAGCTGTGAAAACCAGCGTTAGAGGCTCCTAACGCTGGTTTTAGGCTACCTCCGGTATTTGGAGTCACTCAAAAAAGGGTCTAACGCTCACTTTTCAGCCACGACTTTTCCATACCGCAGATCCCCTTACGTCATTTGCGTATCCTATCTTTTCAATGGGATCTTTCTAACTCCGGTATTTAGAGTCGTGTCTGAAGTGAGCGTTAGAAATCTAACGACAAAACTCCAGCCGCAGGAAAAAGTCAGTAGTTAAGAGCTTTCTGGGCTAACGCCGGTTCATAAAGCTCTTAACTACTGTACTCTAAAGTACACTAACACCCATAAACTACCTATGTACCCCTAAACCGAGGTCCCCCCCCCACATCGCCGCCACTCGATTTTTTTTTTTAACCCCTAATCTGCCGACCGCAAAGCACCGCCAGCTAAGTTATCCCTATGTACCCATAATCTGCTGCCCCTAACACCGCCGACCCTGTATTATATTTATTAACCCCTAACCTGCCCAACACAACGTCGCCGCCAGCTACCTACAATAATTAACCCCTAATCTGCCGACCGCAAAGCGCCGCCACCTACATTATAGCTATGTACCCCTAATATTCTGCCCCTAACACCGCCGACCCCTATATTATATTTATTAACCCCTAATCTGCCGCCCTCAACGTCGCCTCCACCTGCCTACACTTATTAACCCCTAATCTGCCGAGCGGACCGCACCGCTATTATAATAAAGTTATTAACCCCTAATCCGCCTCACTAACCCAATAATAAATAGTAATAACCCCTAATCTGCCCTCCCTAACATCGCCGACACCTAACTTCAAACATTAACCCCTAATCTGCCGACCGGAGCTCACCGCTATTCTAATAAATGTATTAACCCCTAAAGCTAAGTCTAACCCTAACACTAACACCCCCCTAAATTAAATATAATTTAAATCTAACAAAATTAATTAACTCTTATTAAATAAATTATTCCTATTTAAAGCTAAATACTTACCTGTAAAATAAATCCTAATATAGCTACAATATAAATTATCATTACATTGTAGCTATTTTAGGATTAATATTTATTTTACAGGTAACTTTGTATTTATTTTAACCAGGTACAATAGCTATTAAATAGTTAAGAACTATTTAATAGCTACCTAGTTAAAATAATTACAAATTTACCTGTAAAATAAATCCTAACCTAAGTTACAATTAAACCTAACACTACACTAGCAATAAATAAATTAAATAAAATACCTACAATTACCTACAATTAAACCTAACACTACACTATCAATAAATTAATTAAATACAATATCTACAAATAACTACAATGAAATAAACTAACTAAAGTACAAAAAATAAAAAAGAACTAAGTTACAAAAAATAAAAAAATATTTACAAACATAAGAAAAATATTACAACAATTTTAAACTAATTACACCTACTCTAAGCCCCCTAATAAAATAACAAAGACCCCCAAAATAAAAAATGTCCTACCCTATTCTAAATTACTAAAGTTCAAAGCTCTTTTACCTTACCAGGCCTGAACAGGGCCCTTTGCGGGGCATGCCCCAAGAAGTTCAGCTCTTTTTCCTGTAAAAAAAAACATACAATACCCCCCCCAACATTACAACCCACCACCCACATACCCCTAATCTAACCCAAACCCCCCTTAAATAAACCTAACACTAAGCCCCTGAAGATCATCCTACCTTGTCTTCACCTCACCAGGTATCACCGATCCGTCCTGGCTCCAAAATCTTCATCCAACCCAAGCGGGGGCTAGACATCCATCATCCGGTGGCTGAAGAGGTCCAGAAGAGGCTCCAAAGTCTTCATTCTATCCGGGAAGAAGAGTAGATCCGGACCGGCAACCATCATCTTCCAAGCGGCATCTTCTAGCTTCATCCGATGAGGACCGGCTCCATCCTGAAGACCTCCGACACGGACCAATCTTCATCCGGCGACGTCCAACTGAAGAATGACGGTTCCTTTAAGGGACGTCATCCAGGATGGCGTCCCTCGAATTCCGATTGGCTGATAGGATTCTATCAACCAATCGGAATTAAGGTAGGAATATTCTGATTGGCTGATGGAATCAGCCAATCAGAATCAAGTTCAATCCGATTGGCTGATCCGATCAGCCAATCAGATTGAGCTCGCATTCTATTGGCTGATCGGAACAGCCAATAGAATGCAAGCTCAATCTGATTGGCTGATCGGATCAGCCAATCGGATTGAACTTGATTCTGATTGGCTGATTCCATCAGCCAATCAGAATTTTCCTACCTTAATTCCGATTGGCTGATAGAATCCTATCAGCCAATCGGAATTCGAGGGATGCCATCTTGGATGACGTCTCTTAAAGCAACCTTCATTCGGCTAGTAGGCGTCGGGAGAAGAGGATGTTCCGCGTCAGATGGAAGATGATGGCTCCCGAAGAAAGAAGATTGAAGATGCCGTTGATAGAAGACTTCATCCGGATCATGGACCTCTTCAGCTCCCGCTTGGATGAAGACTTCATCCGGATCATGGACCTCTTCAGCTCCCGCTTGGATGAAGATTTTAGCCGGATCATGGACCTCTTCAGCCACCCACTTGGGCTTGGATCAGGACATCGGAGGAGCTCTTCAGGATGGATCGGTGAACCTGGTATGGTGAAGATAAGGTAGGAAGATCTTCAGGGGCTTAGTGTTAGGTTTATTTAAGGGGGGTTTGGGTTAGATTAGGGGTATGTGGGTGGTGGGTTGTAATGTTGGGGAGGGGTATTGAATGTTTTTTTTACAGGCAAAAGAGCTGAACTTCTTGGGGCATGCCCCGCAAAGGGCCCTGTTCAGGGCTGGTAAGGTAAAAGAGCTTTGAACTTTAGTAATTTTGAATAGGGTAGGGCATGTTGTTATTTTGGGGGTCTTTGTTATTTTATTAGGGGGCTTAGAGTAGGTGTAATTAGTTTAAAATTGTTGTAATATTTTTCTTATGTATGTAAATATTTTTTTTTTTTTGTAACTTAGTTCTTTTTTATTTTTTGTACTTTAGTTAGCTTATTTCATTGTAGTTATTTGTAGATATTGTATTTAATTAATGTATTGATAGTGTAGTGTTAGGTTTAATTGTAGGTAATTGTAGGTATTTTATTTAATTAATTTAATGATAGTATAGTGTTAGGTTTAATTGTAACTTAGGTTAGGATTTATTTTACAGGTAATTTTGTAATTATTTTAACTAGGTAACTATTAAATAGTTCTTAACTATTTAATAGCTATTGTACATGGTTAAAATAATTACAAAGTTGCCAGTAAAATAAATATTAATCCTAAAATAGCTACAATGTAATGATAATTTATATTGTAGCTATATTAGGATTTATTTTACAGGTAAGTATTTAGCTTTAAATAGGTCTAATTTATTTAATAAGAGTTAATTAATTTCGTTAGATTTAAATTATATTTAAGTTAGGGGGGTGTTAGTGTTAGGGTTAGACTTAGCTTTAGGGGTTAATACATTTATTAAAATAGCGGTGAGCTCCGGTCGGCAGATTAGGGGTTAATAATTTAAGTTAGGTGTCAGCGACGTTAGGGAGGGCAGATTAGGGGTTAATACTATTTATTATAGGGTTAGTGAGGCGGATTAGGGGTTAATAACTTTATTATGATAGCGGTGCGGTCCGGTCGGCAGATTAGGGGTTAATAAGTGTAGGCAGGTGGAGGCGACGTTGTGGGCGGCAGATTAGGGGTTAATAAATATAATATAGGGGTCGGCGGTGTTAGGGGCAGCAGATTAGGGGTACATAAGGATAATGTAAGTAGCGGCGGTTTACGGAGCGGCAGATTAGGGGTTAAAAAAAATATGCAGGGGTCAGCGATAGCGGGGGCGGCAGATTAGGGGTTAATAAGTGTAAGGTTAGGGGTGTTTAGACTCGGGGTACATGTTAGGGTGTTAGGTGCAGACGTAGGAAGTGTTTACGCATAGCAAACAATGGGGCTGCGTTAGGAGCTGAACGCGGCTTTTTTGCAGATGTTAGGTTTTTTTTCAGCTCAAACAGCCCCATTGTTTCCTATGGGGGAATCGTGCACGAGCACGTTTTTGAGGCTGGCCGCTTGCGTAAGCAACTCTGGTATCGAGAGTTGAAGCTGCGTTAAAAATGCTCTACGCTTCTTTTTTGGAGCCTAACGCAGCCTTTATGTGGACTCTCAATACCAGAGTTATTTTTATGGTGCGGCCAGAAAAAAGCCGGCGTTAGCTACGCGGGTCCTTACCGACAAAACTCTAAATCTAGCCGTAGGGTATGTATACAGGTAAGTATCAGCAATAGTCCAACTTTAATAAATAGTTGCGATATGTATATGTGATCAAATCACCCACTGGGGTTAAATATATAATAGGTTTGTCAATAGTAAGTCAATTCTACTCAGTAGTTAATAATATGGAAATATATTTACTGTATATCAATTTCATACATCTGGTTGCGTGTTTAAACCAACTAGAATAGGATTTGTACACACTATGATCCAATTGTAATGTTCAAATATTTACTGAGTAACAGTTAAAGATGTCATACCTGCTCTTTAGCTCAAAGTTAAATACTAATGTCTATGTTTGGTTAAAGTTTGAACATGGTACATGTGTTTCAAATGCCTATTGTGTTCAAACAATTGCTTAATATGAGTTATTAGTATCACACCTGCACAATGGCTTTAAACTAATGCTAGTATATTTGTTAGGTCTCTTCAGTGACTTGAACATAGATATATACTTTTAACCATTATATGTACAGAGTTGTGAGTTGATACTCTCAATTTTTAATTTTTGAGTTTTTATTAAGTTCCTTATGCACCATAACACCATTGTTTATATATGATTTCAGCTATAAACAGGGTTAAGGTATATACATCTTACAATTCTGTTCGTGTTGACTTTTGCTTACTTGACATTTAACAGCTGGAAAAAGATTATTTATTTATGCTTTAATAAAGCTGTGATAAAAGAACCCCTTTTGGTCTCTTGCAACTAAGCTGTATATTTGCAAGTGATAAGTGGTATCTTATGTCTCTCAGAATGTTTATATAGAATTCAGGTATAATAAAACCTTTAAATATCATAAGACATCTAGTAGCATTATTAGCAAGGTTTGCGTATATAATCTAGCTTTAGTCAGAATAAGACCATTTAGGTAAAGTTCAGATATAACAATCAAACCTTTCACTGTGATATGCTATCTATTAACGTTTTAACAAGGTTTATGTTTATATTCTAATTGTGCTCAGAGTTAGACATAACCACTAACCAAAAAAGTATCCCTTGCAACATACCCTATTAAATTAAAGTATCTAAGTAGATTGGTAGCAATGAATACAGTAATTTGAGGAGCATAAGGCTGGCTAAAAACACAGGAGCTCCTAGGACTCCTCACCAAGACCTTAATCTACCCAACATGTTTTGCTGTGGACCGGCTTTTTCAAGGGATAGTCGCGCCACTTGGATGTCGGCTTTATATAGCGTGTGAATCCACGCCCACGTTCGATGTCATTCTTTCTAGGAACATTCATTGGACAGCGTGTAACAACACCTCCTTGTGTGATACCGTCATCATCTTACATTACTGATTGGACGATGGTATTGAACAGATGTTTGATAGTAAACAAAGGCTGTCTTCGATCATTGGACAGAACATAGCAGCACGCCCATAATTGTGATCTCATATTGTCTTTGGATTGCTGGTTGGTTGATAGTACCGCTAACTGATAGATTGTAAACAAAGGCTTGCAATGTATAATTATTCCCACTGGTATTCTTCGTTTGTCATATATATATATATATATATATACACCGTATAATAATGCTTATTCATATATTTATATACTGCATTTCTCATTGTTATATTCCTATTTCATTAAGACTCCAATTTTAACAGTAATGAATGTTATATTCATATATTCTCAGTCATTGTTTAGCAAGAAATATAAGTGAACTCCGGATTTTAACCTGTAATTGTGTTAGGAACATTAGAACGACAAAATATATGAATGAGAAAAATAAATAAATGAAATAATTTACAATAAAACATTTAAGAGTTTTTATATAAAAATAAAATTTCTAACTGTGCTGTATGAAGTGATTTATTAACTAGTGATATCAATTTTCAACATTCCACAATCTATTATAGAATGCCTATTATTGTGTATATAATCCTACTCATATCTTATCATGAGTGTTAATAATTTGTGTGATACATTTCATTAAATTGTGTTATTTAATAATTTATTTAATCTAAGTGAAAAAGTGATTTTACATAACATTACCATAAAGTCTATTGTGTGAATAAAAAAAGGGTGAATTTTAAATTCCTCTCAACAGTGAATTATCATAAAAGAGTGTATTTTTTAAATAAGGACATTATCTGTATAAATTCATAGCAATATATTCATATGATATAAATTATTTGTCGTGTTCTTAGTAGTTTACATTCTTTAGTAGCTCTTTCTACAATGATTATAATGATTAACCGAGGCCTTTGTTATTACTCTCAATACCTTATATCGGGTACACTTTAAAGGAAGGCAAAGAAGTTATTATGTTTGTTTAGACCACTTGGTTGAACTGTATCTAACAGGAAAATCCATTTACTCTCTGCTCGTAGTAATGCTTTCTCCATATTACCCCCTCTGATTCCTATTTAAATTTTTTGAATTCCATAACACTTCAGGTCCAACTGTTTGGAATTGTGTTTATTTAGAAAATGACGAGCCACTGAGGTTAACTGTTCTCCCTCAGTTAAATCTTTGGAGGCATTTTTAATGTTTCTTAAGTGTTCCAATAACCTCGTTCTTATCTTTATTGTCATCATACCAACATCGATTTTTGCACAGTTACAGGTTAGAACATAAACAACACCCTCAGCCTGACAGTTGATGTATTCTTTGATTTTGTGTATTTTCTGGAAACGATCCTGGATACTTTGTTTTTTGAGCATGAAGCTACATGTACTGCGGGTTCCAAATTTATATGATCCTTTTGAAATGGAAACAATGGTTTTCTTTCCTTCAAAATGACTTGGACTTAACAGATCCTTCAGATTTCTTGTTCTTCTGTACCCAGATTGTACTTTGTCATTTAGAATTTTGAATAGAATAGGATCTGATTTTAGAATATACCAATTGTTTTGGAGTATATTCATTATTTCTCTACTTTTGGGATTATAAATTGAGATGAATCTTATTTCATCTTGTTTAGGTTTGTCCTTTTTCTCCAAAAGTTTACTTCTGTTAGAAGATCTTGCATGATGTTCAGCTTTTTTGATTGATCTTTTGCTGTAGCCTCTTGTTATTAGTCTTTCAGATAGTTCTTTTGCTCTAGTTTGATAATCTCTATCTGTTGAGCAATTACGTCTCATACGGAGAAATTCTCCCGTTGGGAGTGCCCTTATCGTGTTAGGTGCATGTGTGCTTGAGCTGTGTAAGAGGCTATTAGTTGCGGTTTTCTTACGATATACATCCATTGACAATTCTCCAGTCTGATGTGATGTGATTGTGATGCTTGTGTATGGCTGCTTGGCCATGAAAACACATTTCATGAATCTCCCAATACACAGTTCTTGACTTAAGTTTAACCCCCATAACAAAAAAAATGGATAAAAAGTTATTTAATTTGATAGATATTTGCTAGATCAGGTACAATTAGTTTTATGCTTTGTTAGATCTAAAATAATTAAATAAATATAATGTACAGGGACCAGCCCCCCACATCAAAATTCAGTCTAATAGAGCATTGTTAGTACAGGTTAGCTCAAGTGTTTATACCATTAGATCGAACATGCAAAAGGTGGTATTAATAATCATATTGTGGGAGATTCTATGAAATCAATATGGGGTGCCCACCCCCCCCATAACAAAAAAGTAGAGAAAAGTAATCACATATGATTAGTCAGTTGTTTAGTTAGATCTAACATAATTACAGAGATATTTGGTATTAAATTGGGGGGGGGATAAAGTCTAATAGACTTTTGTTAGAGCAAGTGTTTATTACGTTAGATCTAACATGCAAAAACTAGTATTAACAATTATTTGGTGGTGGAGCTAACACATCATCTAGATCTAACTAACAGGAAAACACCCAAAATAAAATAAATCTAAAAACAATGTGTTGCCCAACCCCCCCCCCCCCCCTGAACAATTGTTGCTATAACATTTGGTATGGTAGAAATTGCCCCTCATCTAACATGATCTATCCTGATCTAACAAAGATCTATTAGCCTGAATTATTTTTTTTTGTCTTAAATTGTTAAATAGGGGGCAAGCCTCCCTAATTTAATACCTAATATCTCTGTAATTATGTTAGATCTAATGAAGCAACTAACTGATCATATCTGATCTACCAAATATCTATCAAATTACATAGCTTTTTGCCCAATTTTTTGTTAAGGGTTGCCGATGATGGGTTAGTAACCCACCAAAAAATTGTTAATACCAATTCTTGTATGTTAGCTCTAACACAAATTACAAGTGACCTAACCTGATCTAGCAAAGATCTAACCAAGCAAATGAGGTTTGTTTAAAATTTTGATTTGGGTGGGCATTCTATGACAGTGCCATGTGCAAAGGTATTGAGTTCTTCAGTATGACCCATTGTACTGCAAATGTTTGTCTATAAAGATGTAATGGTTATGTGCTGGATGCTATGCATGTTAGCAATGTGTGTGACTAAAATGCCTAATCTCAATAATCAGTAGGGGTGTTGTAAGGGATTGGAAATTGTTTATGATTCCATGCACAAACAATTGATCAAACAGTTAAGGCTACTTGCGCGTCTGCAAACCTGTAATCTTCACTCAGATTTGTTATTACCATGCATGCTACGGAGGGTGAGATTACAGGTTGGGAGCACAAATATAGCTCCCTCACAACTGCATCCTCGCGCTCAACAGCATGCACGATCGCGGATGATTTTTCCCCCATAGACTTGGATGTATCCTCATTTTCATGTCGACTGCCTCAGAGCAACAGCTCGCGTAACCCTGAGTGCAACAACACAGCAATATATATGTATACAAATGTATACCACTGGAGATGACTCAGCCCTGTTGCATTCTATTAATACCTTATCCGAAATTCAAAGATAAGTGATGCGTTAATAGTTTAATCACTGCCGTGTGTGTCTATAGTGTAACTGCTAAGTGGAAATATAATTATAAGATTATTACTCATTTGTGTTATTGCAATACTTTCATAATAAACACTGTTATTATTCTACTGCATTCTTGTGGGTCAATTTCACTTTTCATTAGTATTGTGATAACTAGTGTGAACTTTCCCAGAGCCAGGACAAAACAGGTGTCCTACTTTTGGCCATATAATATATATATATATATATATATATATATATATATATATATATATATATATTATACTTATACTGCGCTCTCACCTCACTACCTGTCCCCTTGACCCTATCCCCTCACAGCTACTTCCCTCCCTCTCTGCCACCCTTACCCCTATACTCACACACACTTTCAACCTCTCCCTCAGCACCGGTATATTTCCCTCATCGATGAAACATGCACTGGTCACACCTATCCTCAAAAAACCTTCCCTTGATCCAACCTCCCCATCAACTACCGCCCTATTTCCCTCCTTCCTCTTGCATCAAAGCTTCTCGAAAATCTAGCTTATGCACGCCTATCCCATTTCCTTACAATAAACTCCTTCCTTGACCCATTGCAATCTGGATTTTGTCCCCATCACTCCATAGAGACAGCAATTGTTAAGGTTACCAACGACCTACTTACAGCAAAATCAAAAGGCCACTTCTCTCTGCTTATCCTCCTTGATCTGTCCTCAGCCTTTGACACTGTTGACCACCCTCTCTTGCTCCAAACCCTCCAATCATTCGGCATATATGACATAGCCCTCTCGTGGCTCTCTTCCTACCTGTCAAACCGTACCTTTAGTGTAGCCTTCTCTGGGTTCTCCTCTGCCCTGTCACCACTTTCTGTCGGAGTACCGCAAGGCTCTGTCCTCGGTCCCCTTCTCTTCTCAATCTACATGTCATCACTAGGTTCCCTAATAAAGTCCTACGGTTTACAATATCATTTGTATGCCAATGACACCCAAATCTACTTCTCTGCACCAGACCTTTCTCCTTCCTTGCTAACCCGTGTCACTAACTATCTTTCTCACATCTCCAACTGGATGACCTCTCACTACCTCAAGCTAAATCTCTCCAAAACTGAGCTCCTTATTTTCCCCCTTCTTCTAAACTCTCCACCCCCAATCTCTCTATAACTGTCGACAACTCCATCATTACTCCTACCCCGCATGCCCGATGTCTCGGGGTCACATTTGACTCAGATCTTTCTTTCACTCCTCACATTCAGTCATTGGCTAAAGCCTGCCGCTTCCACCTTAAAAACATCTCTAAAATTAGACACTTCCTTACACAAGACACAACTAAGATTTTAATCCACTCTCTCAGTCTCTCCCGCCTCGATTACTGCAACTCTGTCCTCTCTGGTCTCCCCACCTATCGCCTAGCTCCTTTACAATCCATAATGAATGCCTCTGCCAGACTCATCTTCCTTACACGTCACTCTTCATCTGCTGCACCTCTCTGCCAATCTCTTCATTGGCTTCCTCTTGCCTCTAGGATCAAACACAAAATTCTTATTCTGACATACAAAGTACTCAACTGCACTTCTCCCCCCTATATCTCAGACCTTGTCTCCAGATACTCTCCCTCCCGTCCCCTTCGCTCTGCTCACAACCTCCTACTATCCTCCTCTCTTGTCACCTCATCACACTCCCGTTTACAAGGCTGGCTCCCATCTTGTGGAACTCTCTGCCTCACTCCACAAGACTCTCTTCTAGTTTTAAAAGCTTCAAGTGCTCCCTAAAGACTCTACTATTCAGGGATGCATACAACCTATGCTAACCTTTCTTTATACCAGTTCCTCTGCTCCATTGCTATCCCCTGAACCCCCTTAGCATGTAAGCCTAAGAGTCCAGCTGTTTGTTGATCACCTTCTCAAGAGCTGACTACAACAGTGCAACTCTTGGCAGGGCCCTCTACCCATTTGATCCCTATAATTGTTTTGTTGTACTTCATCTTTGTTAATAGTGCTGCGGAATCTGTTGACGCTCTACAAATAACCGATAATAATAATAATAATAATATATATATATATATATATATATACACTCACCAGCCATCTATTCAGTATCTCATCCTGGACATCTTCTATTCCATTTAAATATCTTTAAAAGTGTTTTCCCCCTCCTTCATCCAGCATCTTCTAGATCAGGGATGGGGAACCTTGGCCCTCCTGATGTTTCAGAACTACATTACCCATGGTACTTAGGCATGCTGAAGTCCAGTTGAGCATCATGGGAAATGTAGTTCTGAAACATCTGGAGGGCCAAGGTTCCTCATCCCTGTTCTAGATTTATATTCCATAAAAAAATAAAAACCCTGACATACAAAGTATCACTGCACCCTCCTATATTTATACCCTTGTCTGTAAATGCACTCCCACAATATCTACTTCTCTCAAATTAATTCCAGACCATGCACTGGTTGTTCAAGGATACATTAATCTTTTATTTTTATTCCATGCATCAGATCCATTTCCTGCCTTCTCAGCTGTTCTACTTGTACTTTGTTAAGCATGTAAGCTCACAGGCCCACTCATCCAGTAGCTCATGAAAAAGTGGTATATACTGTATAAAATGGTAAGTCCCAGGCAGGACTCTCCCTTTATCTTTCAAGGCAGTAATCATAAAGCTTTACACTTTCATGATGGTAATATATAGGGAATAAACATGTATTTCTGATGTAGAAGCCAAAGCCAGGGAAAACACCACAGTGTATATAACACTCAGGGAAAGACTTAAGGACATAAACACTTATTGACATGTTCTGCATATCCTCTCTTAAAGCCTTATTCTCTAAAGCTCTATTGTTGGGTGGGATTTTCTGGGAAATCTCATTAATACTGCAAGATCCCATAAATATGTTTAGAAAGGCAAAATTAAGCTTGACTAGCTATGTAGAGTTCTGGAGGTGAAGAAAATACACCTACTTTTCAATTTAATGCTCAAAATGGCATCCAAAGATTTTGCATACGTTTTCTCCATGCTGGTGAGCTTCTAATTAATCGGGCCCTTAGTTTTTTTATTCCTTGACAATTTGTATGATAGCTTACAGTAAACAAATATATGAATCCGATCTGAATGACTCATCTACTCCTTACAGCAGCAAATCCTAACAGTATGCATTGCATGTATTGTAGTTCTTAGGCGTTGCAGCTAAAATAATATCCCCTGTTACAGCAATATGGTTCAGTTCAACTGGAATAACTTCACCTGCTTCAGTCTAATTAAATCAAATGTTCAACTTTTTAACTGCTGATACTAGTAACAGTTAAAAGGTATTCATGCTATTTTTAACCCCATTGTAAAGTATTTACTGTGACAGAAGTTATTTTTCTAGGAATAGAAACCAGGGAATATGTTATATACTGTACATATGATTCATGATGTGGGCTAAATAGCAGTGAGGGGCAAGCTATTTCTTATGTAACAATTTGGCCTTGGATTAGCATTAATTCATTTAAATGTAATATGCTCCACTAGGGAAGTATTCGGTGGGTTTGGGGATATATGAGTTAAAAAGAGGAAACATCTATAGAATGTGGTGAAAATATAAATTGTTTCCTGGGATAAATAATAATAATAGATGGTCTGCCAGAGTCACTAATGTTGCATTAAGGCAATTAAAGAGGAATGTGTTAATACACTGGTACAAACTGCAAATACAAATAGTTAAGAGCACTTAATGTTGGAATAATAGAAATGAAAAAACAATATATATTTTTTTTACAAACATAAAAAATAAAAACATTTCTCCCAGTAATAAATAAGAAATATATATGAAGCTTAACAAACATCTTAAAATGTGGTATTTTTAAATCCCAATAATCCTGTGGCTATAAGGGAGAGTAAAAGCTATAAATTAGATTTTAGACTTATTAAGGTGTACTTTTTTGCCACACACGCACAGTGGACCAAGACTGTGACAAAGTCTCTAGAGAATCTTTTCCAGTGTTACAAATGAAAATACCATACTGGAGGCACAGCACTGGCTAAAGCATTCAGTTTATTTATTTATTTTCAAAATATTTTAATTACATTTCCTGGCTTTAAGTAAAAAAATAGAGAAGTCTCCACATTACCTCAAGAGATCAAATAAAAATGTCTAAACATTTCCTACAACTTGCTGTTTGCTCCCTTTTTTCCCTCTGTTTTTCTGTGTTTTTATTCTGAAAGTGAATAACAGACTTTAGGCACTGCCTGTGGCTTGCAAACCTTCCTTCTTGTGTGGTCTGTGCAGACTTTATGATTTATTCAGGTAATGGGAACGGAGCATGACCCCCAGCGGCCACAGAAAGGGAGCTGCATGTGGGTTTAATGCTTTCACCACAAAAAATGTCTGCTATGACTAAGCCGATGTCACTGTCTGAATGGTGCTAAAAGGGAACTTAGGCTAAGTGTGTACTATTTACTACAGATTTTCTCCTGGGATTATGCCAAGGGCTTCTTACTCAATTACAAATAGAAAAGATGCAGCTCAGAAAATGAGAGCATGGCAATTTATTGTACCCCCTGTGAGTTAGCCATTGAAATGGCAGCCTAACAGCACTTTATGCTTGTTTATTTAAGCATTTGCTAGAATGTGAACTTTGGATTTACTAATTTTCTGCGTTAGGCAAAAACTGCTGTATTTTTTTTTAACCAATTTTAGTGTCTTTAATTACTTCAAATACTTATTCCCGGGGATATAAAATTATCAAGCTTAGTTTGATTTTGCCATTTGTAATTAAATTAAGTTTAAAATCCAAAGCTAAGGTCGTACAGCAGCAGTTTATTACTGTGCTATTCCTTTTCTAATCCCTCGGGTAAAGAGATGCAATAAAAGGAATTAACTTTGTTAGTATATATGTCAAATTGCAAAAAGATTTGGTTGCAAATAACTGGAATGTAAAGTTGTGATCCATTAGCACATTATGGGCTACATTACAAGTTACGCGCTATTAGCTAATGCAGGATGTGATAAGCAATTTCGTGACCACACTAACTAGCGTGCATATTAAAAGTTGAAAGTAAATGGCTGCGCATGAGTGCAAAAAAAATTGAGCTCCACAGATTAGTGCACCTAAAGAAAGTGTAAGGGTGAAGAAGAAAAAAGTTGCACAAAACACAATATAAATACATTAGAATAAAGTATTACACTCATATATAAACTTTCTGATAAAAATATATTATATAAATATTAATCAAATTGTTTTAGAATGGTTAAAAGGGATATGGTATATGAAAAGGTATTTGATTGGTAAGAGCTATTATGTAATTTTATATGTCTAAATATGTGTATGTGTGTGTATATATATATAATCAGTATATACAGTATAAATAAAATATAAATATATACAGTATGTATATATACAGTATATACAAACACAAACATATATATATACACACACATATATTTATATATAAATATACACACATATATACATATATATATATATATATATATATATATATACACACACACATATAAATACACACACACGTATTTATATATATACATGCTTACACACTTTTAAGCCCTTTCTACACAATTTCCTTTAAACATGTTTATGTGCTCAAAAGACAGGGGTACCCAATTCTTCACGTGACACCCAACATGAGTTATATTAAGGTGCATTATGTATTTATTAAATATAAAATATTCAAAAATATTTATAATGTTAAATAATAATTAAAGAAGTTATTACAAATTCTAAAAAATAATTTGAATATATATGTATATTTTTTTTTATATATTTTTTCAATATTTTACATTAATTATTTACACAATGTGCCTTAAGATAACTAATTCTTCATGTGTGCTAACCCGACACTGCATTAGACCTAGAGCATGAAACCCGAAGCACGTTATGCATATTGTACATTTCAAAAATGGTAACATAGATGAAAATGTTCTTTTAATTTTTAAATAAATATTTCTATATATATATATCTGATAATGTTAATGTAAAATATATATCTATACCTATATAGCTATGTGAATATATACAGGTATATGTATATATAGATATTTATAGGAGAATCTATTTAAAAATACAAATGACATTTTCCTGTACATGAAGAACATTGGAATGTGAAATTTGTACATTAAATAGATAGTTAAAACACATTATGAAATATATTAAGGGCTAGATTACGTGTGGAGTGCGCTCCACTCGGTAATACCAGTGCACGCAAATGTGCGCTGGTATTAAGTTATGTGCAATGCAAATGAAAAGTCGCGCTCACGAGAGTGCGCTCCATTGGCTCCAATGGGAGCCTCGTTCTTATGCAGTGAGGCATGGCAGAGGACCTAGCACAGCAAAGGGGGTAAGTCATGCAGTGATAGACAGCAGATTTTTAATATATATGTATATGAATATATACATACATATTTATGTGTTTATATGTGTATATACAAAAATTAACACACAAATATAAGCATATACATATATATTTAAAAGGAACATACAGTCCCCATAGACCACCATGTAAAGGCAATTTTCAGTGCCGTTTTTTTCTAACACCCCACAGTCGCCGACTCAATTTAACCTCTAAAAACTGTTTGGTTAAGTTTTTTAATAAAAAAAAATAATCTAATATTTTTTTAATTTTCAAAACCCACACTAGACTTAAATGTAGGGGCAATTGGGCACTTTTGGAAAATTACACTTGTAATCTCGCCCTAAATAATTAAAAATGCTTTTTTTGCAAAGTGGAAAGAGCTCCAAAGTGTGTGTATGTGTATATATATATATATATATAAATATACATACACGTATATATATGTATATATATATATATATATATATATACTGTACATATATGAATACTTAAATACACATGTATATACACATATATGCACATATATATATATATATATATATATTCACATACACATATTTAGACATAAATATATCCATTATAGCTCTTTCCATTCAATCACCTTGTCATATACCATATACCTCTGAAACCTTATAGAACATTTTTATTAATATTTATATGACATATTTTTAATGTATTTATGTTGCGTTTTGTGCACAATGTTACTCTTTACGCTAGGTCTCCACTCTCGCAAATTTGTTGTGCGCTTAGTTTGAACTTGATTGAATGCATTTACTTTCGACTTATAATACAAGTGCAAGTTAACACAAGGTTGATATTGCTATTTCGCATGCGCTAACTTTAAAACGCCACTGCTAATATAGCCCTAAATGTCAGCTAGCATAGTATCCATGGACAGCGCTGCGGAATATGTTGGTGCTTCATAAATAAAGTTAAATAAAAAATAATAATAATAAACTTCTATAGGAACGTATAATAAAATTCATGTCAGATATCATTTGATCGCTAAGCCGATAGGGCACTGATTGGCTACAATGCAAGTCTGTCAAAAGAACTGACATAAGGGGGCAGTCTACAGAGGCTTATATACAAGGTAAATAGAGAGGTAAAAAGTATTCAATATAACCGTGTTGGTTATGGAAAGCTAGGGAATGAGTAATAAAGGGATTATCTATCTTTTTGAACAATAAAAAATCTGGAGTAGACTGTCCCTTTAAGAAGCGTAGCTCTTCATGCAGTTCTGTGCTATTCTATTTAAATGAAACCTAAGCATAAAACAATTTACACATATACATGCACATACTCCTTTAACCCCTTCTCAGTCCCATCCTATATTAATTTAATTCTGCCACAAAACGTTTTTGTTCCATTAATAAACCATTATTTCATAAGTATTAAGTCAACAAATATAACTTACATCAAAATGCTTTGGAAATAAAGGCTTTTTTTGTTTTGCTGTCTAAGCAAAAGGTTGAGCGCAACACTTAACTCACTACTTGTAATACCTGTGTAATGAGTGTGCTAATAAACGGCTAGATTAAGAGTTTTGCGGTAAGAGGGGTGCAGTACTAACTTGCATGTTATTGTCACCGCTAACTTACCTACAGCGCTGATATTACAGGTTTTCATAAACCCGGCGTTATTAGGCAAGAAGTGAGCATAGAGCAAAATTGAGCTCCATACCGCACTCCAATATCAGCGCTGCTTAAGTCAGCGGTGAGCTGGTTTTACGTGCTCGTGCACGATTGCCCCATAGACATCAATGGGGAGAGCCGGCTGAAAAAAAGCCTAACACCTGTAATAAAGTAGCGTAAAGCTCCGTAACGCAGCCCCATTGATTCCTATGGGGAAACACATTTTATGTTTACACCTAAAACCCTAACATGAACCCCAAGTCTAAACACCCCTAATCTTACACTTATTAACCCCTAATCTGCAGAAATTGCTGTAATGGTTTAAACCTCTCTGTCCTTCCTAGGCTTCAGCAGGTTAATATGATATGTTTTCTCTGTTTTCCTTCTGCCTGGTTGTCTCACTTTATAATTTACCTCACTAGCTTGTTCAATAATCTCATATGGACCATGCCAAGTAACTAGCATTCCGTTGAGAGCTAGTCTTCTGGACCTCCTGCTCTTTTTGCATATGTTCCTATACAATGGACATGACAGCTGACATTCTATCCTGCATCTGGCCAATGTGCTCAATAACACTATGGTGTGGATTAAACTACTATATCTAGTAGTCCTCAGGGATGTTGTGCACATAAAAGCTCAAAAGAGGAAGAACCAGTGGATGCTTGTGGCACCTATTGAATTTAATTGTAATTAAATGTAGTTAATTTAGGTAATTTATTTAACCCCTTAAGGACACGGCCATTTTTCAATTTCTTTCCCTGAAGGACCAGGGCTATTTTTAAATTTCTGTGGTGTTTGTGTTTAGCTGTAATTTTCCTCTTACTCATTTACTGTACCCACACATATTATATACCGTTTTTCTCGCCATTAAATGGACTTTCTAAAGATACCATTATTTTCATCATATCTTATAATTTACTATAAAAAAAATTATAAAATATTAGGAAAAAATGGAAAAAAACACACTTTTTCTAACTTTGACCCCCACAATCTGTTACACATCTACAACCACCAAAAAACACCCATGCTAAATAGTTTCTAAATTTTGTCCTGAGTTTAGAAATACCCAATGTTTACATGTTCTTTGCTTTTTTTGTAAACTATAGGGCCATAAATACAAGTAGCACTTTGCTATTTCCAAACCATTTTTTTTCAAAATTAGCGCTAGTTACATTGGGACACTGATATCTGTCAGGAATCCCTGATTAACTCTTGACAAGTATATATTTTTTTTTAGAAGACATCCCAAAGTATTGATCTAGGTCCATTTTGGTATATTTCATGCCACCATTTCACCACCAAATGCAATCAAATAAAAAAAATTGTTCACTTTTTCCCAAATATTTTCACAAACTTTAGGTTTCTCACTGAAATTATTTACAAACAACTTGTGCAATTATGGCATAAATGGTTGTAAATGCTTCTCTGGGATCCCCTTTGTTCAAAAATAGCAGAAATATAGGACTTTGGCATTGCTTTTTGGTAATTAGAAGGCCGCTAAATGCCACTGCGCATCACACGTGTATTATGCCCAGCAGTGAAGGGGTTAATTAGGGAGCATGTAGGGAGCATCTAGGGTTAATTTTAGCTTTAGTGTAGTGTAGTAGACAACCCCAAGTATTGATCTAGGCCCATCTTGGTATATTTCATGCTACCATTTCACCGCTAAATGCGATCAAATTAAAAAAAACGTAAAATTTTTCACAATTTTAGGTTTCTCACTGAAATTATTTACAAACAACTTTTGCAAGTATGGCATAAATGATTGTAAATGCTTCTCTGGGATCCCCTTTGTTCAGAAATAGCAGACATATATGGCTTTGGCGTTGCTTTTTGGTAATTATAAGGCCGCTAAATGCCGCTGCGCACCACACGTGTATTATGCCCAGCAGTGCAGGGGTTAATTAGGTCATTTGTAGGGAGCTTGCAGGGTTAATTTTAGCTTTAGCGTAGAGATCAGCCTCCCACCTGACACATCACACCCCAGGATCCCTCCCAAATAGCTCTCTTCCCTCCCCCATCCCACAATTGTCCCCGCCATCTTAAGTACTGGCAGAAAGTCTGCCAGTACTAAAATAAAAGGTATATTTAAAATTTAAAAAAAAATTGTAAAGCATATTTACATATGCAGCTGTGTAGGATCCCCCCTTAGCCCCCAACCTCCCTGATCCCCCCCCAAACAGCTCTCTAACCCTCCACCTCTACCTTACTGGGAGCCATCTTGGGTACTGGCAGCTGTCTGCCAGTACCCTGTTTGCAAATACAAATGTTTTTTTTTTGTTTTTTTTTAAAAAAAATGCCATTTTTTCTGTAGTGTAGCTTCCCCCCCCACAGACAAATCCCCCACCCGCTCCCAGATCCCTTATATTTATTTTTGTTGGGGATTGTATCCCCCCTTACTGCCAGTTTTATATAATTAATTTGCTGTAGTGTAGCGGTTCCCACCCGCTCCCTCCCCGTGCACGCGCCCACCCACCGGCCCCCGTGCACGCGCGCGCTCCCATGCGCGCGCCCAACAACCCCGCCCCCGATCCCGCCCCCCTCTCTCTTCAATTTGTCACCGATGGCCGCCCACCCGCCTCCCACGGTCAGCTCCCACCCACCAACGATTGCGGCCATCGATGCCGGTGCAGAGAGGGCCACAGAGTGGCTCTCTCTGCATCGGATGGGGGAAAAAGGTTATTGCAGGATGCCTCGATATCGAGGCATCACTGCAATAACCGTAAAGCGGCTGGAAGCGATCAGGATCGCTTCCAGCCGCTTTAATCCCCAAAGTCGTACAGGGTACGTCGCTGGTCTTTAAAGACCAGGTTGTGTGCGACGTACCCTGTACGACTCGTGTCGTTAAGGGGTTAATGATAGTGTAGTGTTAGGTGTAATTGTAACTTAGGTTAGGATTTTTTTACAGGTAAATTTATACTTATTTTAACTAGGACGTTATTAAATAGTTAATAACTATTTAATAACTATTGTACCTAGTTAAAATAAATACAAAGTTGCCTGCAAAATAAAAATAAACCCTGAGATAGCTACAATGTAACTATTAATTATATTGTAGCAAGCTTAGGGTTTATTTTATAGGTAAGTATTTAGTTTTAAATAGTGAGTGTGCTAATAAACGGCTAGATTAAGAGTTTTGCGGTAAGAGGGGTGCAGTGCTAACTTGCACGTTATTGTAACCGCTAACTTACCTACAGCGCTGATATTACAGGTTTTCATAAACCCGGCGTTATTAGGCAAGAAGTGAGCATAGAGCAAAATTTAGCTCCATACCGCACTCCAATATCAGCGCTGCTTAAGTCAGCGGTGAGCTGGTTTTACGTGCTCGTGCACGATTGCCCCATAGACATCAATGGGGAGAGCCGGCTGAAAAAAAGCCTAACACCTGCAATAAAGCAGCGTAAAGCTCCGTAACGCAGCCCCATTGATTCCTATGGGGAAACACATTTCATGTTTACACCTAAAACCCTAACATGAACCCCGAGTCTAAACACCCCTAATCTTACACTTATTAACCCCTAATCTGCTGCCCCCAACGTCACCGCCACTATAATAAACATATTAACCCCTAAACCGCCATACTCCCGCCTCGCAAACACTTGTCAAATAGTATTAACCCCTAATCTTCCGCCCCTAACATCGCCGCCACCTACCTACATTTATTAACCCCTAATCTGCCGCCCCCAACGTCGCCGCCACTATACTAAAGTTATTAACACCTAAACCTAAGTCTAAGCCTAACCCTAACACCCACTAACTTAAATATAATTAAAATAAATCTAAATAAAACCTACTATTAATAACTAAATTATTCCTATTTAAAACTAAATACTTACCTGTAAAATAAACCCTAAGCTAGCTACAATATAACTAATAGTTACATTGTAGCTAGCTTAGGGTTTATTTTTATTTTACAGGCAAGTTTGTAATTATTTTAACTAGGTAGAATAGTTACTAAATAGTTATTAACTATTTAGTAACTACCTAGCTAAAATAAATACAAATGTACCTGTAAAATAAAACCTAACCTGTCTTACACTAACACCTAACCTTACACTACAATTAAATAAATTACCTAAATTAAATACAATTAACTAAATTAAATACAAATACCTATATTACAAAAAATGCAAGCTATTTAAACTAATTACACCTAATCTAATAGCCCTATCAAAATAAAAAAAGCCGCCCCAAAATAAAAAAACCCTAGCCTAAACTAAACTACCAATAGCCCTTAAAAGGGCCTTTTGCGGGGCATTGCCCCAAAGAAATCAGCTCTTTTACCTGTAAAAAAATACAAACAACCCCCCAACAGTAAAACCCACCACCCAAAAAACCAACTCCCCAAATAAAACCCTAACTTAAAAAAACCTAAGTTCCCCATTGCCCTGAAATGGGCATTTGGATGGGCATTGCCCTTAAAAGGGCATTTAGCTCTACTGCTGCCCAAACCCTAATCTAAAACTAAAACCAACCCAATAAACCCTTAAAAAAACACTAACCCCCCGAAGATCCACTTACAGTTTTGAAGGCCCGACATCCATCATCAACGAAGTCAGGAGAAGTCCTCAATAAAGCGGCAAGAAGTCCTCAACGAAGCTGGGAGAAGTCTTCATCCAAGCCGGGAGAAGTGGTCCTCCAGACGGGCAGAAGTCTTCATCCAAACGGCATCTTTATCTTCATCCATCCGGCGAGGAGCGGGTCCATCTTCAAGACATCCGGCGTGGAGCATCCTCTTCTTATGACGACTCCCGACGAATGAAGGTTCCTTTAAGTGACGTCATCCAAGATGGGGTCCCTTAGATTCTGATTGGCTGATAGAATTCTATCAGCCAATCGGAATTAAGGTTGAAAAAATCCTATTGGCTGACACAATCAGCCAATAGGATTGAGCTTGCATTCTATTGGCTGATTGGAACAGCCAATAGAATGCGAGCTCAATCTTATTGGCTGATTAGTTAATAACTATTTAGTAACTATTCTACCTAGTTAAAATAAATACAAACTTACCTGTAAAATAAAAATAAAACCTAAGATAGATACAATGTAACTATTAGTTATATTGTAGCTAGCTTAGGGTTTATTTTACAGATAAGTATTTAGTTTTAAATAGGAATTATTTAATTATTAATAGTAGGTTTTATTTAGATTTATTTTAATTATATTTAAGTTAGTGGGTGTTAGGGTTAGGGTTAGACTTAGGTTTAGGGGTTAATAACTTTAGCATAGTGGCGGCAACTTTGGGGGTGGCAGATTAGGGGTTAATAACTGTAATGTAGGTTGCTGCGATGTTAGGGGCAGCAGATTAGGGGTTAATAATATTTAACTAGTGTTTGCGAGGCGGGAGTGCAGCGGTTTAGGGGTTAATAATTTTAATATAGTGGCGGCGACATTGGGGACGGCAGATTAGGGGTTAATAAATAAAGGCAGGTAGCGGCGATGTTAGGGACTGCATATTAGGGGTTAATTATATGTAAATAGTGTTTGCCATACTGGAGTTTTAGGGGTTAATATGTTTATTCTAGTGGCGGCAATGTCCAGAGCGGCAGATTAGGTATTAATAATTTTATTTTAGTGTTTGCGATGCGGGAGGGCCTCGGTTTAGGGGTTAATAGTTAACATGGGTGTTAGTGTACTTTTTAACACTTTAGTTATGAGTTTTATGCTACAACTTTGTAGTGTAAAACTCATAACTACTGATTTTAGAATGCATTCCGAATCTTGCGGGATAGGCTGTACCGCTCACTTTTTGGCCTCCAAAAAAAAGCTTCTAATATCGGCGCTATGGAATTCCCATTGAAAAATGACTTTACGAAAATTGCGTAAGTTAATTTGCGGTATGGCCAAAAAAGTGTGCGGGACAGCTGTACCTACAAGACTCTTAATAGCAGCCGTAGTGAAAAAGCAGCGTTATGAGCCTTTTTTACTCATAACGCAAAACTCGTAATCTAGCCGAAAGTTTCCACTATCAGTTAAAAGTATAGGGCGTTAAAAAGATTCAGCCTTAGGTTAAAATATTTAACTTCCTGTTTTTGATTGGGAGACAGTGTATCTGTAATATTCACCTCAGGATCTTTAACCAGATTGGCAGAAATTGCTGTAATGGTTTAAACCTCTCTGTCCTTCCTAGGCTTCAGCAGGTTAATATGATATGTTTTCTCTGTTTTCCTTCTGCCTGGTTGTCTCACTTTATAATTTACCTCACTAGCTTGTTCAATAATCTCATATGGACCATGCCAATTAACTAGCATTCCGTTGAGAGCTAGTCTTCTGGACCTCCTGCTCTTTTTGCATATGTTCCTATACAATGGACATGACAGCTGACATTCTATCCTGCATCTGGCCAATGTGCTCAATAACACTATGGTGTGGATTAAACTACTATATCTAGTAGTCCTCAGGGATGTTGCGCACATAAAAGCTCAAAAGAGGAAGAACCAGTGGATGCTTGTGGCACCTATTGAATTTAATTGTAATTAATTGTAGTTAATTTAGGTAATTTATTTAATGATAGTGTAGTGTTAGGTGTAATTGTAACTTAGGTTAGGATTTTTTTACAGGTAAATTTATAATTATTTTAACTAGGACGTTATTAAATAGTTAATAACTATTTAATAACTATTGTACCTAGTTAAAATAAATACAAAGTTGCCTGCAAAATAAAAATAAACCCTGAGATAGCTACAATGTAATTATTAATTATATTGTAGCAAGCTTAGGGTTTATTTTATAGGTAAGTATTTAGTTTTAAATAGGAATAATTTAGTTAATAATAGTAATTTTATTTAGATGTATTTAAATTATATTTAAGTTAGGGAGGGATTAGGGTTAAGGTTAGACTTAGGTTTAGGGGTTAATACATTTAATATAGTTGCGGCGACATTTGGGGCGGCAGATTAGGAGTTAATAAATGTATGTAGGTGTTGGCGATCCTTGCAAAGATCTCAGCTTTCAACTTGAAGTAGTCTGCTGCTTGTTCTGGCTCCAAATCATAAAAGACCTTCTGGGGTTCTCCACTCAAAAAATGTGCCAGTATGATTGTCCATTCACTTGCAGGCCATCTTTCTCTCTCATCAGTCTGGTATACCTTTTGAAGGTAACAACTGGCACTTATCATTTTGGCCTCTAGATGTGTCACATCCGGAATTCTAGTCAAACCTTTAACCAAGGCCTGAATCTCTTGCTGTATAATGCTGGTAGCCTGCTGCTGCTCCTCCCTGAGCACATGGTTTACTTCTGTTTAATATACATCAACCAGTAATCGGTATATAAGATATCGGATATTTATTCATAAAATATATAATAGTAAAATTCACAATATAAACTTCACAATATAAACCACCGGTGGTAAATAATAAAGATAATCTATTGGTATTTTAACCTATATTTCTATAAAATATGCGGTAAAAAGATGAATGAACTCAAAGAAAAACATATGTTAAATGTAGGAATGAAATGAATAAAATTTATAAAAAGGTAAAAAGTAATGCCAATCTCCTCAAAAAGTACAAGTATTAATAAAACCCTTCAGCAGACTACTTCCAAAAATAATGATATATTGTTCCTTAAATTGTAACACTATGTGTCGGTAGTATCGCTTTCAGTGGGTAAAATGTCACATATGTATCAGTTCATAGGGGTTGATAAAGCCACAGTGATATTCGGTGGAGTTATCCTTAGTGCCAAGTAGTGGCCATAAATCTTCCTTATCCCATAAAAATACCACTTTAACGGCTAGTTTTCACCTTCCTGTACCTTTCACAGACTGCTGTGGCAACGTGCGCCTCGTGTGAGTATCTCACTTACTTCCGGGTTTCTTGTCTCTGGTATCACCTGGGAAGGGTTAGCCAATCACGGATAGTTTTCTCGCTTTCAAGCTCCGTGTTGAAGACTGTGCATGGTTTCAAAGTATAATGTCCTCCCTTCTTCTTCATAGAGCGCTCTAAATCAAGGGATTAATAAATGTGTAGAATTCAAACAAGTCTCATCTATGCGTTTCAGCGGTCTGTGAAAGGTACAGGGAGGTGAAAACTAGCCGTTAAACTGGTATTTTTGTGGGATAAGGAAAATTTATGGCTACTACTTGGCACTAAGGATAACGCCACCGAATATCTAAGACCACACTGTGGCTTTATCAACCCCTATGAACTGATAAATATGTGACTTTTTACCCGCTGAAAGCGATACTACCGACACATAGTGTTACAATTTAAGGAACAATATATCATTCTTTTTGGATTGTCTGGAATATTACCAAAACAGAGTTTTATTAATACTTTTTGAGGAGATTGGCATTACTTTTTACCTTTTTATAATTTTTTATTCATTTCATTCCTACATTTAACATATGTTTTTCTTTGAGTAAATTCATCTTGTACCCCATATTTTATAGAAATATAGGTTAAATACCAATAGATTATCTTTATTATTTACCACCGGTGGTTTATATTGTGCAGTTTATATTGTGAATTTTACTATTATATATTATATGAATAAATATCCAATATCTTATATACCCATTACTGGTTGATGTGTTTTTGCTTATAGCGCTTCTTTTAGTTTAGTCTAATTATCTTTGGAAGGTTGTAGAGACCATTTCTTTTAAGTTGCTTTAAACACATACGCCTAGATTACGAGTCTTGCGTTAGCCTTAAAAAGCAGCGTTGAGAGGTCCCAACGCTGCTTTTTAACACCCGCTGGTATTACGAGTCTGGCAGGTACAGGTGTACTGCTCACTTTTTTTCTGCGACTCGAGCATACCGCAAATCTACTTACGTCAATTGCGTATCCTATCTTTTTAATGGGATTTGCCTAACGCTGTTATTACGAGTCTTGAAAATAGCAAGCGGTAGACCCTCTCCTGTCAAGACTCCTACCGCATTTAAAAGTCAGTAGTTAAGAGTTTTATGGGCTAACGCTGTAACATAAAACTCTTAACTAAAGTGCTAAAAAGTACACTAACACCCATAAACTACCTATTAACCCCTAAACCGAGGCCCCCCTCCACATCGCAAACACTTAAAGGGTCTACACCAGAATTGCTATTGTTTTAAAGGATAGATAATCCCTTTATTACCCATTTCCCAGTTTTGCATAACCAACACAGTTATAATAATATACTTTTAACCTCTGTGATTGTCTTGTATCTAAGCCTCTGTAAACTGCCCCTTTTTTCAGTTCTTTTGACAGACTTGCAGTCTAGCCAATCAGTGCCTGCTCCCAGATAACTTCACGTGCATGAGCACAGTGTTATCTATAGGAAATATGTGAACTAACACCCTTTAGTGGTGAAAAACTGTTAAAATGCAATCTGAAAGAGGTGGGCTTCAAGGTCTAAGAAATTAGCATATGAACCTCCTAGGTTAAGCTTTCAACTAAGAATACCAAGAGAACAAAGCAAAATTGGTGATAAAAGTAAATTGGAAAATTGTTTAAAATTACATGCTCTATCTGAATCATGAAAATTTGTTTTGGCCTAGACTGTCCCTTTAAATAACATTTTTAACCCCTAATCAGCCAATCAGATTGAGCTCGCATTCTATTGGCTGTTCCGATCAGCCAATAGAATGAGAGCTCAATCTGATTGGCTGATCGGATCAGCCAATCAGATTGAACTTGATTCTGATTGGCTGATTCCATCAGCCAATCAGAATTTTCTTACCTTAATTCCGATTGGCTGATAGAATCCTATCAGCCAATCGGAATTCGAGGGACGCCATCTTGGATGACGTCCCTTAAAGGAACCGTCATTCGTCGGGAAGTCGTCGGTGAAGATCGATGTTCCGCGTCGGCGGGATGAACATGGATCCGGAAGAAAGAAGATTGAAGATGCCGCTTGATAGAAGACTTCAGCCCGATCATGGACCTCTTCAGCTCCCGCTTGGATGAAGACTTCAGCCCGATCATGGACCTCTTCAGCTCCCGCTTGGATGAAGACTTCAGTCGGATCATGGACATCTTCAGCCCCCCGCTTGGGCTTGGATTAAGACATCGGAGGAGCTCTTTTGGATCGATCGGTGAACCCGGCATGGTGAAGACAAGGTAGGGAGATCTTCAGGGGCTTAGTGTTAGGTTTATTTAAGGGGGGTTTGGGTTAGATTAGGGGTATGTGGGTGGTGGGTTGTAATGTTGGGGGGGGGTATTGTATGTTTTTTTTTACAGGCAAAAGAGCTGAATTCTTTGGGGCATGCCCGGCAAAGGGCCCTTTTCAGGGCTGGTAAGGTAAAAGAGCTTTTCTATTTTAATTTTAGAATAGGGTAGGGCATTTTTTTTATTTTGGGGGTCTTTGTTATTTTATTAGGGGGCTTAGAGTAGGTGAAATTAGTTTAAAATTGTTGTAATATTTTTCTAATGTTTGTAAATATTTTTTTATTTTTTGTAACTTAGTTCTTTTTTATTTTTGTACTTTAGTTAGTTTATTTAATTGTATTTATTTGTAGGTATTGTATTTAATTAATTAATTTATTGATAGTGTAGTGTTAGGTTTAATTGTAACTTAGGTTAGGATTTATTTTACAGGTAATTTTGTAATTATTTTAACTAGGTAGCTATTAAATAGTTATTAACTATTTAATAGCTATTGTACCTGGTTAAAATAAATACAAAGTTGCCTGTAAAATAAATATTAATCCTAAAATAGCTACAATATAATTATTATTTATATTGTAGCTATATTAGGGTTTATTTTACAGGTAAGTATTTATCTTTAAATATGAATAATTTATTTAATAAGAGTTCATTTATTTCGTTAGATAAAAATTATATTTAACTTAGGGGGGTGTTAGGGTTAGGGTTAGAATTAGCTTTAGGGGTTAAAAAATTTATTAGAGTAGCGGTGAGCTCCGGTCGGCAGATTAGGGGTTAATGCTTGAAGTTAGGTGTCGGCGATGTTAGGGAGGGCAGATTAGGGGTTAATACTATTTATTATAGGGTTAATGAGGCGGGAGTGAGGCGGATTAGGGGTTAATAACTTTATTATAGTAGTGGTGCGGTCCGGTCGGCAGATTAGGGGTTAATAAGTGTAGGTAGGTGGCGGCGACATTGGGGGCGACAGATTAGGGGTTAATAAATATAATATAGGGGTCGGCGGTGTTAGTGGTAGCAGATTAGGGGTACATAGGGATAACGTAGGTGGCGGCGGTGTACTAAGCGGCAGATTAGGGGTTAAAAATTTTTAATAGAGTGGCGGGGCCTCAGTTTAGGGGTACATAGGTAGTTTATGGGTGTTAGTGTACTTTAGATCACAGTAGTTAAGAGCTTTATAAACCGGCATTAGCCCAGAAAGCTCTTAACTACTGACTTTTTTCTGCGGCTGGAGTTTTGTCATTAGATTTCTAACGCTCACTTCAGCCAAGACTCTAAATACCGGCGTTAGGAAGATCCCATTGAAAAGATAGGATACGTAAATGGCGTAGGGGGATCTGCGGTATGGAAATGTCGCGGCTGCAAAGTGAGCGTTAGACCCTTTCCTGACTGACTCCAAATACCAGCGGGCGGTAAAAACCAGCGTTAGGAGCCTCTAACGCTGGTTTTGACGGCTACCGCCAAACTCTAAATATAGGCCTAAGATAGCTACAATATAACTAATAGTTACATTTGTAGCTATCTTAGGATGTATATTTATTTTACAGGCAACTTTGTATTTATTTTAACTAGGTAGAATAGTTATTAAATAGTTATTAACTATTTAATAACTACCTAGTTAAAATAAGTACAAATTTACCTGTAAAATAAATCCTAACCTAAATTACAATTACACCTAACACTGCACTATCATTAAATTAATTACATAAACTATCTACAATTAACTACAATTAAGAAAAATAAACTAAAGTACAAAAAACAAACAAACACTAAATTACAGAAAATTAAAAAATAATTACATTTTTTTAAGCTAATTACACCTACTCTAATCCCCCTAATAAAATAAAAAAGCCCCCCAAAATAATAAAACTCCCTACCCTATACTAAATTACAAATAGCCCTTAAAAGGGCCTTTTGCGGGGCATTGCCCCAAAGTAATCAGCTCTTTTACCTGTAAAAAAAAATAAATGTTGGGGGTTGTATTGTATTTTTTTTACAGGTAAAAGAGCTGATTACTTTGGGGCAATGCCCCGCAAAAAGTCCTTTTAAGAGTTATTTGTAATTTAGTAAAGGGTAGGGAATTTTTATTATTTTGGGGGGCTTTTTTATCTTATTAAGGGGATTAGAGTAGGTGTAATTAGTTTAAAAATTTGTATTTTTTTTATTTTCTGTAATTTAGTGGGGTTTTTTCGTAATTTAGTTAATTTAATTTAATTGTTATTAATTGCAGTTAGTTTAGGTGATTAATTTAATTATAGTGTAGTGTTAGGTGTAAATGTAACTTAGGTTAGGGTTTATTTTACAGGTAAATTTGTACTTATTTTAACTAGGTAGTTATTAAATAGTTAATAACTATTTAATAACTATTCTACCTAGTTAAAATAAATACAAATTTGCCTGTAAAATAAAAATATACCCTAAAATGGCTACAATGTAACTATTAGTTATATTGTAGCTAGCTTAGGGTTTATTTTACAGGTAAGTATTTCGTTTTAAATAGGAATAATTTAGTTAATTATAGTAAATTTATTTAGATGTATTTAAATTATATTTAAGTTAGGGGGTTTTAGGTTTAAGGTTAGACTTAGATTCAGGGGTTAATAAATTTAATATAGTTGCAGCGACGTTGGGGGGGCAGATTAGGGGTTAATAAATAAAATGTAGGGTTCAGCGATGTTGGGGGCAGCAGATTAGGGGTTAATAAGTATAATGTAGGTGGCGGCGGTGTCCGGAGCTGCAGATTAGGTGTTAATAATATAATGTGGGTGGCGAAGATGTCAGGGGCAGCAGATTAGGGGTTAATAAGTGTAAGATTAGGGGTGTTTAGACTCGGGGTTCATGTTAGGGTGTTAGGTGTAGACATAACTTTTATTTCCCCATAGGAAACAATGGGGCTGCGTTAGGAGCTGAATGCTGCTTTTTTGCAGGTGTTAGGTTTTTTTTGAGCCAGCTCAGCCCCATTGTTTCCTATGGGGAAATCATGCACCCCTTCTAACGCAAAACTCTAAATCTAGGTGTAACACTACGAAATAAATAAAAAAATCTAAAATTACAAAAATAATAAACACTAAATTACAAAAAAATAAAAAAACACTAAGGTTGCAAGAAATAATAAACGAAATTATCAAAAATAAAAACAATTACACCTAATATAATATCCCTATAAAAATAAAAAAAATAAAAAAAATAAAAACACCCCCTAACCTACAATAAACTACAAATAGCCCTTAAAAGGTTTTTTTTTGTGGGGCATTGCCCTAAGTTAAGCAGCTCTTTTACCTGTGTGCTGTGGAAAGTGGCAAAATAAAATATTACAATTTTGCATTCTGTAGAGCATCTTTTTGCCATTTTTGGTTAATTCTAAGGAAAGAAACATTGAATTGGAGTTTAAATTTGAGATTGTATTTCATCATGGTTTAACATGAAGGGTGGGTATCTATCTTCTTGGGAAAAACTCACATTATATTGTGTTTTTCTTTCCAGAAGCAGTACACTATAATTAATTTAATTTGAAGAATAAAATGGTTCTTCCTTTTTCTATATCCTTTAGGTGCTTGAACTTTTTTTTCTAATATATTTTATGGAGAATGGGGACATGGTGTCCCGTATAGCACCATACAGGCATCTTGTCTGGACTGGATTTTGTGGGTGGCATGAAAGCTATTCCCTACTTTGCCATCCTAAGGGCACCACATACACATAGGATCCCTAGAATGAGGGTGATGACGTTATCAGTGAGGCCCATTGAGCGCAGAGCAATCAAATAGTTTTTCAGCCAAAGTAGGAGCCAAGGCTTGGAGTGGATAAGTCCGCAGTGCCCATCTGTAAGGCTAATTTTTTATGGTTCGCTATACTGGTTCGCTATACTGCCTCATGTTACTCCTACTGTCAATAAAGGTGTGACGGATTACCGGCTACTCTGACTGTGTAGCTCTGCCAACCGATCTCCCAACACCTGGAACCAGCAGCTATGCAGTGGAGAAGAAGTGATTTAGCAGGAGCCCACCCAAATAACTAGACATACTAGCATTCAGGTGAAACAAGAACAACCTTTTATTAGGGAAAACACACAACATTTATATAGAAACTGATCTTGATAACAAGCCTTATCTGACCTTCACATCTCCCACCATTCCCGCCCCTCCAGATAGGCTGGCACCTGCCATAGCAGCCACAGTCCCACCAAGACAGGGGTGGTGGTTTCAGTGTGATCCCGGGGGAGCGGCGACAATGTGGCATTTGAAAGCTCTTGGTCCCCAGATCCCACAGTCCAAAAAAGGGTGTGATTCATTACTGGGGACAGGAGTTACAGTCCATTAAAGATTGGGGGTAGGGGTGTCCAAACCCCCCAGTTCCCAAAATAGCTCTCCTTCGGCAATTCCACCATCTCTTGTCCCCCCTAGGGGCTACCCATCCCTAAAAGAGCAGAGCTCTGGGGCAAAGGGCCGCTGAAGCGATCAGGGTTGAAGGAACCAGGAATCTGCACTGATGCGGCCGACCGGCAGTTCCAGGAGGCTGGCCAACCAGAAAGAGATAGGTCGGTCAGCGGTCAGTTTCTTCCAAGATCCAGTTTACAAACAAAACAAGGGAAACCAAAGTTCTGAGAGATTGGGGATGCTCTGGGGAGCCCAAAACTGCTGAGAAACAAGAGGGGATAGGAGTAGGGCAGAAGTGCAGCACGGTGTCCATGACAACTCCCCCCTTCCAGTTTGGCAGACCGGGCTAGATCCACACAGGTCTACTTGGGGCTGTCCGAGGAGCACGCTATTTCAGTCTGCTGGGAAAGTCCATCAGCATTCCCATAGCGCTTTCCCAACCTGTACTGAACATTGAAGTTGAAGGGCTGCAGAGCTAAACTCCACCTTAACAAGCATCCATTATCTCCCGATACTGAGTTCAGCCACACCAGAGGGTTGTGGTCTGTGAGGACAGTGAAATTCCTTCCATATAGGTATGGTTGCAGTTTCTTGAGAGACCATACCAGGGCCAGGCATGCCTTTTCCAGAGCCGTGTAGCCTACCTCTCTTGGTAACAGCTTCCTACTGATGTAGGCTATGGGGTGGTCTTGTCCTCCTTCATCGGCTTGGCTTAGGACTGCTCCAGAACATGAATGCATCTGTATCAACACAAAAACGTTTGTTGGGGTTAGGAGCGACCAAGACAGTGGCAGTGACCAAGGCGGACTTGAGGCTTTGGAATGCAGCTTCGCACTCTGGGGACCACAGGACCTGTTGGGGCAGTTTTTTACGTGTCAAGTCAGTCAGGGGTTTGGCGATGGCACTGTAATTGGGGACCATCCTCCAGTAGTAGCCAGTGGTTCCTAAGAAAGGTAGTACCTGGGTCTTGGTCTAGGAGTGGGCCAGTTTGCCACTGCCTCAATCTTGGCCAGCTCTGGCCGCTGCTCCCCGCAGCCCACTTGGTGGCCCAGGTACTGGACCTCTGAGTGACCTATGGTGCAATTGTCAAGCTTTAGGGTCAGCCCAGGTGGACCAAATTGTTCTCCCAGGTATCGCTGAAGATGGCAATGTTGTCCAGGTATGCACAGGCATAGTCCTGGAGGCCATTCAGCAGGTGGTCCACCATCCTTTGAAAGGTGGCCGGAGCGTTCGTCATCCCAAATGGCATGACCTTAAACTGGTAGAGGCTGAAAGGGGTGATGAAGGGGACT
The DNA here is from genome assembly GCF_027579735.1 of Bombina bombina. Taxonomy (NCBI): domain Eukaryota; kingdom Metazoa; phylum Chordata; class Amphibia; order Anura; family Bombinatoridae; genus Bombina; species Bombina bombina. Next base: position 1,078,869,804 of record NC_069500.1, on the reverse strand, counting down.
TGGGGACGGAGTCCGAGTCTAGGGGGACTTGCCGGTATCCCTTGCAGAGGTCAAGTGTGGTAAGGAAGTGACCTCTGGCAATTCGGTCAAGGAGGTCATCGACTTGGGGCATGGGATAGGCGTCGGTGGTGGTTCTGTCATTGAGCTTACAATAGTCAATGCAGAACTGGGTAGTGACATCTTTCTTGGGTACCAGTACCACTGGGGAGGCCCAGGGGCTGTTGGACGGTTCAACAACACTGAGGTCCAACATTCCCCAGAGTTCCCGGTGCATACTGTCCCTGACTTATTCAGGGACTCTGTAAGATGCCTGTCTCAGGGGGCCCTGTCCCAGTGAGGCCCATTGAGCGCAGAGCAATCAAATTGTTTTTCAGCCAAAGTAGGAGCCAAGGCTTGGAGTGGATAAGTCCGCAGTGCCCATCTGTAAGGCTAATTTTTTATGGTTCGCTATACTGCCTCATGTTACTACTACTGTCAATAAAGGTGTGACGGATTACCGGCTACTCTGACTGTGTAGCTCTGCCAACCGATCTCCCAACACCTGGAACCAGCAGCTATGCAGTGGAGAAGAAGTGATTTAGCAGGAGCCCACCCAAATAACTAGACATACTAGCATTCAGGTGAAACAAGAACAACCTTTTATTAGGGAAAACACACAACATTTATATAGAAACTGATCTTGATAACAAGCCTTATCTGACCTTCACATCTCCCACCATTCCCGGACTTGAGGCTTTGGAATGCAGCTTCGCACTCTGGGGACCACAGGACCTGTTGGGGCAGTTTTTTACGTGTCAAGTCAGTCAGGGGTTTGGCGATGGCACTGTAATTGGGGACCATCCTCTGGTAGTAGCCAGTGGTTCCTAAGAAAGGTTGTACCTGGGTCTTGGTCTAGGAGTGGGCCAGTTTGCCACTGCCTCAATCTTGGCCAGCTCTGGCCGCTGCTCCCCGCAGCCCACTTAGTGGCCCAGGTACTGGACCTCTGAGTGACCTATGGTGCAATTGTCAAGCTTTAGGGTCAGCCCAGGTGGACCAAATTGTTCTCCCAGGTATCGCTGAAGATGGCAATGTTGTCCAGGTATGCGCAGGCATAGTCCTGGAGGCCATCCAGCAGGTGGTCCACCATCCTTTGAAAGGTGGCCGGAGCGTTCGTCATCCCAAATGGCATGACCTTAAACTGGTAGAGGCCGAAAGGGGTGAAGAAGGGGACTTGGGGACGGAGTCCGATTCTAGGGGGACTTGCTGGTATCCCTTGCAGAGGTCAAGTGTGGTAAGGAAGTGACCTCTGGCAATTCGGTCTAGGAGGTCATCGACTCTGGGCATGGGATAGGCGTCGGTGGTGGTTCTGTCATTGAGCTTACAATAGTCAATGCAGAACTGGGTAGTGACAACTTTCTTGGGTACCAGTACCACTGGGGAGGCCCAGGGGCTGTTGGACGGTTCAACAACACTGAGGTCCAACATTCCCCAGAGTTCCCGGTGCATACTGTCCCTGACTTATTCAGGGACTCTGTAAGATGCCTGTCTCAGGGGGCCCTGTCCCGGGTCCCCACTCGGTGTACTGCCGCTGTGGTATACCCAGGGACATTAGAAAACATTTCCCAATGGTCTTATAGTAAGTGCTGGACCTGCTGTCTCTGTCTAGCTGCTAGACTCTCATTCAGGGTTATGTCGGCTACTCTTATTGGGAGGTCTCATCTGGCCCGGGGAGCACAGGCAGTGGGAGGCTCTCAGAGTCCTCCACAGCCGGAGCACAAATGTTGGCTACCTCATCGGGACGTTTTACATACTCCTTGAGCATGTTCATATGAAAGGTCCGCTGGGCTTGGTCACCAGAACATTTAATTTGTTATTCAGCTGTTCCACCAACTGGTAGGGTCCCTCCCAGGAAGCCTGTAGCTTATCTGTTTTGACAGGCTTTAAGGTGAGAACCCTTTGTTCTACTGTCAGAATTCAGCTACAAGCATTCCGGTCATACCACTGTTACTGTCTAACTTGAGCAGCTTGAAGTTCTCCCGTACCATGGTGGTGTGCTCCTTTAGTCAGTCTCTGAACTTCAGGATGTACTCCACAATGGAGGGTCCATCCTCCCCTGCTGATCCCTCCCAGTGGGCTCTCAATAGGTTTAGGGGCCCCCTTATTTTCTGGCCATACAATAACTCAAAGGGGGAGAATCCAGTAGATTCCTGGGGCACCTCCCTGTAGGCAAATAGGAGTTGTGGCAAGTATCTCTCCCATTCTTTGCGAGTGGCTCAGAATGTCCTAAACAACTGCTTCAGGGTCCCGTTAAATCTCTCACAAAGTCCATTGGTTTGGGGGTTATATGGGGCACTGAACCGGGGTTGGATCCCGCACAATTCCCAAAATTTTTGGGTGACCTCCGTGGTTAACTGGGTCCCTCAGTCTGAGACCATCTCCCTTGGAAGGCCGACTCTGGTGAATATCTGGAGCATAGTATTTGCCACTGTCTCCGTCTGAATATTTTCCAGAGGAATTGCTTCCGGATACCTAGTGGCATAGTCCACTACTGTGAGGATATTTTTTTTTCCGGATGGGCTGGGCCAGGGTAGTGGCCCTACTATATCCACAGTGACCCTGCTAAAAGGTTCACCAATTATGGGGATTTAGGAGGGCTTTTGTATGTCCCCGGTCTTCCCTACTTTCTGGCACACCACGCAAGTTCTACAATAGTCCCTAATTTCTCTTGTGATTCTGGGCCAAAAAAGACCTGAGTAAGGTAGTGGTGTGTTTGGGAGTTGCCTAAATGTCCAGCCAAGGGAATATCATGCCCTATGCACAGCAGGTCGCACTGATATATTTTTGGTACCACCAGCTGGTGCTTGGGCACTGGCCCTTTTTTTCTTTGGGAGACATGATACAGCAGGCTGCCTTCCCATTGGAAACATTCTTCCCTGAGGCCCTAGGTGTCAGTCCCTACTCAGTCTGGGGTCGGGTCGCTCAGAGTCTCTTAGGTGAATTAGGAGGGAGAGGCCCAGGATAGTTGATCGGGAAGGGGGGTATGAGCAGGGGTCGGGCATCGGGGGGTCGGGGTAGGGTGTCTGGGTAGGAAAGGGGTCTGGGCAGAATGACTTTCCGGGGTCCGCAGCTCCAGTGTATTTGCTTGAAGCTGAGCTTGCGGGTGGTCACTGGGCAGGAATTCAAGGGAGTATCCCCCAAAAAGGTGTAAACAAGGAGGCTGAGGTTGTTCCCTAGTAGGACCTCTGTGGGAAGATCCTTCATAACACCCATGTCCACAGCACGGGCTCTGGCACCCCATGCTAGATGGACACAGGCTATGGGGATTCGTACAGTGGCACCTTGGGCCACACGAACAGCAAAAGTCCTCCCATTAGGAGTAGAAGTGGAGGCCAGGTGGGGCTGAATCAGGGTGATGGTGGACCCAGTGTCCCTTAATCCCTGGGCTGGCCTTCCCATTGTCTTACAATGATGCTGGCGGTTATCTTGGGACACCAGGTTGGCTTCTTGTAGGATGCCAACCTCCTCTTCAGTCCATTCAGGTTAGTCAACCTGTGCCGGTGCATACACGTAGTGGGAAGAGGCTTGGTAGGTCCGGGCTGGAGCGCTTACCCATGGTTTTGGCTGGGGGTGTCTTGGCTGGGCTGCTAGCTGGTGTCATGCCTGATTCCGGCAGTTCCACCTCATATGGCCGGGGTGCCCACAGGCAAAAAATCCCAGTGAGTCCCTGACTCCGGCCGGAGGGACAAAGTTTGGGTGGGCCAAGGGCCTATTGTTAGATGCTGGTGGTCGGGGAGTGGCTGGTGCCGGGTGGAGGGCTGGTTGAGGGTCCGGGCTAAGCGGGCATCTGCATACTGGTCTGCCAGGACAGCCACCTGATCTGATGTGGTGGGTCGTCTGTCATAGACTTCTTTGACTTCCACTGGATATGGTTATAGAAATGCTCCAGTAGGAAGAGCTGTGCCACTTTGGCTCCAGTGGTCGCCTTGCAGCCATCTTACCAGGAAACATTCGAATGGGGCAACTGATGCATCCATTCTGTGAAAGGTGTTCCCTCCTGTTTCCCTCCTTAGTGCCTGGAATTTTTGCCGGTGAGCCTCCGGCATGAATCCATAATGGGCAAGGATACGGTCTTTCACCCTGTCATAGTCCTTTTTTCCTCTGAAGGGGTAGAGTGGAAAGCGGTCAAAGCCCACCCAGACAACATGCCGATTAGGATGGAGAGTCTGTCAGCATGGGTGACCCCCTGCAGTTCGCATTGGGTCTCAAAAACTTGAAGATAGCAGTCAATATCTTCCTCTTTCTTCTTGAAGGACCGGAAGGCTCCATGTGATAACTTGGGTGGATGGTGGGCCTGCACCCCAAAGACTGGCGGAGCTCCGCTAACTTGAGCTGGGTGACATCCGAGATGATCTTGGTGATGACCTCCTGGGGTGGTCAGGTATCATACAGTGCAATCCACCACTCCACTTCTCGTTGTATATCGGACATGGAGGACCCCGGGGTGTTCGCTGTACTGAGTGTGTTACTGGGCGATGTATGGGGTGCAGCACGGTGTCCATGACAACTCCCCCCTTCCAGTTTGGCAGACCGGGCTAGATCCACACAGGTCTACTTGGGGCTGTCCGAGGAGCACGCTATTTCAGTCTGCTGGGAAAGTCCATCAGCATTCCCATAGCGCTTTCCCAACCTGTACTGAACATTGAAGTTGAAGGGCTGCAGAGCTAAACTCCACCTTAACAAGCATCCATTATCTCCCGATACTGAGTTCAGCCACACCAGAGGGTTGTGGTCTGTGAGGACAGTGAAATTCCTTCCATATAGGTATGGTTGCAGTTTCTTGAGAGACCATACCAGGGCCAGGCATGCCTTTTCCAGAGCCGTGTAGCCTACCTCTCTTGGTAACAGCTTCCTACTGATGTAGGCTATGGGGTGGTCTTGTCCTCCTTCATCGGCTTGGCTTAGGACTGCTCCAGAACATGAATGCATCTGTATCAACACAAAAACGTTTGTTGGGGTTAGGAGCGACCAAGACAGTGGCAGTGACCAAGGCGGACTTGAGGCTTTGGAATGCAGCTTCGCACTCTGGGGACCACAGGACCTGTTGGGGCAGTTTTTTACGTGTCAAGTCAGTCAGGGGTTTGGCGATGGCACTGTAATTGGGGACCATCCTCCAGTAGTAGCCAGTGGTTCCTAAGAAAGGTAGTACCTGGGTCTTGGTCTAGGAGTGGGCCAGTTTGCCACTGCCTCAATCTTGGCCAGCTCTGGCCGCTGCTCCCCGCAGCCCACTTGGTGGCCCAGGTACTGGACCTCTGAGTAACCTATGGTGCAATTGTCAAGCTTTAGGGTCAGCCCAGGTGGACCAAATTGTTCTCCCAGGTATCGCTGAAGATGGCAATGTTGTCCAGGTATGCGCAGGCATAGTCCTGGAGGCCATCCAGCAGGTGGTCCACCATCCTTTGAAAGGTGGCCGGAGCGTTCGTCATCCCAAATGGCATGACCTTAAACTGGTAGAGGCTGAAAGGGGTGATGAAGGGGACTTGGGGACGGAGTCCGAGTCTAGGGGGACTTGCCGGTATCCCTTGCAGAGGTCAAGTGTGGTAAGGAAGTGACCTCTGGCAATTCGGTCAAGGAGGTCATCGACTTGGGGCATGGGATAGGCGTCGGTGGTGGTTCTGTCATTGAGCTTACAATAGTCAATGCAGAACTGGGTAGTGACATCTTTCTTGGGTACCAGTACCACTGGGGAGGCCCAGGGGCTGTTGGACGGTTCAACAACACTGAGGTCCAACATTCCCCAGAGTTCCCGGTGCATACTGTCCCTGACTTATTCAGGGACTCTGTAAGATGCCTGTCTCAGGGGGCCCTGTCCCAGTGAGGCCCATTGAGCGCAGAGCAATCAAATTGTTTTTCAGCCAAAGTAGGAGCCAAGGCTTGGAGTGGATAAGTCCGCAGTGCCCATCTGTAAGGCTAATTTTTTATGGTTCGCTATACTGCCTCATGTTACTACTACTGTCAATAAAGGTGTGACGGATTACCGGCTACTCTGACTGTGTAGCTCTGCCAACCGATCTCCCAACACCTGGAACCAGCAGCTATGCAGTGGAGAAGAAATGATTTAGCAGGAGCCCACCCAAATAACTAGACATACTAGCATTCAGGTGAAACAAGAACAACCTTTTATTAGGGAAAACACACAACATTTATATAGAAACTGATCTTGATAACAAGCCTTATCTGACCTTCACATCTCCCACCATTCCCGGACTTGAGGCTTTGGAATGCAGCTTCGCACTCTGGGGACCACAGGACCTGTTGGGGCAGTTTTTTACGTGTCAAGTCAGTCAGGGGTTTGGCGATGGCACTGTAATTGGGGACCATCCTCTGGTAGTAGCCAGTGGTTCCTAAGAAAGGTAGTACCTGGGTCTTGGTCTAGGAGTGGGCCAGTTTGCCACTGCCTCAATCTTGGCCAGCTCTGGCCGCTGCTCCCCGCAGCCCACCTGGTGGCCCAGGTACTGGACCTCTGAGTGACCTATGGTGCAATTGTCAAGCTTTAGGGTCAGCCCAGGTGGACCAAATTGTTCTCCCAGGTATCGCTGAAGATGGCAATGTTGTCCAGGTATGCGCAGGCATAGTCCTGGAGGCCATCCAGCAGGTGGTCCACCATCCTTTGAAAGGTGGCCGGAGCGTTCGTCATCCCAAATGGCATGACCTTAAACTGGTAGAGGCCGAAAGGGGTGAAGAAGGGGACTTGGGGACGGAGTCCGATTCTAGGGGGACTTGCTGGTATCCCTTGCAGAGGTCAAGTGTGGTAAGGAAGTGACCTCTGGCAATTCGGTCTAGGAGGTCATCGACTCTGGGCATGGGATAGGCGTCGGTGGTGGTTCTGTCATTGAGCTTACAATAGTCAATGCAGAACTGGGTAGTGACAACTTTCTTGGGTACCAGTACCACTGGGGAGGCCCAGGGGCTGTTGGACGGTTCAACAACACTGAGGTCCAACATTCCCCAGAGTTCCCGGTGCATACTGTCCCTGACTTATTCAGGGACTCTGTAAGATGCCTGTCTCAGGGGGCCCTGTCCCGGGTCCCCACTCGGTGTACTGCCGCTGTGGTATACCCAGGGACATTAGAAAACATTTCCCAATGGTCTTATAGTAAGTGCTGGACCTGCTGTCTCTGTCTAGCTGCTAGACTCTCATTCAGGGTTATGTCGGCTACTCTTATTGGGAGGTCTCATCTGGCCCGGGGAGCACAGGCAGTGGGAGGCTCTCAGAGTCCTCCACAGCCGGAGCACAAATGTTGGCTACCTCATCGGGGCGTTTTACATACTCCTTGAGCATGTTCATATGAAAGGTCCGCTGGGCTTGGTCACCAGAACATTTAATTTGTTATTCAGCTGTTCCACCAACTGGTAGGGTCCCTCCCAGGAAGCCTGTAGCTTATCTGTTTTGACAGGCTTTAAGGTGAGAACCCTTTGTTCTACTGTCAGAATTCAGCTACAAGCATTCCGGTCATACCACCGTTACTGTCTAACTTGAGCAGCTTGAAGTTCTCCCGTACCATGGTGGTGTGCTCCTTTAGTCAGTCTCTGAACTTCAGGATGTACTCCACAATGGAGGGTCCATCCTCCCCTGCTGATCCCTCCCAGTGGGCTCTCAATAGGTTTAGGGGCCCCCTTATTTTCTGGCCATACAATAACTCAAAGGGGGAGAATCCAGTAGATTCCTGGGGCACCTCCCTGTAGGCAAATAGGAGTTGTGGCAAGTATCTCTCCCATTCTTTGCGAGTGGCTCAGAATGTCCTAAACAACTGCTTCAGGGTCCCGTTAAATCTCTCACAAAGTCCATTGGTTTGGGGGTTATATGGGGCACTGAACCGGGGTTGGATCCTGCACAATTCCCAAAATTTTTGGGTGACCTCCGTGGTTAACTGGGTCCCTCAGTCTGAGACCATCTCCCTTGGAAGGCCGACTCTGGTGAATATCTGGAGCATAGTATTTGCCACTGTCTCCGTCTGAATATTTTCCAGAGGAATTGCTTCCGGATACCTAGTGGCATAGTCCACTACTGTGAGGATATTTTTTTTTCCGGAGGGGCTGGGCCAGGGTAGTGGCCCTACTATATCCACAGTGACCCTGCTAAAAGGTTCACCAATTATGGGGATTTAGGAGGGCTTTTGTATGTCCCCGGTCTTCCCTACTTTCTGGCACACCACGCAAGTTCTACAATAGTCCCTAATTTCTCTTGTGATTCTGGGCCAAAAAAGACCTGAGTAAGGTAGTGGTGTGTTTGGGAGTTGCCTAAATGTCCAGCCAAGGGAATATCATGCCCTATGCACAGCAGGTCGCACTGATATATTTTTGGTACCACCAGCTGGTGCTTGGGCACTGGCCCTTTTTTTCTTTGGGAGACATGATACAGCAGGCTGCCTTCCCATTGGAAACATTCTTCCCTGAGGCCCTAGGTGTCAGTCCCTACTCAGTCTGGGGTCGGGTCGCTCAGAGTCTCTTAGGTGAATTAGGAGGGAGAGGCCCAGGATAGTTGATCGGGAAAGGGGGTATGAGCAGGGGTCGGGCATCGGGGGGTCGGGGTAGGGTGTCTGGGTAGGAAAGGGGTCTGGGCAGAATGACTTTCCGGGGTCCGCAGCTCCAGTGTATTTGCTTGAAGCTGAGCTTGCGGGTGGTCACTGGGCAGGAATTCAAGGGAGTATCCCCCAAAAAGGTGTAAACAAGGAGGCTGAGGTTGTTCCCTAGTAGGACCTCTGTGGGAAGATCCTTCATAACACCCATGTCCACAGCACGGGCTCTGGCACCCCATGCTAGATGGACACAGGCTATGGGGATTCGTACAGTGGCACCTTGGGCCACACGAACAGCAAAAGTCCTCCCATTAGGAGTAGAAGTGGAGGCCAGGTGGGGCTGAATCAGGGTGATGGTGGACCCAGTGTCCCTTAATCCCTGGGCTGGCCTTCCCATTGTCTTACAATGATGCTGGCGGTTATCTTGGGACACCAGGTTGGCTTCTTGTAGGATGCCAACCTCCTCTTCAGTCCATTCAGGTTAGTCAACCTGTGCCGGTGCATACACGTAGTGGGAAGAGGCTTGGTAGGTCCGGGCTGGAGCGCTTACCCATGGTTTTGGCTGGGGGTGTCTTGGCTGGGCTGCTAGCTGGTGTCATGCCTGATTCCGGCAGTTCCACCTCATATGGCCGGGGTGCCCACAGGCAAAAAATCCCAGTGAGTCCCTGACTCCGGCCGGAGGGACAAAGTTTGGGTGGGCCAAGGGCCTATTGTTAGATGCTGGTGGTCGGGGAGTGGCTGGTGCCGGGTGGAGGGCTGGTTGAGGGTCCGGGCTAAGCGGGCATCTGCATACTGGTCTGCCAGGACAGCCACCTGATCTGATGTGGTGGGTCGTCTGTCATAGACTTCTTTGACTTCCACTGGATATGGTTATAGAAATGCTCCAGTAGGAAGAGCTGTGCCACTTTGGCTCCAGTGGTCGCCTTGCAGCCATCTTACCAGGAAACATTCGAATGGGGCAACTGATGCATCCATTCTGTGAAAGGCGTTCCCTCCTGTTTCCCTCCTTAGTGCCTGGAATTTTTGCCGGTGAGCCTCCGGCATGAGTCCATAATGGGCAAGGATACGGTCTTTCACCCTGTCATAGTCCTTCTGTTCCTCTGAAGGGGTAGAGTGGAAAGCGGTCAAAGCCCACCCAGACAACATGCCGATTAGGATGGAGAGTCTGTCAGCATGGGTGACCCCCTGCAGTTCGCATTGGGTCTCAAAAACTTGAAGATAGCAGTCAATATCTTCCTCTTTCTTCTTGAAGGACCGGAAGGCTCCATGTGATAACTTGGGTGGATGGTGGGCCTGCACCCCAAAGACTGGCGGAGCTCCGCTAACTTGAGCTGGGTGACATCCGAGATGATCTTGGTGATGACCTCCTGGGGTGGTCAGGTATCATACAGTGCAATCCACCACTCCACTTCTCGTTGTATATCGGACATGGAGGACCCCGGGGTGTTCGCTGTACTGAGTGTGTTACTGGGCGATGTATGGGGTGGTTCGTTACTCTGTTCATTATCCGATCCACCGGATGCCTCATTCGCTCGTTAATCCTCCATCATCTCCCGGGTGAGGGCTGCCTTATTCTTATTACCCGCACTCTTTCCTCGAGTCTCCATTTGAGACTGTGTTTAGGTGGTGGTTTGGACGTTCCAGGTAGATGGAAGCATCCTACCGCTGCCACCAATGTGACAGATTACCGATCTCCCAACACCTGGAACCAGCAGCTATGTCGTGGAGAAGAAGTGATTTAGCAGGAGCCCTCCCAAATAACCATACATACTCACATTCAGGTGAAACAAGAACAAATTTTTATTAGAGAAAACACACAACATTTATACAGAAACTGATCTTGATAACACGCCTTATCTGACCTTCAGATCTCCCGCCATTCCCACTTCTCCAGATAGGCTGGTGCCTGCCATAGCAGCCACAACCCCATCGAGACCCTGGAAACAGGGGTGGTGGTTTCGGTGTGATCCCTGGGGAGCAGCGGCACTTCCAAGGTGGAATTTGAAAGCTCTCGGTCCCCAGATGCCACAGTCCAAAAAGCGACATGATTCGTTACTGGGGACTGGAGTTACAGCCCGTTAAATATTGGGGGTAGTGGTGTCCAAAACCCCCAGTTCCCAAAATAGCTCCCCTTCGGCAATTCCACCACCTCTTGTCCCCCCTAGGGGGCTACCCATCCCCAAAAGAGCGGAGCTCTGGGGCAAAGGGCAGCTGGAGCAACCAGGGTTGAAGGGGACCGGGAACCTAAGCTGATGCGGCCGATCAGCAGTTCCAGGAGGCCGTCCGGCCAGAGAGAGATAGGTCGGTCAGAGGTCAGTTTCTTCCAAGATCCAGTTTACATACAAAACAAGGGAAACCAAAGTTCTGGGACTCAATCTTATTGGCTGATTGCAACAGTCAATATGATTTTTTCCCCTTTAATTTCTATTGGCTGACATAATTCTATCAGCCAATCGGAATGTAAGGGACGCATCTTTAATTTTCCAGCGGTGATCGTAAGAAGAGGATGCTCCGCGCCGGATGTCTTGAAGATGTACCCGCTCTGCGCCGGATGGATGAAGATAGAAGATGCCGTCTGGATAAAGACTTCTGCCCGCTTGGATGAAGACTTCTGCCAGCTTTGATGAGGACTTCTGCCCGCTTGGATGAAGACTTCTGCCGGCTTTGATGAGGACTTCTGCCTGCATCGATGAAGACTTCTGCCGGCTGGATGAGGATGGATGTCCGGTCTTCGAAAACTGTAAGTGGATCGTCGGGGGTTAGTGATAGGTTTTTTTAAGGGTTTATGGGGTTATTTAGCTTAGGGTTTGGGCAATGTAAAAGAGCTAAATGCCATTTTAAGGGCAATGACCATCAAAAATGTCCTTTTCAGGGCAATGGTTAGCTTAGATTTATTTAGATATGTTTTTATTTGGGGGGTTTGGTTGAGTGGGTGGTGGGTTTTACTGTTGGGGGGTTGTTTATACTTTTTTACAGGTAAAAGAGTTGATTTATTTGGGGCAATGTCTTGCAAAAGGCCCTTTTAAGGGCCATTGGCAGTTTAGTGTAGGCTATGTTTTTTTTATTTTGGGGTGGCTTTTTTATTTTGATAGGGCTATTAGATTAGGAGTAAATTGTTTTTATTTTTGATAATTTCATTTTTTATTTTGTGTAATTTAGTGTTTATTTTTTTTTTTAATTTAGATAATTGTATTTGATTAATTTAATTGAATTTATTTTATTTGATTGTAATGTTAGTTTTTAGTTTAAGGCAGGTTAGGTTTTATTTTACAGGTAATTTTGTATTTATTTTAACTAGGTAGCTAGTAAATAGTTAATAACTATTTACTAACTAGTCTACCCAGTTAAAATAAATACAAACTTACCTGTGAAATAAAAATATAACCTAAGATAACTACAATATAACTATTAGTTATTTTGTAGCTAGCATAGTTTTTTTTTATAGGTAAGTATTTAGTTTTAAATTGGAATTATTTAGGTAATAATTGTAAGTTTTATTTAGATTTATTTTAATAATATTTAAGTTAGGGGGTGTTAAGGTTAGCGTTAGACTTAGGGTTATGTTAGGGTTAGGTTTAGGGGTTAATATATTTATGTAGTGATGTGGAAGGCCAGAGGTTTAGCGGTTAATAGTTTAATTTATTATAGTTTGTTGTGGGGGGCTTGCGGTTTAGTGGTTATTAGGTTTATTATAGTGGCTGTGTGGGTGGGCGGCTGGCAGATCAGGGGTTAATAATATTTAAATAGTGTTTGCGATGCGGGAGGGCGGTGGTTTAGGGTTTAATAGGTTTATTATAGTGGCAACGATGTTGGGGAGCGGCGGAATAGGGGTTAATACATTTTTTAAGTGGCGGAGATGTCCAGAGCAGCAGATTAGGGGTTAATAATTTTAGTTTAGTGTTTGTGATGCGGGAGGACCTCGTTTAGGGGTTAATAGGTAGTTTATGGGTGTTAGTGTACTTTGTGACAGTTTAGTTATGAGTTTTATGTTACAGCTTTGTAGCATAAAACTCATAACTACTGACTTTAGATGGCGGTATGAATCTTGTCATTTTAGGCTGTACCGCTCACTTTTTGGCCTCACCGCAAAACTCGTAATACCGGTGCTATGGAAGTCCTATTGAAAAAGGACTTTTTTAAATGTGCGGTACTGACGTTGCGTGCCAAAAATGTGTGCGGTACACCTATTCTGATAAGATTTGTAATAGCGGCATTAGAGAAAAAGCATCGTTATGGGCCATAACGATGCTTTTTGAGTCATAACGCAAAACTCGTAATCTAGCAGAGTGTGAGTTGTGGAGCGCTAAAGAATTGGGCTGGGAGAGGATTTGTCCCACGGAGCCCCTCCAGGATTAATCACATAACCGGTGAGTTCAGACGTGTTACATTTGCTGATGCTCTATGTGTTTGCTATGGTGCTTATTATATCATTTGAAACAGCGGAAACATCTCACACCATTACCAATTTCTTTTCACTCTCTAAAGTTGATGATCTGGACTTATAAGGTTTAGAGTTAAGAGGATATTTTTGCAGTGATTTGTTTAAAATAAATGTAGAATTTAAGATTGAAGAAACATGGGGCTATATTTAACAAAGGTCGAACGGACATAATTCACTGTAGCGAATCATGTCCAATCGACCTCACTAAATGCCGACAGCATACGCTGTCTACATTTAACATTGCACAAGCATTTCTGGTGAAATGCTTGTGCAATGCCACGCCATGCAAACTGGCAGCAAATCGCTAGCAGGGGCTGTCAATCATCCCGATCAGTCTTACAACTGCTTCTTAACTTCCATTTCAAGCAGACCTGAAATGATGGGGTTCCAAAGCAGCATCCGCTGCTTAATAAATTGAATCCATAGACTCAAGCTTGATGCTTGGATTTTGGATAAATAGGTACAATTACAGATGATCCCGTGTGGTTTAAGAGTTTATAAATCCCCTACATTTGATCTCAGTGATGCTCAATTTATCAAATAGTGGAATAAGGTTCTCTTGGAGTGTTCCATACACTTTATGTTATTGTTACTTATATATGAGAATATTCAATTACTTGAATCACTCAGGTAGCAGATAGTTGAATTGCAGAGATAATTAAATAAATGTAAACAGTGGAAGTTTTTTTTGCATTGGATAAGATCTTATTGGAGACAGTAGAAGCTAATAAACAATTTATTATTAGTGATGTTGCGAATAGTTCCCTGGCGAATAGTTCCCGGCGAACATATGCAATATTCGATCCGCCCCCTATTCGTCATCATTGAGTAAACTTTGACCCTGTATCTCACAGTCTGCAGACACATTCCAGCCAATCAGCAGCAGACCCTCCCTCCCAGACCCTCCCAGCTCCTGGACAGCAGCCATTTTAGATTCATTCGGAAGGTGCATTGTTAGTGAGAGGAGGGACAGTGTAGCTGCTGCTGATTTAATAGGGAAATTGATAGCTAGGCTAGTGTATTCAGTGTCCACTACAGTCCTGAAGGACTCATCTGATCTCTGCTGTAAGGACAGCACCCCAAAAAGCCCTTTTTTTGGCTAGAACATCATTTTTTTATTTTTTTCCCCTGTGTAATCTAATTGCAGTTGCCTGCCTGCCAAGCCACTTGCCCAGTACCACCACTCATATCTGGTGTAACAGTAGTGTAAATTTAAAAAAAAAATAACTTTTTTGACTGTGAAACATCAGTCTGCTAGTGTAATCTAATTGCAGTTGCCTGCCTGCCAGCATGTGTGCCAAGCCACTTGCCCAGTGCCACCACTCATATCTGGTGTAACAGTAGTGTAAATTTTTTTAAAAAACATTTTTTGACTGTGAAACATCAGTCTGCTTGTGTAATCTAATTGCAGTTGCCTGCCTGCCAGCGTGTGTGCCAGGCCCACTTGCCCAGTGCCACCACTCAAATCTGGTGTAACAGTAGTGTAAATTAAAAAAAAAATACTTTTTTGACTGTGAAACATCAGTCTGCTTGTGTAATCTAATTGCAGTTGGCTGCCTGCCTGCCAGCGTGTGTGCAAGGCCCACTTGCCCAGTGCCACCACTCATATCTGGTGTAACAGTAGTGTAAATTTAAAAAAAAAAAACTTTTTTGACTGTGAAACATCAGTCTGCTTGTGTAATCTAATTGCAGTTGCCTGCCTGCCAGCGTGTTTGCCAGGCCCACTTGCCCAGTGCCACCACTCATATCTGGTGTAACAGTAGTGTACATTTAAAAAAAAAAACTTTTTTGACTGTGAAACATCAGTCTGCTAGTGTAATCTAATTGCAGTTGCCTGCCTGCCAGCGTGTGTGCCAGGCCCACTTGCCCAGTGCCACCACTCAAATCTTGTGTAACAGTAGTGTAAATTAAAAAAAAAAACTTTTTTGACTGTGAAGCATCAGTCTGCTTGTGTAATCTAATTGCAGTTGCCTGTCTGCCAGTGTGTGTGCCAGGGCCACTTGCCCAGTGCCACCACTCATATCTGGTGTAACAGTAGTGTAAATTTAAAAAAAATGATGTTCTAGCCCTAAAAAGGGCTTTTTGGGGTGCTGTCCTTACAGCAGAGATCACATGAGTCCTTCAGGACTGTAGTGGACACTGAATACACTAGCCTAGCTATCAATTTCCCTATTAAATCAGCAGCAGCTACACTGTCCCTCCTCACAGCTTATACTGTGCCCACTTACCCAGTGGCACCACTCATATCTTGTTTAATAGTAGTGTAAGTGTACATTTAAAACAAAAAAACTTTTTTGACTGTGAAACATCAGTCTGCTTTTTTGTTTCAGGCTCACAGCGTATACTGTGCCCACTTGCCCAGTGGCACCACTCATATTTTGTTTAATAGTAGTGTAAGTGTACATTTAAAACAAAAAAAACTTTTTGGACTGTGAAACATCAGTCTGCTTTTTTGTGTCAGGCTCACAGAATATACTGTGCCCACTTGCCCAGTGGCACCACTCATATCTTGTTTAATAGTAGTGTAAGTGTACATTTAAAACAAAAAAACTTTTTTGACTGTGAAACATCAGTCTGCTTTTTTCTTTCAGGCTCACAGCGTATACTGTGCCCACTTGCCTAGTGGCACCACTCATATTTTGTTTAATAGTTGTGTAAGTGTACATTTAAAACAAAAAAAACTTTTTTTGACTGTGAAACATCAGTCTGCTTTTTTGTGTCAGGCTCACAGCGTATACTGTGCCCACTTGCCCAGTGGCACAACTCATATCTTGTTTAATAGTAGTGTAAGTGTACATTAAAAAAAAAATGACAGGCAAAGGCAGGCTACCCCGCAGGTGCCATCATGGTGCTGTGATTCCCTTTGGCCCTAGAATAATTCCCAGTGTTCAGAGGCCACGTCCCATGAACTCGAAAAGTTCTGAGGACATAATTGACTTTTTAACACAGGACACCCAATCTTCTATAGCTTCCGCTCTGAACCTTGACGGACCATCCTCCTCCAGCTTATCTTCAGGCACCTCTCAAGTTACCACTCACCCGCCTGCCACCACCACCAACACTAGCACCACAGCCGCTTCACTTGATCTGTCAGAGGAGTTATTCACACATCAGTTGGAAGAAATGAGTGATGCGCAACCATCATTGACAGAGGATGTAGATAACAGTGATATGTCTCAGTCAGGCAGCATTACAGACATGGACGTACGGTGTGATGATGATGAT
Source organism: Bombina bombina (assembly GCF_027579735.1). Taxonomy (NCBI): domain Eukaryota; kingdom Metazoa; phylum Chordata; class Amphibia; order Anura; family Bombinatoridae; genus Bombina; species Bombina bombina. The sequence goes on along the minus strand of NC_069500.1, from coordinate 1,078,853,583 downwards.
GTTGTACCCGCTGCTGCTTCCTTTGTTGATTTGTCAGATACAAGTGAAGTGGTTGATGATGACGATGCATCTGTGGATGTCACGTGGGTGCCCGCTAGAAGAGAAGAAGAACAGGGGGAAAGTTCAGATGGGGAGACAGAGAGGAGGAGACGAGTTGGAAGCAGGGGGAGGTCGTCGAAAAGGAGCTAGTGGCACAGTCAGACAGCATGCATCGGCACCCGGGGTCAGCCAGACAGCACGCCAATCAACACATGCTATTGCTACCACCAGAATGCCGTCATCGCAGAGCTCAGCAGTGTGGCATTTTTTTTTGTGTGTCTGCCTCTGCAACCTGTGCAAAAAGAAACTGAGTCGTGGGAAGTCCAACACCCACCTAGGTACAACTGCTTTGTGAAGGCACATGATCGCATATCACAAATGCTTATGGAATCAACACATGAGTAGAAGCAGCACACAAACTCAAAGCCGCCATCCTCCTCCTGGTCCAGCATCTTCAGCCATGTCAACCACTACTGTCCTCCTTGCCCCCTCTCAACCATCCGCCACTCCGTCTCTCTTCTGGAGCAGTTCCTGCTCATCTGCCCACAGTCAGGTGTCTGTCAAGGACATGTTTGAGCGTAAGAAGCCAATGTCACAAAGTCACCCCCTTGCCCGGCGTCTGACAGCTGGCTTGTCTGAACTCTTAGCCCGCCAGCTTTTACCATACAAGCTGGTGGAATCTGAGGCGTTCAAAAAATTTGCAGCTATTGGGACACCGCAGTGGAAGGTACCCGGACAAAATTTCTTTGCACAAAAGGCAATCCCCAACCTGTACTCGATTGTGCAAAAGGAAGTAATGGCATGTCTGGCACACAGTGTTGGGGCAAGGGTCCATCTGACCACTAATACCTGGTCTGCAAAGCATGGTCAGGGCAGGTATATCCCCTACACTGCTCATTGGGTAAACCTGCTGATGGGTGCCAAGCATGGAATGCGTGGCTCTGCAGAGGAGTTGGTGACACCACCACAACATGCAGGCAGGCCTGCTGCCATCTCCTCTACTCCTCCTACTCTATCCTCTTCCATAAGCTCCTCGGCTGAGTCCTCTTCTGCTGCTGCATCTTGCTCTACATCAATGGCACCCCCCCCCCCCAGCTCCCCGGGTACTATTCCACATCCCGGAAACGGCATTGTCACGCCATCTTGGGGTTGACTTGACTGAAAGCAGAGAGTCACACCGGACCAGCACTCCTGTCCGCCCTGAACGCACAGGTGGATCAGTGGCTGACTCCGCACCAACTGGAGATCGGCAAAGTGGTTTCTGAAAAAGGAAGTAATTTGGTGGCGGCATTGAAATTGGGCAAGTTGACACATGTGCCGTGCATGGCACATGTGTGTAATCTGATCGTACAACGCTTTGTGCATAAGTACCCAGACTTACAGGACGTCCTGAAGCAGGCCAGGAAGGTGTGTGGCCATTTGAGGCGTTCCTACACGGCCATGGCGCACTTTTCAGATATCCAGCGGCGAAACAACATGCCAGTGAGGTGCTTGATTTGCGACAGCCCGACACATTGGAATTCAACACTCCTAATGTTTGACCGCCTGCTCCAACAAGAAAAAGCTGTTAACGAGTATTTGTATGACCGGGCAGCTAGGACAGCCTCTACGGAGCTGGGAATTTTTTGCTACGTTACTGGACACTCATGCGCAATGCCTGTAGGCTCATGCGTCCTTTTGAGGAGGTGAAAAACCTTTTCCGTTGCACTGAAGGCACCATCAGCTACATCATACCATTTGTTTTCTTCCTGGAGCATGCCCTGCGAAGAGTGCTGGATCAGGCCGTAGATGAGCGTGAAGAGGAAGAGTTGTGGTCACTATCACCACCAGAAACAGCCTTATCAGCATTGCTTGCTGGATCAGCGGCAATGCTGGAAGAGGAATGTGAGGAAGAGGATCAGAGGAGGAATGTGGCTTTGAGGAGGAGGAGAAAGACCAACCACAACAGGCATCCCAGGGTGCTCGTTGTCACCTATCTGGTACCCGTGGTGTTGTATGTGGCTGGGGGGAAGAAGATACCTTCAGTGAGATCACTGAGGATGAGAAACGGGACATGAGTAGCTCGGCATCCAAACTTGTGCAAATGGGGTCTTTCATGCTGTCGTGCCTGTTGAGGGACCCTCGTATAAAAAAGCTGAAGGAGAACAACCTGTACTGGGTGTCCACGCTACTAAACCCCTGGTATAAGCATAAAGTGCCTGAAATGTTACAGAATTACCGCAAGTCGGAAAGGATGCAGCAGTTCCAAAATAAATTAAAAAGTATGCTTTACACAGCGTATAAGGGTGATGTCACAGCACAACGGGAATCTAACAGGGGAAGAGGTGAAAGTAATCCTCTGACTCCCACGATCACGCCGGCAAGGACAGGACACTTTACAGACGTGTTGCTGATGGAGGACATGCAGAGCTTTTTAAGTCCTATGCATCGCCACAGCCCTTCGGGGTCCACCCTCAGAGATCGACTCGACCGACAGGTAGCAGACTACCTCGCCTTAACTGCAGATCTCGACACTCTAAGGAGCAATGAACCCCTTGACTACTGGGTGTGCAGGCTTGACCTGTGGCCTGAGCTATCCCAATTTGCGATAGAACTTCTGGCCTGCCCCGCTTCAAGTGTCCTGTCAGAAAGGACCTTCAGTGCAGCAGGAGGTATTGACACTGAGAAGAGAAGTCGCCTAGGTCAAAAAAGTCTAGATTACCTCACCTTTATTAAGATGAATGAGGGATGGATCCGGAAGGGACTGACATTGGGCGATACATTAGAGAAAAAAAGGCCTGATGAGATGAGCTGCCTTGGGCTAAAAATGGTCCACACGCTGCTGTATTTTATCTTCGAATGCCGGATGACTTGCGTGACTTATCCGCCACCAACTAGGGTTCAAGCCACAATGTTTTAGGGCACTTTCTGCCTGGGAAACAAACATCAATTTTTCTGGCCGCTGCTACAGCAGCGGCTACAACAATACCTAATTTTTCAGGCATGTGTACATGCCAAATGTTTCTGGCCTCTGGTGTTGCGCTGTGGCTTCAAAAACCAAACCAAAAAATAGGCACGTAACAGGGATTAAACTGATAGGAATAGTACTACTTAACACACCACTTCTATCTGGTGGCACATTAGATTGCACGCGCAGTGCTCCAAATTTGAAGTAGGAGGACCGACCAAGCATCTTTTTCCATCTCTCGGTTCCTAAAATCCATGCCATATACACGTCCCCTGGCGCTGCAACTGCCTCTGGGAACCTTACCATGGGTCCCAGACCGCACGTCTTGTAATTCTCTGTCTGGGAAATTATCTATCAAATCTATCTATTCATCTATCAAATCTATCTATCTATCGTATCTATCAAATGTATCTATTGCATCTATTGATCTATCTATCTAATCTATCTATCTATCTATCTATCTATCTATCAAATCTATCTATCTCGTGGCCAGACTGTTATCTGACAGCCACTTGTGTTTCGGCCAAATGTTCGTCGGCCAAATGTCCGTCTGCCAAATGTCCGTCAGCAAAAAATCCGGCCACGATTGCACGCGCAGTGCCCCAAATTTGAAGTAGGAGGACCGACCAAGCATCTTTTTCCATCTCCCGGTTCCTAAAATCCATGCCATATACACGTCCCCTGATAGGGGACGTAACAGGGATTAAACTGATAAGAACAGTACTACTTAACACACCACTCATATCTGGTGGCACAGTAGATTGCACGCGCAGTGCCCCAAATTTGAAGTAGGAGGACCGTCCAAGCATCTTTTTCCATCTCCCAGTTCCTAAAATCGATGTCATATACACGTCCCCTGATAGGGGATGTAACAGGGATTTAACTGATAAGAATAGTACTACTTAACACACCACTCATATCTGGTGGCACAGTAGATTGCACGCACAGTGCCCCAAATTTGAAGTAGGAGGACCGACCAAGCATCTTTTTCCATCTTCCGGTTCCTAAAATCCATGCCATATACACGTCTCCTGGCGCTGCAACTGCCTCTGGGAACCTTACCATGGGTCCCAGACTGCACATCTTGTAATTCTCTGTCTGGGAAATTATCTATCTATCAAATCTATCTATTTATCTATCAAATCTATCTATCGTATCTATCAAATGTATCTATTGCATCTATTGATCTATCTATCTATCTTATCTATGTATCTATCCATCAAATCTATCTATCTCGTGGCCGGACTGTTATCTGACAGCCACTTGTGTTTCGGCCAAATGTCCGTCGGCCAAATGTCCGTCTGCCAAATGTCCGTCAGCTAAAAGTCCGGCCACGATTGCACGCACAGTGCCCCAAATTTGAAGTAGGAGGACCGACCAAGCATCTTTTTCCATCTCCCGGTTCCTAAAATCCATGCCATAAACACGTCCCCTGATAGGGGACGGAACAGGGATTAAACTGATAGGAATAGTACTACTTAACACACCTTATAATAACACAGAGAGAGGCAACGCAGAGAGAGGAGTCTGAAGAAGAAGAGTCAGAGGAGGAAGGTGGCTTTGAGGAGGTGGAAGACCAAACACAGCAGGCTTCCCAGGGGGCTTGTTGTCACCTCTCAGGGACCCTTGGTGTTGTACGTGGCTGGGTGGAGGAAGAGACCTTCAATGACATCAGTGAGGACAAGGAACGGGACATGGCTAGCTTGGTATCCAACCTTGTACAAATGGAAAGTTTGCGGTTTTGCAAATGGACTGTTTGCGGTTGTTTGCGGTGCATTAAACGGGGAGTTTGGTCTGTCACTGTGAAGCGGGCGTAACCCTTACACTACCTGATCGATACAACATCATATCTGATGTTTTAAATCACGTTATTCCAAACAATTTAGGAATGTTAGGTGATTTAGGCCCTTTATGGATTAAAACCAGACTCTGCATCAGCTATGTAATTTTACGTGGGAGTTTTGCCATGGATCCCCCTCCGGCATGCCACAGTCCAGGTGTTAGTCCCCTTGAAACAACTTTTCCATCACTATTGTGGCCAGAAAGAGTCCCTGTGGGTTTTAAAATTCGCCTGCCTATTGAAGTCAATGGCGGTTCGCCCGGTTCGCCCATTCGTGAACATTTCCGGAAGTTCGCGTTCGCCGTTCGCGAATAGAAAATTTTAAGTTCGCAACATCACTATTTATTATATAAACTAAACCCTCAAAATATTTAAAGGACAAAAAATATTATACTACAGGTAATGCATTTATTTGACGTAGAAAAAGTCGTAGGAGATCAGCAATCAACAATAGGCACAAAAGACAGACTAAGGCTAAGGACAATAACAGTAGGGAGGAGAGCAATCAGATAGGTAGTGCCCCAGTTAGGAGACAAAAGAAATATAAAGGACAGAGAAGGGTTACATTCTATGATACAGAGCAAGACACTACAAATGAGGATGGTTCCCTGTCTGCTTTCTCCAGCTCTTATGAGGATTCTACAGCACCAGAGGGGGATGTAGCTGAAATAACCTTAGGGGGATATTTATCAAAGCCTCAACCGCAAATATGTCGGAATTCTGCAGCGTAATTGTTGCGAGCTTGATCCAACCTAGTTATCAAAGCCTACAGACCGGAAAATGTTGAAATTTGTGATGTAACATACGATCCGCCAGTCTCAATCCGACGCAGATTGATGCTTACTTCATTACAGATGTTCTGAATACACATTTGGCTCTATCTGACATTTTTTTCCATTTACCAAATAGTTAAAAGGTACGCTTGCGGTTATTCAGGCCCAACGTACCTGGTTTTCAATCCACCACCCTGGAGGCCGTGGATGCCATAGAAATCAATGGGAGTCTGAAAGCAGTGAAAGCTTATGTTTGATGCTGCCAGATATCCCATTGATTTATATGGTAGAAAACAAGTGACGTTTACACCTAACTCCCTAAAATAAACCCAGAGTCTAAACACCCATAATCTGCCACCCCCGATATTGTCACAACCTAAATAAAAGTTATTAACCCCTATTCTGCCGCACCCCACCACCGCCGCCACTAAATAAATGTATTAACCCCTAAACCTCTGGCCTCCCACATCACCACCACTAACTAAACCTATTAACCCCTAAACCATCAGCCCCCCACATAACTATAAACTAAATTAAGATATTAACCTCTAAACCTAACAACCCACTAACTTTAAATTAAAATTACAACATCCCTATCTTCAAATATATTTAAACTTACCTGTCAAATTAAAATAAACTATTTTAAAATATTTATTAACCTACCTTAACTATTATACTACAATTAAATTAAACTACCATTTAAATTAACTAAATTACATGTTAAAAAACCCTAACCCTACTCAAATTATTTAAATATACTATTAAACCTTATTAAAAGTACTACATTACTAAAAGAAAAAAAAAACTAAATTACAAAAAATAAAAAACCATTATCAAAAATAAATAAATAATTACACCTTATCTAATAGCCCTATCAAAATAAAAAGTCCCCCGAAAATAAAAAAACCTGGCCTACAATAAACTACCGATGGCCCTTAAAAAGGCCTTTTGTTGGGCATTGCCCCAAAGAAATCAGCTCTTTTACCTGTAAAAAAATACAAACACCCCCCAACAGTATAACCCACCACCCACTCAAACTAACCCCCCAAATAAAATAAACTAAGCTCCATTGCCCTGAAAAGGGCATTTGTATGGGCATTGCCTGTAGAAGGGCACTTAGCTCTTTAACATGCCCCAACCCTAATCTAAAAATAAAACCTACCCAAAAAACCCTTAAATAGACCTAACACTAACTCACAACGATCCACTTACAGTTATTAAAGTCCCACTTGAAGGATCCATCCAGCCGGCAAGAAGTCTTCATCCAGACGGGCTCTTCGATCTTCATCCATCCGGCATGGAGCGGGTCCATCCTGAAGACATCCGGCGCGGATCATCCTCTTCATACGGTCGCCGTTGTAAACTGGAACTATAATGCAAGGGAAGTCATCCAAGATGGCATCCCTTGCATTCCTATTGGCTGAAAGATTTCAATCAGCCAATAGGATTAGAGCTGCTAAAATCCTATTGGCTGTTCCAATCAGCTAATAGGATTTGAGCGACTCCCATTCTATTGGCTGTTCTTTCATATCTACATTTTTTTTGTGTTTGTGGGTCCCTCAACCCACTTACGGCTAGATTACGAGTTTTTGTTGGTAAGGCTGTGCGGTGCTAACAAGCCTTTTATTCTCACCGCTCACTTAAAACAACACTGGTATTACAGGTTTTCTTCATCCGGCGTTAGCCTCAGAAAAGTGAGCATTGAGCAAAATTTAGCTCCACATCTCACTGTAATACGGTACAGTGAGATTTCTTACGGTAGCGGTGAGCTAGCTAAATGTGCTCATGCACGATTTCCCCATAGGAATCAATGGGGCTGAGCTGCCTGAAAAAAAAACTAATACCTGCAAAAAAGCATTGTTCAGCTCCTAATGCAGCCCCATTGTTTCCTATGGGGAAAGAAAAGTTATGTCAACACCTAACACCCTAACATGAACCCTGAGTCTAAACACCCCTAATCTTACATTTATTAACCCCTAATCTGCCGCCCCCAACATCGTCGCCACCTACATTATATTATTAACCCCTAATCTGCTGCTCTGGACACCGCCGCCACCTACATTATCCCTATGAACCCCTAATCTACTGCCCCCAACATCGCCAAACCCTACATTATATTTATTAACCCCTAATCTGCCCCCAATGTCACCGCAACTATATTAAATGTATTAACCCCTAATCTGCCGCCGCCAACGTCGCCGTCACTATAATAAATTTATGAACCCCTAAACTTAAGTCTAACCCTAACACCCCCTAACTTAAATATAATTTAAATACATCTAAATAAATTTACTATAACTAATTAAATTATTCCTATTTAAAACTAAATACTTACCTATAAATAAACCCTAAGCTAGCTACAATATAACTAATAGTTACATTTTAGCTAGCTTAGGATTTATATTTATTTTACAGGCAAATTTGTATTTATTTTAACTAGGTAGAATAGTTAATAAATAGTTATTATCTATTTAATAACTTTCTAGTTAAAATAAGTACAAATTTACCTGTAAAATAAATCCTAACCTAAATTAAAATTACACCTAACACTACACTATCATTACATTAATTACATAAATTACCTACAATTAACTACAATTAAATAAAATAAACTAAAGTACAAACCCCCCCCACTAAATTACAGAAAATAAAAAAAGAATTAAATTTTTTTTAAACTAATTACACCTAATCTAATCGTCCCTAATAAAATAAAAAAGCCCCCCAAAATAATAAAATTCCCTACCCTACACTAAATTACAAATAGCCCTTAAAAGGGCCTTTTGCGGGACATTGCCCCAAAGTAATCAGCTCTTTTACCTGTAAAAAAAAATACAATACCCCCCAACATTAAAACCCACCACCCACACACCCAACCCTACTCTAAAACCCACCCAATCCCCCCTGAATAAAACCTAACACTACCCCCTTGAAGATCACCCTACCTTGAGACGTCTTCACCCAGCCGGGCAAAAGTGGAAGTCCAGAGGGGCAGACGTCTTCATCCGATCCGGCCAGAAGAGGACATCCAGACCGGCAGAAGTCTTCATCCAGGCGAAATCTTCTATCTTCTTCCATCTGGAGCGGAGCGGGTCCATCTTGAAGACATCTGACACGGAGCATCCTCTTTCACCTGACGGCGACTGAAGAATGAAGGTTCCTTTAAGTGACGTCATCCAAGATGGCGTCCCTTCAATTCCAATTGGCTGATAGAATCCTATCAGCCAATCGGAATTAAGGTATGAAAAATCCTGTTGGCTGATGCAATCAGCCAATAGAATTGAGCTCGCATTCTATTGGCTGATTGGAACAGCCAATAGAATGCGAGCTCAATCCTATTGGCTGATTGGATCAGCCAATAGGATTGAACTTCAATCCTATTGGCTGATTGCATCAGCCAATAGGATTTTTCCTACCTTAATTCTGATTGGCTGATAGGATTCTATCAGCCAATCAGAATTGAAGGGACGCCATTTTGGATGACGTCACTTAAAAGAACCTTCATTCTTCAGTCGCCGTCAGATGGAAGAGGATACTCCACGTTGGATGTCTTCAAGATGGACCCGCTCCACTCCGGATGGATGAAGATAGAAGATGCCGCCTGGATGAAGACTTCTGCCGATCTGGATGTCCGCTTCTGGCCGGATCGGATGAAGACTTCTGCCTCTCTGGATGTCCACTTGTGCCCGGCTGGGTGAAGACGGCTCAAGGTAGGGTGATCTTCAAGGGGGTAGTGTTAGGTTTTTTAAGGGGGGATTGGGTGGGTTTTAGAGTAGGGTTGGGTTTATGGGTGGTGGGTTTTAATGTTGGGGGGGTATTGTATTTTTTTTTACAGGTAAAAGAGCTGATTACTTTGGGGCAATGCCCCGCAAAAGGCCCTTTTAAGGGCTATTTGTAATTTAGTGTAGGGTAGGGAATTTTATTATTTTTGGGGGCTTTTATTATTTTATTAGGGGGATTAGATTAGGTGTAATTAGTTTTAAAAAATTGTAATTCTTTTTTTATTTTCTGTAATTTAGTGTTTGTTTTTTTTGTACTTTAGTTTATTTTATTTAATTGTAGTTAATTGTAGGTAATTTATGTAATTAATTTAATGATAGTGTAGTGTTAGGTGTAATTGTAATTTAGGTTAGGATTTATTTTACAGGTATATTTGTATTTATTTTAACTAGGAAGTTATTAAATAGTTAATAACTATTTAATAACTATTGTACCTAGTTAAAATAAATACAAAGTTGCCTGTAAAATAAATATAAATCCTAAGCTAGCTACAATGTAACTATTAGTTATATTGTAGCTAGCTTAGGGTTTATTTTATCGGTAAGTATTACGTTTTTAATAGGATTCATTTATTTAATAGTAGTAATTTTATTTTGTGTTATTTAAATTATATTTAAGTTAGGGGGGTTAGAATTAGGTTTAGGGGTTAATAAATTTAATATAGTAGCGGCGACGTTGGGGTCGGCAGATTAGGGGTTAATAAATGTAGGTAGGTTTCAGCGATGTTAGGGACGGCAGATTAGGGGTTAATAAAATGTAACTACTGTTTACGAGGTGGGAGTGAGGTGGTTTAGGGGTTAATATATTTATTAAAGTGGCGGTGATGTCTGGTCGGCAGATTAGGGGTTAAACATTTTAGTTTTTTCCGATGTGGGGGGGGGGCTCGGTTTATGGGTTAATAGGTAGTTTATGGGTGTTAGTGTACTTTGTAGCACTTTAGTTAAGAGTTTTATGTTACGGCGTTAGCCCATAAAACTCTTAACTACTGACTTTTAAATGCGGTAGGAGTCTGGACAGGAGAGGGTCTACCGCTCACTTTTTCCAGCAATCGTAATACCGGTGTTAGGAAAATCCCATTAAAAAAGATATTATACGCAATTGACGTAAGGGGATTTGCGGTATGCGAAAATCGCGGAAAAAAGTGAGCGGTACACCTGCCTGACTCGTAATACCAGCGGGCGTTAAAAATCTAGCCGTTTGTTTGGTGTCCTCTGTCTGCAATCCTCCTTTCATTTGTTGTGAATCCTGGTGAAAAACCTGAGTAGCAGTTATCTGTTGATCATTACCCTGTGTAGTTTTAGTGGATCCTTGTTTAGATAAAATAGGTTTAATCATGTATTTAGAAATACTATTCTCTGAATTTTGATCTAGTTTCTAAACGGCTATTCATCTCCACCAGAGGTGTACTAACTTTCTCATCTTGTCTTGATCTTAAAGGGACAGTAAACCTAAAAAATAATGTTATATAATTCTGCACATAGTGCAGAATTATATAACATTATATTAGTGTTATCTTTATAAAACATAATATTCCCTTTGATTTTTTTTTAAAAAAATGACTGTTTTTCAGACCCTCTCTCTGTGCAGGTCTGTTTTTATCACACAGAGCATCGGGCCAGCTGTATAGTTACAGCCCGGCCCGACCGTGCCATTATACTCAGTGCAGCTCACTCCTGCTGTCAGAAAACAGTCATTTTTTTAAAAAAATCAAAGGGAATATTATGTTTTATAAAGATAACGCTAATATAATGTTATATAATTCTGCACTATGTGCAGAATTATATAACATTATTTTTTAGGTTTACTGACTCTTTAAGGGGTATATCAATCAAGTCATCAACTGTGTTGCATTCACCAGCATCAATATGCTCGCCTAACATCGCCTAACATCACGGCCCTGTATCTCAATACGCTCTCCTTAGTTATGAAAAAAGCCGGCAAAAAGACCCGCACCAAGTATGGGGCGATGAGCATTGGACTGTTGTTAACTAGCAGTCATCAATCTCGCGTCTATTCAGCTTTTTCCAAACTTTATTTATACCCTGTCACTAAATGCCACCACTATACTAAAATGGTCAACCCCTATCCCGCCGCAAGCTAAATAAAGTTATTAACCCCTATCCCGCCGCTCCCCGACACTGCCGCAACATAAAGTTATTAACCCCTATCCCGCCGCTCCCCGACCCCGCTGCAACCTAAATAAATTTATTAACCCCTATCCCGCTGCTCCCCGACCCTGTCGCAACCTAAATAAACACATTAACCCCTAAACCTTTGACCTCCCACATCACTACCACTAACTAAACCTATTAACCTCTAAACCATCAGCCCCCCACATCGCCAACAAATAAATTAAGCTATTAACCACTAAACCAAACAACCCGCTAACTTTAAATTAAAATGACAACATCCCTATGTTCAAATAAATTTAAACTTACCTGTAGAATTAAAATAAACTATTTTAAATTATTAATTAACCTACCCTAACTATTATATATTATATTAGAGCTGGTAAAATCCTATTGGCTGTTCCAATCAGCCAATAGGATTGAGCTCTCATCCTATTGGCTGATTGGAACAGCCAACAGAATGAGAGCTGCTCAAATCCTATTGGCTGATTGGAACAGCCAATAGGATTTTAGCAGCTCTAATCCTATTGGCTGATTGAAATCTTTCATCCAATAGGAATGCAAGGGACGCAATCTTGGATGACATCACTTGCATTGAAGTTCCAGTTTACGGCGGCGACCGTATGAAGAGGATGCTCTGTGCTGGATGGACCCGCTCCGCTCCGGATGGATGAAGATAGAAAATGCCATCTGGTTGAAGACTTTTTGCCGCCTTGATGAGGACTTCGCCGGCTGGATGAAAATCGAAGAGGCCGTCTGGATGAAGACTTCTTGCCGGCTGGATGGATCCTTCAAGCGGGACTTCAATAACTGTAAGTGGATCGTCGGGGGCTAGTGTTTATTTAAGAGTTTTTTGAGTGGGTTTTATTTTTAGATTAGGTTCTGGGCATGTAAAAGAGCTAAATTCCATTTTAAGGGCAATGCCCATACAAATGCCCTTTTTAGGGCAATGGGGAGCTTAGGTTATTTTAGATAGGTTTTTTATTTGGGGGGTTGGTTGGTTGGGTGAGTGGTGGTGGGTTTTCCTGTTGGGGGGTGTTTGTATTTTTTTTACAGGTAAAAGAGCTTATTTCTTTGGGGCAATGCCCCACAAAAGGCCCTTTTAAGAGCCATTGGTAGTTTATTGTAGGCTAGTTTTTTTTTTATTATTTGTTTTTATTTTGATAGGACTATTAGGTTAAGTGTAATTCTTTTTTATTTTTGATAATATTTTTTTTTATTTTTTGTAATTTAATGTTTGTTTTTTTGTAACTTAGTTTTTTTTTCTTTAGGTAATATAGTACTTTTAATAAGATTTAATAGTATATTTAAATAATTGAATTAGGGTTAGGTTTTTAATATGTAATTTAGTTAATTTAATTGATAGTTTAATTTAATTGTAGTATAATAGTTAGGATAGGTTAATTAATATTTTAAAATAGTTTATTTTAATTCTACAGGTAAGTTTAAATGTATTTGAAGATAGGGATGTTGTAATTTTAAATTAAAGTTAGCGGGTTATAATAGAGAGTGGTGTACATCCTATATTTTAAAATAGTTTATTTTAATTCTACAGGTAAGTTTAAATGTATTTGAATATAGGGATGTTATAATTTTAAATTAAAGTTAGCGGGTTGTTAGGTCTAGGGGTTAATAGCTTAATTTATTTGTTGGCGATGTGGGGTACTGATGGTTTAGGGGTTAGTAGCTTTAGTTAGTGGTAGTGATGTGGGAGGCCAGAGGTTTAGGGGTTAATAAATTTTTTGAGGTTGTGGCGGGGTTGGGAAGTGGCGGGGTTGGGAAGTGGCGGGATAGGGGATAATACATTTATTTAGGTTGCGGCAGGGTCCAGGAGTGGCGGGATAGGGGTTAATAACTTTATTTAGGTTGCGGCGGGGTCCAGGAGCGGCAGGATAGGGGTTAATAACTTTATTTAGGTTGCAGCGGGGTCGGTGAGCGGCGAGATAGGGATTAAAAACATTTTAGTATAGTGGTGGCGTTTAGTGACAAGGTATAAATAAAGTTTGGAAAAAGCCGAATAGACGCGAGATCGATGCGAGATCGATGACTGCTAGTTAACAACAGTCCATGCTCATAGCCCCGTACTTGGTGCGCGTCTTTTTGCCTGCTTAAGATCAAGACAGGATGAGAAAGTTAGTACACCTCTGGTGGAGATGAATAGCCGTTTAGAAACTAGATCAAAATTCAGGGAATATTTTTTCTAAATACATGATTAAACCTATATTATCTAAACAAAGATCCCCTAAAACTACACAGTGTAATGATCAACAGATAACTGCTACTCAGGTTTTTCACCAAAATTCACAACAAATGAAAGGAGGATTGCAGACAGAGGACACCAAACAAAGTGGGTTGAGGGACCCACAAACACAAAATAAAATGTAGATATGAGTGTCATAAACCTTTCATCCTATGCTCTGAATGAAATAAAGCATAGGGTCTTAAGGTATGGGCTAAATGTTTGCCCTACAAGAGACTTTGATCTTTTTCAGACTGTTCTTGATGTTAATTGATTTGTAAGACAACTGACCCTTAAGAAATTTTATTCTCACAATGAAGAGTCATGTGATGGCGTTGAAACATTATTGAAAATGTGTCTACCCCAAATTTAGATGATTCGTGTGCCCTAGCAACAATGAGATACCTGGAGGCAGATTAGTTACCTAACCCAAGTGGCGAATTATATGTTGGAAAAGATGTCAAGCCAAAATCTAGCTTCTATCCTATACATACAAGAGGTAAACAGAAGTATTCCATAAAAGAGTATTAGAAGATCTCACTAAACTTTCCCAAACAAAATCTATCACACACTCCAACTTGTCCAGAGAGAATAAAGCAGCAAGAAAATCTTTGCAAACTAACCAATCATTGGTTATTAACAACTCGGAGGGTATAGTGTGGTATGGATAGATGCGACTATGTGGCAGAAGCCTTAAGACAACTGAATGATGTGGTTTCATATGAGAGATTCCAGAGAGAGCTAACACTGATCTTGAATGATGAGGTGGAGCTTGGTGTTATGAATCAAAGACTTATAAATGGTTTGATTGTCACCCATCACATGAGGCCAATATTCCACCACGTGCCCAATGTACATAAGAGCATCACTTAGGTGAGGGGCCGTCCTGTAGCATTGGGCATGAGCTCTCTACTATAACCTCTCTTGCAGTGGTTGGACCCATTCCTGCAGCCTTTAAACAGTTGTTTAGCTACGTTAGAGATATCACACACATTTTGCATCTAATGAATTATTTCAGTTGGAATGAACAATTCAGTTGGCTTACAGTGGATGCTGTTTCCCTGTACTCCTCCATACCTCATGCTTTAACCTTGAAAGCCATTACATTATATTTAGATTTGGATACTGACTATATGGCAGAGGTTAAATCGTATCTTGTCAGGATTACACAGTTCCTTTTGACACTCAATTTTTTTGTCTTTGAGGGGGAATTCCATCAAAGTATGCCCCCTCCTACGCAAACCTATTTATGGGTTTGTGGGAGTTAGTCATGGTCTATACAGACGAAAACCCCTTCAGATATAACATTTTAATGGGAGGTTCATTGAGCACTTTCTCTTTATATGTAAATATCAGAAGGATTTAGATGATCAATTTGTTAAATATCTGAATAACAGTGATGTAGAAATACAATTCACACATCACTAGGATAAGGAGGATATTGTCTTTCTAGACCTTTCATTGAGAGCAGATGGGCATGCCAACAAAGTTGACACTGTTCTATCGCAAACCTATTTCTGGCAATGCTTTGTTGCACGCACACATACTGTAGTTATCACCCTTGACATGTGTTTTAAGATATTGTGAAGGGTCCACTGTTACGTACCAAGAGGAACTGTTCACAGGAACATGTATTTAAAACAGAATTCCTTGAAATAAAAAATGCTTTAAAGATAGGGGATGATCAGAACAATGCATCAAGAGGGCATGCCAAGAGGTATAACCCTGTTTAAAGTAGTGATCTTTTAAAAACTAAACTTAAAACACATAACCATCAAGGTTTGAAATTCATCATCACCAAATATTGTAATCAATTTTTTTATGTAAAATAATTAAAAAATATTTAACCATTCCATATGGTAACAATAAATGTAAGCAGATTGTACCTGGTGGTTGTGATTTTGTTTATTCAAAGAATTTGAAATTAGGTAATATGCTTTAACCAAGCCAAGACTCAATGACAAAAACTCCTGGTTGAGTGTATGTGGTACATTCCTGTTTGGCAGTCCAAATGGTAAAGCGTGTGACTACCTTAAACAGGTTTCTCATCACATGTGACAGGAGAAACCTACAATACTAGATGATGCATAAATTGTTCTACTCATTATGTAATTTATTTAATTGAATGTTCATTATGCAAAAACAGTATATAGGTGTCATGGCTAGGTATGTACGTACCCGTATCAGGGAACACTTGTGGTACATCTCACATAATGAAGCCTATTCTGCTTTAGTGCAACATTTTATTTACATTCAGATAAAATGCAATTGAAACAATATGGTTACAAAGGAGAGGTGGTAATAAATTACGCTCTTGGAGAGACAAGAAGTGTTTTGGATCTACAAACAACACATTGGTGCCGTATGGTTTCAATTTCCAGTTTGACATTATAAACTATTTGGAATAAAAAAAAGTTTAAAGGCATAAGTGTAACAGGAAAAGTTTTTTATGAGGTATATATATATATATTCTATAATATAAAAGGCCAAGTGTGTTTGTCCAAAGATGTCATACACAGTAGAGACTGAGCGAGGAGCAACACACCTGGCCTCCTGACATCAGGGGCCAACGGGGCATGACGTGATGTGGGCGGGGCCGGGGGCGGGTGTGGCTGGACGTGGGCGGGGTCGGGTGGCCATGAAAGAGAAAGTTCAAAAGAGGGGGTAGAGGGAGAGAGAAAAAAAAGAGGGGGGATAGAGAGAAAATAAGGGGGAGAGGGAGAGCAAAAGAGAGGGGAGAAAGAGAGCAAAAGAGGGGAGATAGAGAGAGCAAAAGAGAGGGAGAGAGAGCAAAAGGGAGGGGGAGAAAGGGAAGAGAGCAAAAGAGAGGGGGGAGAGTGCAAAAGAGAGGGGGGGGAAAGAGAGGGGGAAGATAGGGGGGAGAGAGAGCAAAAGAGATGGGAGAGAGAGAGAGAGCAAAAGAAAGGGGAGAGAGAAAGAGCAAAAGAGAGGGAGAGAGAGAGTAAAAGAGAGGGGGGAGAGCGCAAAGGAGAGGGAAGAGCGAGAGCGCGCAAAAGAGGGGGAAAGAGAAAGAGCAGAATAGAGGGAAGAGAGACAGCAAAAGAGAGGAGAAAAACAGCAAAAGAGAGGGGGGAAGAGAGCAAAATAAAGGGGATAGAGAGAGCAAAAGAGGGGGAGAGAGACAGCAAAATAGATGGGGGTAGAGCAAAATAAAGGGGGGGAGAGAGCAAAAGAAATGGGGGGAGAGAGAGCAAAAGAAAGAGGAGAGAGAGCAAAATAGGGGGAGAGAGAGAGACAGCAACAGAGAGGGGGGAAAGAGCAAAAGAAAGGGGGGGAGAGAGCAAAAGAGGGGGGAGAGAGAGCAAAAGAGGGGGGAGAGAGAGAGCAAATGAGAGAGAGGAGAGAGCAAAATAAAGGAAGGAGCGAGAGAGTAAAAGAGAGGGGGAGAGAGACAGCAAAAGAGAGGGAGATAAATAGCAAAAGAGAGGGGGGAAAGAGAGTAAAAGAAAGGGGAGAGAGAGCAAAAGAGGGGTGATAGAATGAGCAAAAAAGGGGGAGAGAGACAGCAAAAGAGAGGGGGAGAGAGCAAAAGAAAGGGGAGAGAGAGCAAAAGAGGGGGATAGAGAGAGCAAAATAGGGGGATAACGAGAACAAAAGAGAGGGGGGAGAGAGAGAGATCAAAAGAGAGGGGAAAGAGAGCAAAAGAGAGGGGGGAGAGAGCAAAAGAGGGGGGATAGAGAGAGCAAAAAAGGGGGGCTAGAGAGAGCAAAAGAGAGGGAGAGAGAGCAAAAGAGAGGGGGAGAGAGCAAAAAAAGGGGGGATAGAGAGATAGAAAGAGGGGGGTTAGATAGAGCAAAAGAGAGGGGGAGAGAGACAGCAAATGAGAGGGAGAGAAACAGCAAAAGAGATGGGAGAGAGAGCAAAAGAGGAGGGATAGATAGAGCAAAAGAGGGGGAGAGAGACAGCAAAACAGAGGGGGGAGAGAGCAAAAGAAAGGGGGGGGGGGTGAGAGAGAGCAAAAGAGGGGGGAGAAAGATAGAGTAAAAGAGAGGGGGGAGAGAGAGCAAAAGAGAGGTTGAGAAAGAGCAAAAGAGAGGGGGAGAGTGCAAAATAGAGGGGGAAAGAGAGATCAAAAGAGAGGAGAGAGAGAGAGCAAAAGAGAGGGGGCAGAGAGAGCAAAATAGAGGGGGGATAGAGAGAAAGCAAGGGGTGGAACCGCTGTACTGCAAAAAATGGCCCGTGTACACGGGCTTTAGCACTAGTATATAAATAAATATATATATATATATATACAGTATGTGTGTTGGTGCATATATATATATATATATATATATATATATGACTAATATCTTATTAGCTTTAGCTTTAGTATACTTTATTCTGTATACTTATATATATCTTTTCATATTTTATGGAGAATGGGGACTCTGTGTCCCATATAGCACCATACAGACATCCTGCCTGGACTGGAATAAGCGGATGGCATGAAGAGCTATTCCCTACTTTGCAATCCTAAAGGTGCAGCATACACATCGGATCCCCGAAATGAGGGTGATGATGTCATCAGTGAGTTCTTTCTTTGTGAATACTGACACAATCCAGGTCTGTAAATTATACTATATATTTTTCAAATAAATGCTACATTTTACCTTTGCACCATCTATTACTTGGAAGTGAGGTCAGTACTATTTTTGTGTACACTGAATTGTTGAGCAATTTTTCATATTATTGTTTTATCTTTAAATTTTATCTGCCTTGAAAATTCCTATTGATCCATTCATATGGCTTCATTTTTGTATGCCTTTTTATGTTTATATTTTGAGAAACACAATTGCTGGTATTTGTACCTACATTTTTAGTGATAATGTTGTGATCGTGGTCATTTTAATTTACAACAGGCACATCTAATCGTTTCTATGGCAAGCATACTGATTTAAAACACACATAACATATGAAATATGCATGCATGAAATATAAGTGAACTAAGGTTATAGATTTGCATTTTTTTTAATTATTAAAAATGTGTTTCCATAACAATATAAAACAATTATATCAAGTGTGTTAATGGTATAAGATGGATCCAATGTAGTGACACCATACCTAATGAGTGTGGAACCATTATCTACTATGGTTATGATGCATATTTTATGATAACTTCATCATTTTTTACCAGATACTGGGGCCTAGTTATCAAGCCGTCAACCTCAAATACGCTGGAATTCCCCAGCGTATTTGTGGCGAGGCTGATTCGCCTTAGTTATCAAAGGCTCGAGACCGGCAAAAGTAGAATTTTGTGACGTAAGCTTCGATCCGCCGGACTCAGTCCGACACAGATCGATTCTTACGTCACTCCAGATGTGCGGCACATTCTCACTACTTTTGCTAGTTATCAAATGACTAGCAGGTACGCTCTGCACTTTTACGGCCCAGCGTACCTGGTTTTCAAACCGCCACCCCTGGAGGCGGCGGATCCCATAGGAATCAATGGGAGTCTGACCATAGCGAAAGTACAAGTTCGCTGCTGACAGACATCTCATTGATTTCTATGGGAGCTGTCTGCACCTAACACCCTAACATGTACCCCGAGTCTAAACACCACTAATCTGTCCCCCCCTACACCGCCGCAACTAAATAAAGTTATTACCCCCTAAACCGCCGCTCCCGGAGCCCACCGCAAGCTACTCTATACATATTAACCCCTAAACCGCAGCTCCTGGAGCCCACCGCAACTATAATAAATGTATTAACCCCTAAACCGCCGCTCCCTGAACCCGCCGCAACCTATATTAAATGTATTAACCCCTATCCTGCCCCCCCTACACCGTCGCCACCTATAATAAATTTATTAACCCCTAATCTGCCCCCCCTACACCGTCGCCACCTATAATAAATGTATTAACCCCTAATCTGCCCCCCCTACACCGTCACCACCTATAATAAATTTATTAACTCCTATCCTGCCCCCCACTACGCCGCCACCACTGTAATAAAATTATTAACCCCTAAACCTAAGTCTAACCCTAACCCTAACGCCCCCCTAACTTAAATATTAATTAAATAAATATAAATAATATTTTTATTATTAACTAAATTAATCCTATTTAAAACTAAATGCTTACCTTTAAAATAAACCCTAATATAGCTACAATATAAATAATAATTATATTCTAGCAATCTTAGGATTTATTTTTATTTTACAGGTACCTTTCAATTTATTTTAACTAGGTACTATAGCTATTAAATAGTTATTAACTATTTAATAGCTTACCTAGCTAAAATAAACTGAAATTTACCTGTACAATAAATCCTAACCTAAGTTATAATTACACCTAACACTACACTATACTTTAATAAATTATTCCTATTTAAAACTAAATACTTACCTGTAAAATAAACCCTAATATAGCTACAATATAAATAATAATTATATTGTAGCTATCTTAGGATTTATATTTATTTTACAGGTAACTTTGTATTTATTTTAGCTAGTTAGAATAGTTATTAAATAGTTATTTATTATTTAATAACTACCTAGGTAAAAGAAATACAAAATTACCTGTAAAATAAATCCTAACCTAAGTTACAATTAAACCTAATACTACACTATCATTAAATTAATTAAATAAACTACCTACAAATAACTACAATTAAATACAATTACATAAACTAACTAAAGTACAAAAAATAAAAAAAAGCTAAGCTACAAAAAATAAAAAAATAAGTTACAAACATTTTAAAAATATTACAACAATTTTAAGCTACTTACACCTAATCTAAGCCCCCTAATAAAATAACAAACCCCCCCAAAATAAAAAAATGCCCTACCCTATTCTAAATTAAATAAAATTCAAAGCTCTTTTACCTTACCAGCCCTTAAAAGGGCCATTTGTGGGGGCATGCCCCAAAAAGTTCAGCTCTTTTGCCTGTAAAAGAAAAATACAACCCCCCTAACATTAAAACCCACCACTCACATACCCTTAATCTAACCTAAACCCCCCTTACCAAAAACCTAACACTAATCCCCTGAAGATCATCCTACCTTGAGTCGTCTTCACTCAGCCGAGCAGCGATGGAACCGAAGTGGACATCTGGAGCGGAAGAAGTTAATCCTCCAAGCGGCGCTGAAGAAATCTTCCATCCGATGAAGTCATCATCCAGGCGGCGCTGAAGAAGTCTTCGATCCGGGCGATGTCATCTTCCAAGAGGCGCTGAAGAGGTCAGCCAATAGAATGCGAGCTCAATCTGATTGGCTGATTCCATCAGCCAATCAGATTTTTCCTACCTTAATTCCGATTGGCTGATAGAATCCTATCAGCCAATCGGAATTGAGGGGACCCCATCTTGGATGACGTCCCTTAAAGGAGCCTTCATTCGTCGTAGTCCGTCGGTGAAGAAGGAGGTTCCGCGTCGGCGGGAGGAAGATTCAAGACCCGGCTTGGAAGATGACATCGCCCGGATAGAAGACCTCTTCAGCACCTCTTGGAAGATGACAACACCCGGATCGAAGACTTCTTCAGCGCCGCCTGGATGATGACTTCATCAGATGGAAGATTTATTCAGCGCCGCTTGGAGGATTAACTTCTTCCGCTCCGGATGTCCACTTCAGTTCCATCGCTGCTCGGCTGAGTGAAGACGACTCAAGGTAGGATGATCTTCAGGGGATTAGTGTTAGGTTTTTGTAAGGGGGGTTTGGGTTAGATTAGGGGTATGTGGGTGGTGGGTTTTAATGTTGGGGGGGGTTGTATTTTTCTTTTACAGGCAAAAGAGCTGAACTTTTTGGGGCATGCCATCACAAATGGCCCTTTTAAGGGCTGGTAAGGTAAAAGAGCTTTGATCTTTATTTAATTTAGAATAGGGTAGGGCATTTTTTTATTTTGGGGGGGTTTGTTATTTTATTAGGGGGCTTAGATTAGGTGTAAGTAGCTTAAAATTGTTGTAATATTTTTAAAATGTTTGTAACTTATTTTTTTATTTTTTGTAACTTAGCTTTTTTTATTTTTTGTACTTTAGTTAGTTTATGTAATTGTATTTAATTGTAGTTATTTGTAGGTAGTTTATTTAATTAATTTAATGATAGTGTAGTATTAGGTTTAATTGTAACTTAGGTTAGGATTTATTTTACAGGTAATTTTGTATTTCTTTTAGCTAGGTAGTTATTAAATAGTTAATAACTATTTAATAACTATTCTAACTAGCTAAAATAAATACAAAGTTACCTGTAAAATAAATATAAATCCTAAGATAGCTACAATATAATTATTATTTATATTGTAGCTATCTTAGGGTTTATTTTACAGGTAAGTATTTAGTTTTAAATAGGAATAATTTATTAAAGTATAGTGTAGTGTTAGGTGTAATTATAACTTAGGTTAGGATTTATTTTACAGGTAAATTTCAGTTTCTTTTAGCTAGGTAAGCTATTAAATAGTTAATAACTATTTAATAGCTATTGTACCTAGTTAAAATAAATTGAAAGGTACCTGTAAAATAAAAATAAATCCTAAGATAGCTAGAATATAATTATTATTTATATTGTAGCTATATTAGGGTTTATTTTAAAGGTAAGTATTTAGTTTTAAATAGGATTAATTTAGTTAATAATAGAAATATTATTTAGATTTATTTAATTAATATTTAAGTTAGGGGGCGTTAGGGTTAGGGTTAGACTTAGGTTTAGGGGTTAATAATTTTATTACAGTGGCGGCGGTGTAGTGGGGGGCAGGATAGGGGTTAATACATTTATTATAGGTGACGACGGTGTAGGGGGGGCAGGATAGGGGTTAATAGGTTTAATATAGGTTGCGGCGGGTTCAGGGAGCGGCGGTTTAGGGGTTAAACTATTTATTTAGTTGCGGAGAGGTGCGGGATCAGCAGGATAGGGGTTAATAACTTTATTATAGAGGGCGACGGTGTAGGGGGGGCAGGATAGGGGTTACTAGGTATACTGTAGGTGGCAGCGGTGTCCGGGAGCGGCGGTTTAGGGGTTAATACATTTATAAGAGTTGCGGCAGGGTCTAGGAGCGGCGGTTTAGGGGTTAATACATTTATAAGAGTTGCGGCAGGGTCTAGGAGCGGCGGTTTAGGGGTTAGTAACTTTATTGAGTTGCGGGGGGCTCCGGGGGCGCCGGTATAGGGATAGAACAGTGTAGTTTAGTGTGGGTGCTTAGTGACAGGCTAGCAATAAAGCTGGGAAAAAGCCGAAGGGTAGCGAGATCAGATGAGTGATAACTCTCACAGTCCGCTGCTCATCGCCCCACGGCTTTTTGACAGCTTTTTTTGATAACTTAGGCGAACGTATTCAAGGTCCGCGGCGGCGAAGGTAGGCGAGCTTAGGCTTGATAACTACCCCCCACTGTCTCCTTCTTACTATTTTAATTTAATGGCACATTTTATCTGCAACACTGCAGAACCACAACAGGGACAAAACTTGCTCTTTTGTTTACCAGCTTGTATTTTGCCAATTTTTAGTTGATAAAGATTTTGGATCACATTTACTTATATTCATTTTATACTAGGTTATTTGAAGACATATTTGTCATATGGCAGGATGAACACTGGTCTTTAACATGCAACAAAAAATCCTTAAAATAAATTGTATTTAAAATAATGCTTAATATAAATAAATAAATGTGAGTAATAAATGTAGTCATTCTGGGTGAGACCTATGCCAAATGATAAATGTAGGAGCATTCAGAGTTTTTTAGAGGAGTAGAAGTATGAAGTCAGCTAGTTAACAAAACAGTTTATTCCATAGAAAGTTTTGGAGCAGTGTATAAATAACAATCACTAAATGATGAGAAAATAAGCAGGTGATACTGATTAGGAGCTTTAAATGGGGGTAAAAAAAGTGAGCACATACACTGATGACAGACAACAACTCTCAAGTAAGGGTTCAAAACTCTACCCTATCTTAGAAGCATGAAGAGGAACACAATGACAAGAACTTCAAAACAATGGCCTGAATTATTTTGCTTCCAAACCTCAAGTGTTGAACCTCCAGCCTTGAACCCGAACACTTTTGGCATAAGATGAGCTGCCTTCAGAAGAATAGAAGCTTGGCAAATGAACTGACACTCCCATCTTTAAATATGGTAGAATAGCTGATACTCATGATTCAAAGCTTGGTAGATGATCTGACACAACTTAAAGCTTGGCCGATGAGTTGACACAACATAAATCTTGGCAATTTAACAGACACTGACAATTTGAAGCTTGGCAGATGAGCTAACATTCAAGTTGTGCTGTTTGGCAGATGAGCTGACACAGTTCAAAGTTTAGCAGAGGGGCTGATAATCACAACATGAATCTTGGACAAACAATTTGTACTCATATTATGATGTGTAGCAGATAAGCAGGCAGAAATGTTATGAAACCTTTCAGAAGAATTTACAATCACAATATGATGTGTCATTTCCACTGACTTCTTCCTCTCACACACATATGCCTAGCACTCCTTTCTTTCATCATCGTGTCATATTATTTACTTTCTATCATGCACCATTCACTCCCTCTTTCTCTCTCTCTCTCTCTTACTTTTTTATTCTCTCAAACCACCACTCACACCATTTTAAAAGACAAATAATTGCATGTGATGGGGCAAAGTGTGTGTGCAATGCTTATATACTCCAGTTTGGTGTTCTGTCCAGCACAGAAATGAGTTATCATCCCAGCTCAGTGTAACACCTGTCAATGTATAAGTGAATGGGCCACAACTTCAGAGATGATTCTATTTTAATATGAGAGCATCTTATTTGCAGAGCAGTTGATGTTTTACAAGCTATAGTGCACACAATGTACCTATGGTATAAAACACTGAAAAAGTAAGACAAGGAAGTAAAGAGATTGTATGCCTTTAAGGATGACATTGGTACTGGTATAATCTGTATAGATTTGTTAACAGAGGCTAGTACAGAAAGAAGAAGATATAAGCTCCTTTACACACTAACCCTGCTGAGGAAGAAAACATCTTGCAAGTACAGATAAAATATTCACAGAGTAAACTCTATATTATGAGAGGTTAAATAAGTGAACTATACTGTCCTCTTCAACTCTGTGCTGTCTCTCTCTCTCTTGTGGATAGATGCTTAAGTAGAGCGTTTGGAACAATCCTCCACATTGCAGAAATGCAGAGAGACTTAGAGCTGTCATCACAAAGCAAAACTTCCAAATGAAAAATAAATGAATGAGTTCACTGAAGAGTCTAAGAGCAAAGGGTTAGGCAAATTAGAATCCAGTCCAAAAATAAATAGAAGCCAAGAAAGTTAGTAACAGGGAATTTAACACAGCATATGTTAAGAGCTAAGCTGTTGCATACACTTTTAACCAAGCACCTGGTATTGGAATTGAAGGCCTTTTAAAATCAGGTGATGAGGCTTCTATATAAGGTGTATGAGCTGTGGAAAGGTAACTCTTAAGGTGCAAGTGTAGTGTTATTTCACAAAAGCAGGAGTGTGAGCTGTTCAAAGGTAACTCTAAGCAGGAAGTGTAGAATTATGTCACGCTCAGTCATATGTTCTCTGTTCTGTACTACTGAGATCCTGGTTTCAGTTGTGCTTCCTGTTGCAGACTTAGGCTTATTTCAGCATACAGCTGGTGTAACCTTTTGTCAAGGCTTTACCACAACTAAACCATTTGTTATTGCCACAGTACACCTGCTGTAAAATGTGACTCCTGCCCACATTCTGTTTTATTTTTCAGCTTATTTAACTGTTGAATTCCATCCTCATTTCAGTCTGTTATTTTTATTACTACTAATAAAGTCATTTAGTGTTTTTATTGTTTGCATCTATCAGAAAACCTTAGTATGCCTAAAAGGAAAAAATCCTTAGAAAAGATATCCACCCTGGCCCGATTCAACATTAAGGGGCCCATTTATCAAGCTCCATATGGAGCTTGAAGGGCCGTGTTTATGACGAGCCTTCAGACTCGCCAGAAACACCAGTTATGAAGCAGTGGTCTAATGACCGCTGCTCCATAACCCGTCCGCCTGCTCTGAGGAGGCGGACAGAGATCGCGTGAAATCAACCTGAGCGAATACGATCGGGTTGATTGACACCCCATGCTGGTGGCCGATTGGCCGTGAATCTGCAGGGGGCGGCGTTGCACCAGCAGTTTACAAGAGCTGCTGGTGCAATGCTGAACGCGGAGAGCGTATTGCTCTCCGCATTCAGCGATGTCTGCCGGACATGATCCGCTGATCGGATCATGTCGGACAGACATTTGTTAAATAGGCCCCTAAGACCTCTTTCAAGCCTTAATCCACCAATGTCCATGTGCTCCCCAACCCCTACACCACTTCTAACATGACAGCAGCTAAGATTCTACCTATTTACATGGTATTATATTTTGCACAACAATGTAGCATTTCCCATTGGTTGCTCAGATCTTTCCTTTAACAAATGTCTTCAAAAAGCCATAAAAAAATAAATTTAAAAGGGACAAGAAACTCAGAATTAACTTAAAATTAACCTAACTTAAAAGTATTAGTGTGTTCACTCAACCTTAATGGAAGATATGAAGGTAACCTAATTTCAGCATAATTGAAACTTTAAATGGCTGCACTTCTAATTAACTGAAATGCCAGAATCTTTAATTGTTTTATAGCAATTAAAACAATTACGGCTAGATTACGAGTTTGGTGTTAGGCTTAAAAAGCAGCGTTGGCCGGTCCCAACGCGGCTTTTTAACGCCCGCTGGTATTATGAGTCTTGCAGGTACAGGTGTACCGCTCACTTTTTTGGCCAGACTTAGAAATACCGCAAATCCACTTACGTCAATTGAGTATCCTATATTTACAATGGGACTTACATAACGCCGGTATTACGAGTCTGACAAAAAGTGAGCGGTAGACCCTCTCCTGTCAAGACTGGTACCGCATTTAAAAGTCAGTAGTTAAGAGTTTTACACTACAATGCCATAGCATAAAACTATTAAGTAAAGTGCTAAAAAGTACACTAACACCCATAAACTACCCATAAACCCCTAAACCGATGCCCTCCCACATAGCAAACACTATAATAAAAGTTTTAAACCCTAATCTGCCGAACCGGACATCGCCGCCACTATAATAAATATATTAACCCCTAAACCGCCGCACTCCCGCCTCGCAAACACTAGTTAAATTTTATTAACCTCTAATCTGCCATTCCTAACATCACCGTCACCTACCTACATTTATTAACCCCTAATCTGCCGCCCCCAACGTCGCCGCCACTATATTAAAGTTATTAACCCCTAAATCTAAGTCTAACCCTAACACCCCCTAACTTAAATATAATTTAAATAAATCTAAATAAAAATAACTATCATTAACTAAATTATTCCTATTTAAAACTAAATACTTACCTATAAAGGAAACCCTAAGCTAGCTACAATATAACTAATAGTTACATTGTAGCTATCTTAGGGTTAATTTTTATTTTACAGGCAAGTTTGTTTTTATTTTAACTAGGTAGAATAGTTACTAAATAGTTATTAACTATTTAATAACTACCTAGCTAAAATAAATACAAAAGTGCTTGTAAAATAAAACCTAACCTAAGTTACAATTACACCTAACACTACACTATAATTAAATGACTTACCTAAATTAAATACAATTAAATACAATTAAATAAAATTATCTAAAGTACAAAAAAAACACACTAAATTACAGAAAATAATAAACAAATTACAAGATTTTTAAACTAATTACACCTAATCTAATCCCCCTAACAAAATAAAAAAGCCCCCCCAAAATAAAAAAAGTCCTACCCTACACTAAATTACAAATAGCCCTTAAAAGGGACTTTTGCGGTGCATTGCCCCAAAGTAATCAGCTCTTTTACCTGTAAAAAAAAGTACAAATCCCCCCCACCATTAAAACCAACCACCCACACAATCAACTCTACTCTAAAACCCATCCAATACCCCCTTAAAAAAACCTAACACTAACCCCTTGAAGATCAGCTTACCGGGAGAAGTCTTCACCCAACCGGGCCAAAGTCCTCAACAAAGCCGGGAGAAGTCTTCATCAAAGCTGGGCGAAGTGGTCCTCCAGATGGGCAGAAGTCTTCATCCAGATGGCATCTTTATCTTCATCCATCCGGCGCGGAGCGGGTCCATCTTCAAGACATCAGGCGTGGAGCATCTTCTTCCATCAAAGTCTTCTTACTAAATGACGGTTACTTTAAGTGACGTCATCCAAGATGGCGTCCCTTCAATTCCGATTGGCTGTTAGAATTCTATCAGCCAATCGGAATTAAGGTAGAAAAAATTCTATTAAGGTAGAAAAAATCCTATTAAGGTAGAAAAAAATCCTATTGACTGATGCAATCAGCCAATAGGATTGAACTTCAATCCTATTGGCTGATCCAATCAGCCAATAGGATTGAGCTGGCATTCTATTGGCTGTTCCAATCAGTCAATAGAATGCCAGCTCAATCCTATTGGCTGATTGCATAAGCCAATAGGATTTTTTCTACCTTAATTCCGATTGGCTGATAGAATTCTATCAGCCAATCAGAATTGAAGGGACGCCATCTTGGATGATGTCACTTAAAGGAACCATCATTTAGTAAGAAGACTTTGATGGAAGAGGATGCTCCGTGCTGGATTTCTTGAAGATTGACCCACTCCGCGCCAGATGGATGAAGATAGAAGATGCCGTCTGGATGAAGACTTCTGCCCGTCTAGAGGGCCACTTTGGCCGGCTTGGATGAAGACTTCTCCTGGCTTCGTTGAGGACTTTGGCCCAGTTGGGTGAAGACTTCTCCCGGTAAGGTGATCTTCAAGGGGTTAGTGTTAGGTTTTTTAAGGGGGTATTGGGTGGGTTTTAGAGTAGGGTTGGTTGTGTGGGTGGTGGGTTATAATGTTGGGGGGGGATTTGTACTTTTTTTTACATGTAAAAGAGCTGATTACTTTGGGGCAATGCCCTGCAAACGGCCCTTTAAGGGCTATTTGTAATTTAGTGTAGGGTAGGGCTTTTTTATTTTGGGGGGGCTTTTTTATTTTGTTAGGAGGATTAGATTAGGTGTAATTAGTTTAAAAATCTTGTTATTTGTTTATTATTTTCTGTAATTTAGTGGGGGTTTTTGTACTTTAGCTAATTTTATTTAATTGTATTTAGTTGTATTTAATTTAGGGAATTAACTTAATTATAGTGTAGTGTTAGGTGTAATTGTAACTTAGGTTAGGTTTTATTTTACAGGTAAATTTGTATTTATTTTAACTAGGTAGTTGTTAAATAGTTAATAACTATTTAATAACTATTCTACCTAGTTAAAATAAATACAAACTTGCCTGTAAAATAAAAATAAACCCTAAGCTAGATACAATGTAACTATTAGTTATATTGTAGCTATCTGAGGGTTTATTTTATAGGTAAGTATTTAGTTTTAAATAGGAATTATTTAGGTAATAATAGTATTTTTTTTTAGATTTATTTAAATTATATTTAAGTTAGGGGGTGTTAGGGTTATGTAGTAAATAAATGTTCAAGGAGCACCAAAGCAGGCAGAGATAGATAAATTAAATGAATAAATAGATAATATTTAATAGGCAATGATTGTGCAATATACATAAAATAGATCCAAACAATATAGTATAGTAAATCCTAAAAAATACAATGCTAAAATTCAATGCTAAAATTCATGGATCCATGATATAGAATACAAATAATATGATAGTCTTGAGAAAGGCCCATCCATAGGGCCGAAACGCATTGACACATTTATGGTGAGCTCTTTTCCAATTATTTAACTTTGAATTGTAGCTATATTGCACTATGTACTGTTTTTACTTATAGGTAAACAGGATATGGATATTTGAGGAAACCTTCGGATATTTGTTGATTCTTCACCACGCACAACTCACACAGATATACTTTGGAATATACTATCAAGTGTTTTTAGGATTAATTCGATTTTTCTTATAACTTGGATGATAACAGAACTTTGGAATATAATGTTTTTCATCACTTTTTATTATATTTGACCACGTGTCACTTTTTCACTTTTTCACATTTTTTCACTTTTTTCACATTTTTTGTGATATTATTTTGCATTTTTTCATATTTTTATATTTTACATTTTTATACAATTTTACACTTCCACAGGATCCCACCCATTTCACTTCATTATTTGGGACTCTTATCATCTACTTTTTTCATGTATTACATATTTTTATTCACTGGTTTTACTTTTGATACTTTTATGGACTAATCAGCCATTCAATTTGATATCAATTTGACTTCTTTATTACATACATCCTTATATGTCCATTGTTTCCATTTTTTACATTGTTACCAGTGTTTGTACCGCTAATCTTGCTTTTACATTTTTGTATTTTAATTATTTGTATTCTATATCATGGATCCATGAATTTTAGCATTGTATTTTTTAGGATTTACTATACTATATTGTTTGGATCTATTTTATGTATATGGCACAATCATTGCCTATTAAATATTACCTATTTATCCATTTAATTTATCTATCTCTGCCTGCTTTGGCGCTCCTTGAACATTTATTTACTACATTGTTTCCCCACTAAGGACCCTTTTGTTTCCTGAGGAGCTGTAGATAGTTATCATAGTCTAGCGCTGATAGAAATTCTTTCTATTCTGGTGTTAGGGTTAGGGTTAGACTTAGATTTAGGGGTTAATAATTTTAATATAGTGGCGGCGACGTTGGGGGCGGTAGATTAGGGGTTTATAAGTGTAGGTAGGTTGCGGCGACATTGGGGGCGGCAGATTAGGGGTTAATACATATAATGTAGATGTCGGCGATGTTGGGGGCAGCATATTAGGTGTTCATAAGTATAATGTAGGTGGCGGCGGTGTCCGGAGCGGCAGATTAGGGGTTAATCAATATAATGTAGGTGTAGGTGACGTCGGGGGCGTCAGATTAGGGTTTAATAAGTGTAAGATTAGGGGTGTTTAGACTCGGGGTTCATGTTAGGGTGTTAGGTGTAGACATAAATGTATTTTCCCCAAAGGAATCAATGGGACTGCGTTAGGAGCTAAACGCTGCTTTTTTGCAGGTGTTAGGTTTTTTTTCAGCTGGCTCTCCCCCATTGATTCCTATGGGGAAATCATGCATGAGCACGTTCAGCCAGTTCACCGCTAACATAAGCAGCGCTGGTATTGAGGTGAGATGTGGAGTAAAATTTTGCTCTACGATCACTTTTTTGCGGTTAACGACGGGTTTGTAAAAACCCGTAATAACAGCGCTGTCTGTAAGTGAGCAGTGAACATAAACTGCTCGTTAGCACCGCATAGCCTCTAACGCAAAACTCGTAATCTAGGTGTTAGAGTTTTGGAGCTTATTGAATAGACTAATATCAATTAAATAATGGGGATATACTATTTTATTAAAAGGAGTAATACTAGTTGAAATATTTATAATAGTTTTTACTGGTGATGCGTATTCCTAAAATTATTTCATAATAATAAAATAAACATTCAACCAATTAAAAAAATTGGAATTAGATTGTAAAGAAGAAATCAGTAAAGAGATTGAAGTCTGAATGAACTTGGAAATTTTTTCTCCAAAGTGGTCCTGTTATCATGTGGTCTATAGACCCCTCAATTACAATAAATATAGTACCATTTAAGTATAATCTAAATCAGTTTCCAGAAATACTTTTTAGCCACTTGTTAACAACCTATTACATCCTAAAGATGATAGAGTGTGGTCTGCACAGTTATCATTGGCCACCTACGGCACATCTATTTTACATTCATTTGTAACATAACACAGGCATAAACTGATGCACTCATTATCTTGATGAGTGAGGTAGTACAAACAGTTTTATGGAAGATTTAAATTCACATTCATGACCATAATGACATATATTCAATTATAATGTTTATTTCTTTTGGACACTTTATATGTTTAGTACAAAACATTGTCAATTAACCTTTCTAAAAACACTGAGACATATATAAATGCAATCATTTTGTTACTTCTCACATACCATTGAACCACGTATTTGTTCTTTTTAGCATTTTAAGCAACATAATGTTAAAATTACAGCACTCCACATAACTCTAATTTTGTGAGTCTTTTCTTATTATTACAAAATAAGTATAACAAGCAAAGCACCACTTTTACAATTTTCTATTGTCTGATGCATTGAAAATAACAAGTATCTAATCTGAAAAATATTTAAAAAATTATTAATTTTTTTTTGCCAGGCCAATCATCTTTTTTTTTTATTTTTTTAAAACAACTTTATTGAAAAGTATAAATTGTAATACATAAATTAGGAGGCGCATCTCCTTTGTAGTGCAATTCCAATAGTTGTTAAATTTTGATACATAAGTGGTACAAATTATATCATCATAACATAACAGATCATTACAATTTTCTTGTAATCTGCGTCTGAAATACACGGTTATAGCTATTACTCCCTATGAGTGTTTCTAGTAATTGTAACATATTGATTGAAAAGAAAAAACCTCTTGGACATTAAAAAATAAAATAAAAGAAAAAGGTGGGGAAAGATGTTGAAAATAGGAGGGGAGGGGGAATAAAAGGAGCCTGCCCCGTCCCGTCCGAGGCGCCAGACCAGCTTATCTAATTTTCACATGTTTTTCTTTTAACGATTGAGTATATGTATTCCAAGTTTGGGATATCACAGCATATATATCCATTTTCACATTTTTAAGGTAATAATATTCTTCTAAGGCAATTAATTTGGATACCTTCTGTACCCACATATTTAATGGGGGAGCTCCGCTATATTTCCAGTTTTTGGCTATCAGTTGTTTTGCCCCATTGGTCATTATCCTAAATAAACGGAGATAAGGTTTGTATTTAATATTAGGGGTTTTATTTAGAAGCCATATTAGGGGATCTAAGGGGAATATTGTTTCCAATATGGTCTCTGTTTCACCTATTACCTGCCTCCAAAAATTCTGGATGGCATTACACCACCACCACATATGTGCTGCATTGCTGTTGACATGTCCGCATCTCCAACATTTATTTGGTTGTGAGCGGAATAAGCGGTGTAATTTCTGCAGGGTAAAATACCATCTATGTAATAATTTAAGATTAGTCTCCAGGATGGAGGACGAAACAGAGGATTTTATAGTGGCTTGGAGTATGGAGTTACTCGTTTGAGGTTTTATGACAACTCCTAGGTCATTTTCCCATTTCTCCAAATATGGGGGTATATATCCTGGTGGTTTCTGGATCAACAATTTATATATTCTTGATAGTGTGTGTCGGAGTGGAGGTGTTTGTACACATAGGGATTCAAAATTGGTCAATGCTCTCGTCATGTTATTGTGGTCACTTTGTTTGAGTATAAAGTTTCTGGCTTATCTGTATGTAAACCAGTTAGTAAAACAGTCATGACCGTCGGCTACTAAATCAGCCTGCGTGCGTATTGTCTCATTTGTGACCATCTGTCGTACTGTAAAGTCTCTGTTTGTCGTTTCTAGTGTCGAGGAGTTTGTAAAAGGGCGTAGTGTGAATTCTCCATTTTCCAATAAGGACGTCAGTGGGGATGGAATTGAAGAGATAAATAGAGATGTATTTATAGTTTTTGTCCAGACCTGGTAAGTTTCCCTCGTCACCAGGTTGTCATCTATGTGTAGTCTGAGTACATTGGGGTTACTCCAACAGAGCCGTCCAAGATGAGGTCTCTGGGATATTAAGTGTTCTAAGGGGACCCATCTCTTATGGTGGTAGTGAATGTTCCAATCCACTATCCTTTGTAAAAATATTGCCTGCCTGTATAATTCTAGATTTGGAACACCCATTCCTCCCTGTAATCTGGGAGCCTGCATTATGTGTTGGTTAATTCTTGGTGGTTTTCTGTTCCATATAGAATCTCTAAATGCTTTCTGTATAGAGGGTAGATACTGTTTGGGGAGTGGTATAGGTAGTGTCTGGAGATAGTATAATATCCTCAGGAAGATGTTCATTTTGATTACTTCTATGCGTCCTAACCAAGAAATCTGTTTCGACCTCCATGATGAGAGATCATTAATAATTGCACGTTTAAGTGGTATATAGTTCAGTTTGAACATATCAACCAACGTAGGGGCGAGTTTTATACTAGACATGTGCACCGCTAAAAAATTCGGTTCGTTTTCGGTTCGGATCGATTCGGACTTTTAGAATTTCGTTTCGGATCGAATCTGATTCGGCAAAATTTGAATAAATTCGTTTCGGATTTATTCGGATCCGAATAAATTCGTTTCGGATTTATTCGGATTCGGCTGAATTCGGTTCTATTCCGTTCCGAAATTCGGTATGTTTTTAGTACACTAACACCCATTTAGTACACTAAGTCACTAACACCCATAAACTACCTATGAACCACTAAACCGAGGCCCCCCCACATTGCAAACCCTATAATAACATTATTTAACCCCTAATCTGCCGATCGGATATCGCCGCCGCCTACATTATAGCTATTAACCCCTAATCTGCAGTCCCTAACACCGCCGACCCCTACATTATAGTTATTAACCCCTAATCTGCCTCCCCCAACGTCGCCGCAATCTAACTATAAGTATTAACCCCTAATCTGCCGACCCGATATCGCCGCCGCCTACATTATAGCTATTAACCCCTAATCTGCTGTCCCTAACACCGCCGACCCCTACATTATAGTTATTAACCCCTAATCTGCCCCCCCAACGTCACCGCAATCTAACTACAAGTATTAACCCCTAATCTGCCGACCGCAAATCGCCGCCACTATAATAAATGTATTAACCCCTAAACCGCCGCACTCCCGCCTCGCAAACACTATAATACATTTTATTAACCCCTAATCTGCCCTCCCTAACATCGCCGCCACCTACCTACAATTATTAACCCCTAATCTCCCGCCCCCATCGTCGCCGCTACTATAATAAGGTTATTAACCCCTAAACCTAAGTCTAACCCTAACACCCCCTAACTTAAATATAATTTAAATAAAACGAAATAAGTTTACTATAGTTAAATAAATGAATCCTATTTAAAACTAAAGACTTACCTGTAAAATAAACCCTAAGATAGCTGCAATATAACTAATAGTTACATTGTAGCTATTTTAGCATTTATTTTTATTTTACAGGCAACTTTGTATTTATTTTAACTAGGTACAATAGTTATTAAATAGTTATTAACTATTTAATAACTACCTAGCTAAAATAAATACAAATTTACCTGTAAAATAAATCCTAACCTAAGTTACACTAACACCTAACACTACACTATCATTAAATTAACTAAATAAATGAATCATATTTAAAACAAAATACTTACCTGTAAAATAAACCCTAATATAGCTGCAATATAACTAATAGTTACATTGTAGCTATTTTAGCATTTATATTTATTTTACAGGCAACTTTGTATTTATTTTAACTAGGTACAAAAGCTATTAAATAGTTATTGACTAATTAATAGCTACCTAGTTAAAATAATTACAAAATTACCTGTAAAATAAATCCTAACCTAAGTTACAATTAAACCTAACACTACACTGTCATTAAATAAATTAACTACAAGTACCTACAATTATCTACAATTAAATAAACTAAAGTACAAAACCCCCCCACTAAATTACAAAAAAAAACAAACACTAAATTACAAAAAATAAAAAAATATTACAAGAATTTTAAACTAATTACACCTAATCTAAGCCCCCTAATAAAATAACAAAGCCCCCCAAAATAAAAAAAATGCCCTACCCTATACTAAATTACAAAAGTTAACAGCTCTATTACCTTACCAGCCCTGAACAGGGCCCTTTGCGGGGCATGCCCCAAAGAAAACAGCTCTTTTGCCTGTAAAAAAAAAAACACAATCCCCCCCCACATTACAACCCACCACCCACATACCCCTACTCTAACCCAAACCCCCCTTAAATAAACCTAACACTACCCCCCTGAAGATCTCCCTACCTTGAGTCGTGTTCACCCAGCCGGGCCGAAGTCTTCATCCGATGGGGCAGAAGAGGACATCCAGACCGGCAGAAGTCTTCATCCAAGCGGGGCAAGAAGAGGTCTTCCATCCATCATACAAGTACCAAAATACAAACAAACACTAAATTACAAAAAATATTAAAATATTACAATAATTTTAAACTAATTACACCTAATCTAAGCCCCCTACTAGCTATTAATATAGCTTCAATATAACTAATAGTTACATTGTAGCTATTTTAGGATTTATATTTATTTTACAGGCAACTTTGTATTTATTTTAACTAGGTACAATAGCTATTAAATAGTTAATAACTATTTAATAACTACCTAGCTAAAATAAATACAAATTTACCTGTAAAATAAATCATAACCTAAGTTACAATTACACCTAACACTACACTATCATTAAATTAACTAAATAAATGAATCCTATATAAAACTAAAGACTTACCTGTAAAATAAACCCTAATATAGCTGCAATATAACTAATAGTTACATTGTAGCTATTTTAGCATTTATATTTATTGTACAGGCAACTTTGTATTTATTTTAACTAGGTACAATAGCTATTAAATAGATATTTACTGTTTAATAGCTACCTAGTTAAAATAATTACAAAATTACCTGTAAAATAAATCCTAACCTAAGTTACAATTAAACCTAACACTACACTATCATTAAATAAATTAACTACAAGTACCTACAATTAAATACAATTAAAAAACTAAACTAAAGTACAAACCCCCCCCACTAAATTACAAAAAATAAAAAAATATTACAAGAATTTTAAACTAATTACACCTAATCTAAGCCCCCTAATAAAATAACAAAGCCCCCCAAAATAAAAAAAATGCCCTACCCTATACTAAATTACAAAAGTTAACAGCTCTATTACCTTACCAGCCCTGAACAGGGCCTTTTGCGGGGCATGCCCCAAAGAAAACAGCTCTTTTGCCTGTAAAAAAAAACACAATCCCCCCCCCACATTACAACCCACCACCCACATACCCCTACTCTAACCCAAACCCCCCTTAAATAAACCTAACACTACCCCCCTGAAGATCTCCCTACCTTGAGTCGTGTTCACCCAGCCGGGCCGAAGTCTTCATCCGATGGGGCAGAAGAGGACATCCAGACTGGCAGAAGTCTTCATCCAAGCGGGGCAAGAAGAGGTCTTCCATCCATCAGAAAATTACAAAAAAACAAACAAACACTAAATTAGCAAAAATAATAAAATATTGCAATAATTTTAAACTAATTACACCTAATCTAAGCCCCCTACTAGCTATTAATATAGCTACAATATAACTAATAGTTACATTGTAGCTATTTTAGGATTTATATTTATTTTACAGGCAACTTTGTATTTATTTTAACTAGGTACAATAGCTATTAAATAGTTAATAACTACCTAGCTAAAATAAATACAAATTTACCTGTAAAATAAACCCTAACCTAAGTTACAATTACACCTAACACTACACTGTCATTAAATTAACTAAATAAATTAATCCTATATAAAACTAAATACTTACCTGTAAAATAAACCCTAATATAGCTACAATATAACTAATAGTTACATTGTAGCTATTTTAGCATTTATATTTATTTTACAGGCAACTTTGTATTTATTTTAACTAGGTACAATAGCTATTAAATAGTTATTGACTAATTAATAGCTACCTAGTTAAAATAATTACAAAATTACCTGTAAAATAAATCCTAACCTAAGTTACTATTAAACCTAACACTACACTATCATTAAATAAATTAACTACAAGTACCTACAATTAAATACAATTAAATAAACTAAACTAAAGTACAAAAAAAACAAACACTAAATTACAAAAAATAAAAAAAATTACAAGAATTTTAAACTAATTACACCTAATCTAAGCCCCCTAATAAAATAACAAAGCCCCCCAAAATAAAAAAATGCCCTACCCTATACTAAATTACAAAAGTAATCAGCTCTATTACCTTACCAGCCCTGAACAGGGCCTTTTGCGGGGCATGCCCCAAAGAAAACAGCTCTTTTGCCTGTAAAAAAAAACACATTACCCCCCCACATTACAACCCACCACCCACATACCCCTACTCTAACCCAAACCCCCCTTAAATAAACCTAACACTACCCCCCTGAAGATCTCTCTACCGTGTCTTCACCCAGAGGGCCGAAGTCTTCATCCGATGGGGCAGAAGAGGACATCCAGACCGGCAGAAGTCTTCATCCAAGCGGGGCAAGAAGAGGTCTTCCATCCATCAGAAGTCTTGATCCAGGCGGCATCTTCTATCTTCATCCATCCGGAGCGGAGCGGCAGCATCCTGAAGACATCCCACGCAGAGCATCCTCTTCTTTCTTGATCCGACGACTAGGTGACTGTACCTTTAAGTGACGTCATCCAAGATGGTGTCCCTTGAATTCCGATTGGCTGATAGGATTCTATCAGCCAATCGGAATTAAGGTAGGAAAAATCTGATTGGCTGATTCAATCAGCCAATCAGATTCAAGTTCAATGCGATTGGCTGATCCAATCAGCCAATCAGATTGAGCTCGCATTCTATTGGCTGATCGGAACAGCCAATAGAATGCGAGGTCAATCTGATTGGCTGATTCCATCAGCCAATCGGATTGAACTTGAATCTGATTGGCTGATTAAATCAGCCAATCA
Source organism: Bombina bombina (assembly GCF_027579735.1). Taxonomy (NCBI): domain Eukaryota; kingdom Metazoa; phylum Chordata; class Amphibia; order Anura; family Bombinatoridae; genus Bombina; species Bombina bombina. The sequence goes on along the minus strand of NC_069500.1, from coordinate 1,078,815,290 downwards.
GATTTTTCCTACCTTAATTCCGATTGGCTGATAGAATCCTATCAGCCAATCGGAATTCAAGGGACGCCATCTTGGATGACGTCACTTAAAGGTACAGTCACCTAGTCGTCGGATCAAGAAAGAAGAGGATGCTCTGCGTGGGATGTCTTCAGGATGCTGCCGCTCCGCTCTGGATGGATGAAGATAGAAGATGCCGCCTGGATCAAGACTTCTGATGGATGGAAGACCTCTTCTTGCCCCGCTTGGATGAAGACTTCTGCCGGTCTGGATGTCCTCTTCTGCCCCATCGGATGAAGACTTCGGCCTGCTGGGTGAAGACACGGTAGAGAGATCTTCAGGGGGGTAGTGTTAGGTTTATTTAAGGGGGGTTTGGGTTAGAGTAGGGGTATGTGGGTGGTGGGTTGTAATGTGGGGGGGGGTATTGTGTTTTTTTTTACAGGCAAAAGAGCTGTTTTCTTTGGGGCATGCCCCCGCAAAAGGCCCTTTTAAGGGCTGGTAAGGTAATAGAGCTGATTACTTTTGTAATTTAGTATAGGGTAGGGCATTTTTTTATTTTGGGGGGCTTTGTTATTTTATTAGGGGGCTTAGATTAGGTGTAATTAGTTTAAAATTCTTGTAATTTTTTTTATTTTTTGTAATTTAGTGTTTGTTTTTTTGTACTTTAGTTTAGTTTATTTCATTGTATTTAATTGTAGGTACTTGTAGTTAATTTATTTAATGATAGTGTAGAGTTAGGTTTAATAGTAACTTAGGTTAGGATTTATTTTACAGGTAATTTTGTAATTATTTTAACTAGGTAGCTATTAATTAGTCAATAACTATTTAATAGCTATTGTACCTAGTTAAAATAAATACAAAGTTGCCTGTAAAATAAATATAAATGCTAAAATAGCTACAATGTAACTATTAGTTATATTGTAGCTATATTAGGGTTTATTTTACAGGTAAGTATTTAGTTTTATATAGGATTAATTTATTTAGTTAATTTAATGACAGTGTAGTGTTAGGTGTAATTGTAACTTAGGTTAGGGTTTATTTTACAGGTAAATTTGTATTTATTTTAGCTAGGTAGTTATTAACTATTTAATAGCTATTGTACCTAGTTAAAATAAATACAAAGTTGCCTGTAAAATAAATATAAATCCTAAAATAGCTACAATGTAACTATTAGTTATATTGTAGCTATATTAATAGCTAGTAGGGGGCTTAGATTAGGTGTAATTAGTTTAAAATTATTGTAATATTTTATTATTTTTGCTAATTTAGTGTTTGTTTGTTTGTTTTTTTGTACTTTTCTGATGGATGGAAGACCTCTTCTTGCCCCGCTTGGATGAAGACTTCTGCCGGTCTGGATGTCCTCTTCTGCCCCATCGGATGAAGACTTCGGCCCGGCTGGGTGAACACGACTCAAGGTAGGGAGATCTTCAGGGGGGTAGTGTTAGGTTTATTTAAGGGGGGTTTGGGTTAGAGTAGGGGTATGTGGGTGGTGGGTTGTAATGTGGGGGGAGGGATTGTGTTTTTTTTTTACAGGCAAAAGAGCTGTTTTCTTTGGGGCATGCCCCGCAAAGGGCCCTGTTCAGGGCTGGTAAGGTAATAGAGCTGTTAACTTTTGTAATTTAGTATAGGTTAGGGCATTTTTTTTATTTTGGGGGGCTTTGTTATTTTATTAGGGGGCTTAGATTAGGTGTAATTAGTTTAAAATTCTTGTAATATTTTTTTATTTTTTGTAATTTAGTGGGGGGGGGTTTGTACTTTAGTTTAGTTTTTTTAATTGCATTTAATTGTAGGTACTTGTAGTTAATTTATTTAATGATAGTGTAGTGTTAGGTTTAATTGTAACTTAGGTTAGGATTTATTTTACAGGTAATTTTGTAATTATTTTAACTAGGTAGCTATTAAATAGTCAATATCTATTTAATAGCTATTGAACCTAGTTAAAATGAATACAAAGTTGCCTGTACAATAAATATAAATGCTAAAATAGCTACAATGTAACTATTAGTTATATTGCAGCTATATTAGGGTTTATTTTACAGGTAAGTCTTTAGTTTTATATAGGATTCATTTATTTAGTTAATTTAATGATAGTGTAGTGTTAGGTGTAATTGTAACTTAGGTTATGATTTATTTTACAGGTAAATTTGTATTTATTTTAGCTAGGTAGTTATTAAATAGTTATTAACTATTTAATAACTATTGTACCTAGTTAAAATAAATACAAAGTTGCCTGTAAAATACATATAAATCCTAAAATAGCTACAATGTAACTATTAGTTATATTGAAGCTATATTAATAGCTAGTAGGGGGCTTAGATTAGGTGTAATTAGTTTAAAATTATTGTAATATTTTATTATTTTTGGTAATTTAGTGTTTGTTTGTATTTTGGTACTTGTATGATGGATGGAAGACCTCTTCTTGCCCCGCTTGGATGAAGACTTCTGCCGGTCTGGATGTCCTCTTCTGCCCCATCGGATGAAGACTTCGGCCCGGCTGGGTGAACACGACTCAAGGTAGGGAGATCTTCAGGGGGGTAGTGTTAGGTTTATTTAAGGGGGGTTTGGGTTAGAGTAGGGGTATGTGGGTGGTGGGTTGTAATGTGGGGGGGGGTTGTGTTTTTTTTTTACAGGCAAAAGAGCTGTTTTCTTTGGGGCATGCCCCGCAAAGGGCCCTGTTCAGGGCTGGTAAGGTAATAGAGCTGTTAACTTTTGTAATTTAGTATAGGGTAGGGCATTTTTTTTTATTTTGGGGGGCTTTGTTATTTTATTAGGGGGCTTAGATTAGGTGTAATTAGTTTAAAATTCTTGTAATATTTTTTTATTTTTTGTAATTTAGTGTTTGTTTTTTTTGTAATTTAGTGGGGGGGTTTTGTACTTTAGTTTATTTAATTGTAGATAATTGTAGGTACTTGTAGTTAATTTATTTAATGACAGTGTAGTGTTAGGTTTAATTGTAACTTAGGTTAGGATTTATTTTACAGGTAATTTTGTAATTATTTTAACTAGGTAGCTATTAATTAGTCAATAACTATTTAATAGCTATTGTACCTAGTTAAAATAAATACAAAGTTGTCTGTAAAATAAATATAAATGCTAAAATAGCTACAATGTAACTATTAGTTATATTGCAGCTATATTAGGGTTTATTTTACAGGTAAGTATTTTGTTTTAAATATGATTAATTTATTTAGTTAATTTAATGATAGAGTAGTGTTAGGTGTTAGTGTAACTTAGGTTAGGATTTATTTTACAGGTAAATTTGTATTTATTTTAGCTAGGTAAGCTATTAAATAGTTATTAACTATTTAATAACTATTGTACCTAGTTAAAATAAATACAAAGTTGCCTGTAAAATAAAAATAAATCCTAAAATAGATACAATGTAACTATTAGTTATATTGCAGCTATCTTAGGGTTTATTTTACAGGTAAGTCTTTAGTTTTAAATAGGATTCATTTATTTAACTATAGTAAACTTATTTCGTTTTATTTAAATTATATTTAAGTTAGGGGGTGTTAGGGTTAGGGTTAGACTTAGGTTTAGGGGTTAATAACCTTATTATAGTAGCGGCGACGATGGGGGCGGGAGATTAGGGGTTAATAATTGTAGGTAGGTGGCGGCGATGTTAGGGAGGGCAGATTAGGGGTTAATAAAATGTATTATAGTGTTTGCGAGGCGGGAGTGCGGCGGTTTAGGGGTTAATACATTTATTATAGTGGCGGCGATTTGCGGTCGGCAGATTAGGGGTTAATACTTGTAGTTAGATTGCGGCGACGTTGGGGGGAGGCAGATTAGGGGTTAATAACTATAATGTAGGGGTCGGCGGTGTTAGGGACAGCAGGTTAGGGGTTAATAGCTATAATGTAGGCGGCGGCGATATCGGGTCGGCAGATTAGGGGTTAATACTTATAGTTAGATTGCGGCGACGTTGGGGGAGGCAGATTAGGGGTTAATAACTATAATATAGGGGTCGGCGGTGTTAGGGACAGCAGATTAGGGGTTAATAGTTATAATGTAGGCGGCGGCGATATCGGGTCGGCAGATTAGGGGTTAATACTTGTAGTTAGATTGCAGCGACGTTGTGGGAGGCAGATTGGGGGTTAATAACTATAATGTAGGGGTCGGTGGTGTTAGGGACAGCAGATTAGGGGTTAATAGCTATAATGTAGGCGGCGGCGATATCGGGTCGGCAGATTAGGGGTTAATACTTGTAGTTAGATTGCGGCGACATTGGGGGGAGGCAGATTAGGGGTTAATAACTATAATGTAGGGGTCGGCGATGTTAGGGACAGCAGATTAGGGGTTAATAGCTATAATGTAGGTGGCGGCGATATTCGGTCGGCAGATTAGGGGTTAATAAAATAATGCAGGTGTCAGCGATAGCGGAGGCAGCAGATTAGGGGTTAATAAGTGTTAGATTAGGGGTGTTTAGAGACTCGGGGTACATGTTAGGGTGTTAGGTGCAGACTTAGTGTTTCCCCATAGGAAACAATGGGGCTGCGGTGTTAGTTTTTTTTCAGCCGAAACTCCCATTGTTTCCTATGGGGAATGCCGAATCTTAACGAGCTAATTCGGATTTATTCGGAGATACGGCAGCTATTTCGGATTCATTCGGTAGATTCGGAAGTATTTTAATTCGGAAATCCGAATCGATCCGAATCTCCGAATTTACCGAATTTACCGAATTTCCGAATTAATCCGAAACGAACCGCACATGTCTATTTTATACCTAGGTATTGTAATGCTGAAGAGCACCACGTAAATGTAGTGATCTTTTTAATGGCCTGTAGGTCAGTATCTTCTATATTTATATTTAAGATCTCGGATTTGGTCTTGTTGATTGAAAAGTTGGATAGAGTGTGGAATGTTTCAAACTCTTTAGTCAAATGTAGGATATAAATTTCGGGTTTTGTAAGAGAGAAAAGCATATCGTCCGCAAAAAGAGATGCCACATATTTTTGGGAGCTAATATCGATGCCATGTATCTGCGGGTTGTGTCTAATACTTGCGGCTAATGTTTCTATAACGCAGGTAAATAAAAGTGGCGACAAGGGACACCCCTGGCGTGTCCCATTGCTAATAGGGAAAGGATCTGAGAGGGAGCCATTAATCAAGATACGTGCGTTAGGCTGAGAGTATAGAGAGAAAATTTGGGATAACATTTGAGGGCCTTGTCCTAATTGTGACAAAGTGGCTTTCAAAAAGTCCCAGGCAACACGGTCAAAAGCCTTTTCGGCATCGGTGGACAAGAATAAGGTAGGGATATTGTTTTTTTTTAACATAATGTATTAAATGGAGGGCTCTGACCGTGTTGTCTTTGGCCTCTCGACCTGGGATGAAGCCAACTTGGTCTTGGTGAATAATATTTGGGAGAATTCTGTTTAATCTATGGGCTAATACTTTCGCGAAAATTTTGGTGTCTGTATTTAATAGTGAGATAGGACGGTAGTTTGCGAGAAGGGTAGGGGATTTATTTGGTTTTGGTAATAATATAATGTGGGCTTCTAGGGCTCTTGCCGAAAAGGCTTTTGTGTTATCGATAGATTGGAAATAATTTAATATGTGAGGGGATAGAGTTTCCCGAAAGGTGGAATAGTATCTATGGCCAAAACCATCTGGGCCTGGTGTTTTACCGGTTGGCAGGTCTTTGATGACCATATTTATTTCCTCTTGGGTTATTGCGTTCTCTAGTTCCTCAGGCCAATCATCTTTAATATGACTGCTGAGAATATCTAGCAGGTCACAAAGCTGTCAGATTTTTATTTTGAATATGCCAAACAACTGTGCAGAGGTTTTTCAGGTCCCATACAAGTCTATTGGAGCAAAAAGATCATTTATGCTCAGTTCACATTGAGCCCGTTAATGCTTTTCAGCTTGTGGTTTCTTGACAAAAAATTACTCAAAATGAAGGCATCCTTTCCTAAACATAAATGCTAAAAACATTTAAAATATGCACACATTCAATAAAATAATATGAATAATAAAGAATTATGCTTACTATATAAAAATTTAATTATAAATATTAATATTCAATATATTAAATACTGGAATATTATATATTAAAAATAATGACGTAACCATTTAGAATTCTATAAATGTTTTTAATATCAATACTAAAACAAGAAATATTAGCAGTGCAATAAATGGTATTGATGGATAAATATAGAGGGAAATAAAAGAATAAAAAAATACAGTATAAAAAATAAAGTATGATAGTGCAGATCAAGATATTTTATGGGCAACACAATATAAATAGTGGTACTAACTACTCAACACTTGAAAATTTCCACACTTATTGTTATTACCTATTCCACAGGAATACAGCTGATTGCTGTAAAATCAATGAGTCCCAATCCTGTTAGAATATGTCCAGATATACTCAGGAAACAGCTCAACCTGAATCCACGGGCTGCAGCTTTTTTTCAGAGGTGTGTCTCCCATAGAGGGATTGTAGAACGAATCCAAGTTTTCAGATAAGTCAGGATATCAGTCTTCCGTGTAACAAGCACAACGCTGGATATGTTGCTCTCTGCTGGTTAGTATACAAGGAGCCACCCAAGCTCTGAAAACTTGGATTCATTCTACAATCCCTCTATGGGAGACAGGCTTGTTACCATTTTTAACATTGTGAGTGTTTTTAACCGTGTGTTGTAATAAATTGACAGAAAACGTCTACCTTGATGGGCTTGCGCTTGTTTTTTCATCTCCTAGATTGTATTTAATACCAAAAAGAAAAAATAAGAAATCTTAATAAACATAGTAGTCTTACATAGATGTAAATTAATGATTTTAGTACTTTTTTTTTTTTAAAACAAATGTGTGTCGATTGCAGTTGCACATTTTGTTAGAGTTGTTAAAAAGCATACTCTAGAGATGCTAATTTTCATGTGAAAAGTACCACGTTTCTTGATGTTAAATGGAACTGGGGGTATGATTACTCTTACCACCTTATATAACATTGTAAAATGGAAAATAAATTATGTTAAATAGGTACAAAACAGAATCCAACATCTTTGAAAGCACCGGTGGAAAAAATCCCAGGCAGGGAACCTGTCTTTCCACATTTGCAGCCAGCAAAGCAGCATCCACTGTCTAAATTTATAACTGCACAAGCAAACACCTGTGCAGTCCTGCCCATGGTCACATGCATCCAATAATCTTTAGAGTCATAAAATACAGTTTTCTTTCCTAAGATATGATGAGTACACAACGTCATTAATTACTGTTGGGAATATCACTCCTGGCTAGCAGGAGGAGGCAAAGAGCACCACAGTCCAGCTGTTTAGTATCACTCCCCTTCCCACAAACCCTCAGTCATTCTCTTTGCCTTGGTGTATGGAGGAGGTGAAGTTTTAGTTTTCCTCCCAGGGACAGATTTCTCCTTTCTAGGGTATCTGCAGTCCAGGTTTAATGAGAGGCTTTCTTGAACTGGGTTCAGGACATTCCTCTCTGGGAGTGATAGTTCCAGTTCCAGTCAGGGAACTGGATCTAGGTATTTATTTCAAGTTTCCCAGAGTAGTATACATTCTCCTTTGATTCAAGAGGGTCTGTTCATGATGAACATAGACCTAAAGGATGTGTATCTTCTTGTTCCCATTATCCAGGATCTTCTCAAGTTTCTGAGATTAGTCATCCTTGAAAGACTCTTTAGGTCTTGGAGAATTGCTGGGGTGCCCGTCTGGACAATATATAGTTCAGGCCTCATCCATTCTTCGATCAAACTATTGTCTTTTCTACATTCCCATGAATGGGGAGTGAATCTAGAGAAGAGTTCCCTTGTTCCAACTACAAGGGTGATTGTTTTTTTGGCGACCTTATTAGATTATTTATCTATAAGAATAATTTTTTTGGAAATCAGACAATCAAGGATTTCTTCCTCTTACCTCTCTCTACAGTCTACTGTTCAGGCAACAGCAACTTATAGTGGTCCGGTAGAAAGCTTAGCCATCTTGTAACCAGAGGGTTGGGAGTTTGAATCCAGCTGTAGCTTTCAGTGGCTCAGTGTATTTAGGTAATTGGTCTAAGGGTTCCAGGGATGTCATCCCTTTTCTTGAGTCCATTTGAGAGCTCTGCAGTTATGCATGCTCAGTCAATGGGGCAGTGACCATTCGGATCTCTCTCAGAGGATAGATCTGGTTCAGCTTTTTGAAACTCTTTTCTGTGGTGATTTCTCAGGAAGATGGGCTTGTCCTCAGTTGTCCTTAGTTGGTCTATCTGGTTCCAGTTAGACAATATCCCCTCAGTGACTTGGAGAGGAACTCGGGGGTTCCTTAGTCATGAAGGAGGGGACTTGTATTATTTCAGTGGACAGTAGCTCACAATGGCTGTCTATCTGCCATCCATATTCAAGGAGTGGACATCTGGGAAGAGGACTTCCTGAGAAGACAGAATTTTCATCCCGGGGAGTGGGTTCTCCTTCCGGTGTTGTTCTCCAGGTTAACCCTCAAATGGGGGGGGGGGTGCTGGAGTTGGATTGGATGGTGTTTCGGAAAAAAAGCCAAACTTCCAAAGTATGGTTTAAGATCAAGAGATCTGCAGGCTGCCCTGACTGGCAGTTTCTTGGAATTTTAGTCTAGCATACCTGTTTCCTCTGTTTGCTCTCCTTCCACGAGTCATTGCTTGTATCAAACAGGAGAGAGCTTCGGTAATTCTAATAGCTCCTGCGTGGTTTAGCAGGATCTGGTATACAGACCTAGTGAAGATGTCATCTCTTCCACCTTGGAGGTTGTTTCTGGGGAAGAACTTTCTAACACAGGGTCCATTCCTTCATACAGATCTCGTTTCTTTGAAGCTAAATGCTTGGAGATCGAATGCTTAGTTTTTTATAAGCGTGGTTTTGCTGAGTCAGTCATTGTGACCTTAATTTAGGTTTGGAAGCCTTTTTTCTAGCGAGATTTACCATGGGATTTTATGGTGTAAATACCTTTATTGGTGTGAATCCAAGGACTACTCTTGGAGTCAGGTCAGGTTTCCTAGGATTTTGTCCTTTATCCAGGAAGGTCTGGAGATGGAATGGTTTCTCTAACGTCTGGCAGATGTGCCAGATGTTCTATCTTTTTGTCAGGCCCTAGTCAGAATTAGGCCTGTGTTCAAGTCTGTTGCTCCTCCTGGGAGCCTTAACCTTGTTCTAAAATTTTTGCAGCAGGATCCGTTTGAGCCTTTGCATTCCATAGATATTAAGTTATTATTTTGGAAGGAATTGTTTCTTTTTGTTATTTCTTCTGCTCGGAGAGTTTTGGAACTCTCGGCTTTGCAGTGTGATCACCTTATCTTATCTTTCATGCTGATAAGGTGGTTTTTCGTTCAAAGTTGGGTTTTATTCCATAAAGGGACACTGAACCCAATTTTTTTTCTTTCGTGATTCAGATAGAGCATGCAATTCTAATCAATTTCTTTCTAATTTACTCCTATTATCAATTTTTCTTTGTTCTCTTGCTATCTTTATTTGAAAAGTCCAGAACCTTGGACAGCACTTGTTTATTGGTGGATTCATGTATCCACCAATCAGCAAGAACAACTAAGGTTGTTCACCAAAATGGGCCGGCATCTATACTTACATTCTTGCTTTTCAAATGAAGATACCAAGAGAATGAAGAACATTTGCTAATAGGAGTAAATTAGAAAGTTGCTTAAAATTACATGCTCTATCTGAATCACAAAAGAAAACATTTGGGTTCAGTGTCCCTTTAAGTGGTTTCATATAGAAAATGTTGTTCCTTCTCTATGTCCTAATCCTTCTTATTATAAGTAACGTTTATGCACAATCTGGATGTTGTACGTGCTCTGAAATTCTATCCACAGGCGACTAAGGATTTTTGCCTTGTCTTCTGTCCTGTTTGTGTGTTTTCTCAGAAAAACGTAGGGTCAGAAAGCTAATGATTCTTCTCTTCTTTATGTTTGAGAAATATAATTCATTTTTGATTATGAGACTGCTGTTTAGCAGCCTCCTGAGAGAATCACAGCTCATTCCACAAGAGCTGTTTTACTCTGTTTGGCCCTTCAACAATGAAGCTTCTGTGGAACAGATTGCAAGGCTGCAACTTAGTCTTTTCTTTTTCCAAATTTTTAAAATTTGATTCTTTTATCTCAGCTGCGGTTTCTTTTGGGAGTAAGCTGTGGTGCCTTCTGTTTAGGTCTGCCTGTCTTGTCCCTCCCTAGTCATCTGTGTGCTCTAGCATGGGTATGTGTTCCCAACAGTAATTGATGATGTTGTGGACTCACCATATCTTAGGAAAGAAAACTAAATTTATGCTTACCTGATAAATTTCTTTCTTTCCGGGTATGGTGCATCCACGACCCTGCCCTTTATTTTAAGACAGTTATTTTTTTACTTAACCTTAGGCACCTCTACACCTTTGAGTTACTCCTTTTTCTCCATTTTCCTTTGGTCGAATGACTGGGGGTTTGTGGGAAGGGGAGTGATACTTAACAGCTTGGCTGTGGTGCTCTTTGCCTCCTTCTGCTGGCCAGAAGTGATATCCCCAACAGTAATTGATGAGGTTGTGGACTCACCATATCTGGAAATAAATAAATTTATCAGGTAAGCATACATTTTGTTTTTGTGGACTCAGACTTTATATTGAAGAATTCATACTATCATTGCACATGCCCAGTAACATTTTTTTGATTTTCAGTGACACATGATGCACAAAATCAGATTTAGTTGATGACTGAATAAGCTGCTTCATGATATAACACCCTATGGATAAAATATTATCAACATTGTGAAGACTATAAACTGCTTTTCTTTTGCTATTTTTTTCACATTTGTCAGTACATCTTGCCTTCCAATAAGGGGGGGTACTTATGTTTTTAGTTCCTATACTTGACAATACCATCTTATGTTTTGGTGGGGCCTATTATGTACTGGATTCTGGTGCCTGATTGGCTGTGTCCTCCTTAAAGTGTAAGCTAGATTGTCCCTTGTGAATCCTATGACTAAGCACCGCTAGAGGCACGAAATGCGTCAGGACAGCCTCTTTCCTAGATCCCTGCATGTCAACCGCATATCCTATGGATTTTTTATCTTTTTCAATAAAGATTATTTTTTAACTCCCTCCGAGTGCTCAGGTTTTCCATTTTTCTATGTTTCTTGGTGGATTGGTTCCCATAGTTCACCTGATGCACCACACTGCAGTCTGGGGCTTGTAATTTCTCCAGCATCAACCTATGTTTTCGGGTTGTTCATCCTCCAGTTGCGGCAACTTGTTGTGACGTCACACGGCAGAGCCACTCTCCTTGTGCCTGCAAAGATCGGGTGTTACCTGCTCTACACACGCAGCTGGATTGCTAGTGACAAAGTCCTAACTGATAATATACAGCGTGACTACATCTTATCAATGGACTTTTTGTGAGACAGAGTCTCCTTTGTTTTTTTTCTGCATTACGCTACTGGTGTTGTATTGTGTAACACTCACTACATAAGGGACTGCAAATTTACACTTCTCTCTTTATCATCCAGCCATATAACATATAAGGTGTCTTCAAAATTATCGCTTTCCTGCTACAAAGTGAATAATTATTTTTCACACTTCATACCAGCCCCACACTCTGCAGTGCTTTTTTGAGGGATAGGGGAGAAAGAGTGTAATAGCTGCTCTCGGATATGTAATATCCCTTTAAGGATCTGAGCTGCAGATACAATGTGAATGAATTCAGTAAATTAATGATTGTCCCACTAGGCCAAAAGTTACTACATGGAAGCAACCTAAGTAGCCAAAAGTGATTTTAGTAGTTGAGAAAGAAAACTGGAAACAGACGGTTAGATTACGAGTTTTTGTCGGTAATGGTGTGCGGGGCTAACGAGCAGTTTATGCTCACCGCTCACCTACAGACAACGCTGGTATTACAGGTTTTTACAAACCCGGCGTTAGCCTCAGAAAAGTGAGCGGAGAGCAAAATTTAGCTCCACATCTCACTGTAATACCACCGCTACTTACGGTAGCGGTGAGCAGGCTAAAACGTGCTTGTGCACAATTTCCAGGTAACTTTGTATTTATTTTAACTAGGTGCAATAGTTATTAAATAGTTATTAACTATTTAATAGCTACCTAGCTAAAATAAAGACAAATATACCTGTAAAATAAATCCTAACCTAAATTACAATTACACCTAACACTACACTATAATTAAATTAATTACCTTAACTAAATACAATTAAATACAATTTAAAAAAAATATCTAAAGTACGCAACCCCCCCCACTAAATTTCAGAAAATAATAAAATAATTACAAGTTTTTTAAACTAATTACACCTAATCTAATCCCCCTAACAAAATAAAAAGCCCCCCAAAATAATAAAAAGCCCTACCCTATACTAAATTACAAATAGCCCTTAAAAGGGCCTTTTGCGGGGCATTGTCCAAAAGTAATCAGCTCTTTTACCTGTAAAAAAAAATACAATACCCCCCCAGCATTAAAACCCACTACCCACACACCCAACGATACTCTAAAACCCACCCAATACCCCCTTAATAAAACCTAACACTAACCCCTTGCAGATCACCCTACCTTGAGAAGTCTTCACCCAACCGGGCCGAAGTCCTCAACGAAGCTGGGTGAAGTGGTCCTCCAGATGGGCAGAAGTCTTCATCGAAGCCGGGAAGAAGTGGTCCTCCAGACGGCAGAAGTCTTCATCCAGACGGCATCTTCTATCTTCATCCATCCGGCGCGGAGAGGCTCCATCTTCAAGACATCCGACGCGGAGCATCCTCTTCAAACGAAGTCCAACTGAAGAATGAGGTTCCTTTAAATGACGTCATCCAAGATGAAAAAATACTATTGGCTCAGCCAATAGAATGCGAGCTCAATCCTATTGGCTGATTGCCTCAGACAATAGGATTTTTTCTACATTAATTCCGATTGGCTGATAGAATTCTATCAGCCAATCGGAATTCAAGGGATGCCATCTTGGATGACGTCATTTAAAGGAACCTCATTCTTCAGTTGAACTTCTTTTGAAGAGGATGCTGCGCGTCGGATGTCTTGAAGATGGAGCCGCTCCGCGCCGGATGGATGAAGATAGAAGATGCCGCCTGGATGAAGACTTCTGCCCGTCTGGAGGACCACTTCTTCCCGGCTTCGATGAAGACTTCTGCCCGTCTGGAGGACCACTTTGCCTGGCTTCGTTGAGGACTTCGGCCCGGTTGGGTGAAGACTTCTCAAGGTAGGGTGATCTTCAAGGGGTTAGTATTAGGTTTTATTAAGGGGGTATTGGGTGGGTTTTAGAGTAGGGTTGGGTGTGTGGGTGGTGGGTTTTAATGTTGGGGGGGTATTGTATTTTTTTACAGGTAAAAGAGCTGATTACTTTGGGGCAATGCCCTGCAAAAGGCCCTTTTAAGGGCTATTTGTAATTTAGTATAGGGTAGGGCTTTTTATTATTTTGGGGGGCTTTTTATTTTATTAGGGGGGTTAGCTTAGGTGTAATTAGTTTAAAAAACTTGTAATTATTTTATTATTTTCTCTAATTTAGTGTTTTTTTTTTCCGTACTTTAGATAATTGTATTTAATTGTATTTTATTGTAGTTAGTTTAGTGAATTAATTTAATTGTAGTGTAGTGTTAGGTGTAATTGTAACTTAGGTTACAATTTATTTTACAGGTAAATTTGACTTTATTTTAACTAGGTAGCTATTAAATAGTTAATAACTATTTAATAACTATTCTACCTAGTTAAAATAAATACAAAGTTGCCTGTAAAATAAAAATAAACTCTAAACTAGCTACAATGTAACTATTAGTAGCTAGCTAAGGGTTTATTTTATAGGTAAGTATTTAGTTTTAAATAGGATTAATTTAGTTAATTATAGTAATTTTATTTAGATTTATTAAAATTATATTTAAGTTAGGGGGGGTGTTAGGGTTAGAGTTAGATTTAAGGGTTAATACATTTAATATAATGGCGGCGACGTTGGGGGCGGCAGATTAGAGGTTAATAAATGTAGGTAGGTGGCGGCGATGTTAGGGACGGCAGATTATGGGTTAATAAAATGTCTCTTGTTCACTGTGGGATCCTCTGCACTACTGAATCCCCCTGGACGCCTGGCTACAAGTCTGTTGGGTGACTGAATTGATTCCTTCATGCCTCTATAGCACCACAAGAGGTGCTTTATCCATTGTGAGTACCATTCCTCACATTGTTTATGTCTGTATCTCTGTACCAACAATACTAGGCCATATAGGCACCTGTGTCTCCTTTCTGTCCACACAGACATCAGCTCCTGTGCAGGAAGTTGGTCTTCTGGGTGACCGATTAGACCCCAGACTGCATATTTAGCACTACTTGAGGTGCTCTACTAAATGTGAGTTTACTCATTACTTTAAGATCTACAAGTTCTGGACCAAACAATATTGGGCCATGTGGCGCATCTGTTTTCTCTTTCCATAGATTGCTGCTCCTGGATCCTGGCCTGGATCATCACAGATAGCTGCCTCCTTCCTCTCCAGAGACTTTATATTATTTATCACCTTTATTGCCTTATTTTACTGATGTTTTAGGCATCATGATTTAAGTTCACTAATTTATTGTATCACATTGCTATTGTTATTGGTTAACACTGTTTAACACTGTTATTGGTTTTTATATATATCTTAGATTATTAGCCATATATTTAGTAATATTTCTATTTAATGATATTGCTTATTTTCTGAACATTAGTATTTCCTATATATATTATTATCACTTCACCTGATACCATATTGTTGGTTACATTCTCACACCTACACTTATTCAATCATATTAATTCTTAAACTTTTATATTTCTATATACGTATATATATATCAATTTGACACATTAAGAGAGAGATTTTTATCCCTAGTGTCTTGAATTGTTTCACTTATTTATTGTTAGGGCGCCCCCTCACTTTTTTTTTCTTTTTTTTTCTTTTTTTTTTTAAATAAAATGTAACTAGTTTGCGATGCGGGAGTGCAGCGGTTTAGGGGTTAATATATTTATTATAGTGGCAACGATGTCCGGTTCGGCAGATTAGGGGTTAAAAAATGTATTATAATGACCCTACCCTACCAATAAATAAAGATCTTGATAACCTGCTGGATGATGGAATAGCTTTGAGTATTTTACGGAAAAGAGATGCAGAACTTTCAGTTCCCAAGTCACCAGTTATTCCCGTTTTTCACCATGTACCCAAAATCCACAAAGACCTTACATCTCCCCCCCCCCCGGGTAGGTCCATCGTCTCAGGCATAGGCTCCCTTTTGGAGCCTGTGTCCAAGAAGATGGATTCCATCCTCCAGCCTCTGGTGACTAGCTTATATAGCTATCTAAGAGATTCCAGTCAACTTCTGGAGAATTTGAAGAAAATAAAGTGGAAGGACTTTTGTTGGGCAGTCATTGACATAGAGTCTTTTTACTCTAGCATCCCACATCACCTAGGTATCAGAGAAGTCAGGTGGTTTCTGGACAGAGACACCTCTTATCCAGAAGAAGAGAAACTGTTCTTGTGTGAATGTTTGGCGTTCCTGCTAACCCACAATTATTTTCTGTTTGACCACACTTTCTATCTTCAACTCTGTGGAACTGCTATGGGGGTGAAATTCACCCCCCTCTTATGCCAATTTGTTTGTGGGTTGTTGGGAACGCCATTACATTTTTTCAGACAGCAACTTGATGACATTGTTTTTTTACAATCAGTTCATCGATTATATGATATTTATCATAGACACCAAGAATAGTGAAAATTATACCATCACAGGATTTCTAGATTATCTTAATGACAATGCTGCTGAACTGCGATTTACCGGTGAAACAAACTCAACCAAATTTTATTTTTTAGATCTCACACTTGAAAGTGCAGCAGACTCTGGTGATATAGTTTCTAGTAGACAATACCAGTCTGCATGCTCAATCAACACATCCACCTCATTTAGTGAATTCTATCCCTAAAAGTCAGTTCCTCAGATTAAGAAGGAATACTACTAATGACAAAATGTATAATGATCAATCTGAGGATTTTAAAATTAGGCTCCAAAATAGGGGTTACAATCAAAAGTCACCTAACTCTGCCCAGGAAGAAGCGATAGATGGCCAACAATTCAATTAAAGACACAGGAATTCATTCTCAGAAGAATCAACTGTCTTCAGTACTTTATATTCCTTACATTATGACAAGGTCATTGGTATTTAAAAAAAAAAACATTTAAAACTTTTAAATAATGATAGTGCCCTGGCACCACTTGTCAGTAAATGTAAATTTGTTTCAAGAAAACCAGAAACCTTGGGTTCAAAGCTCTCACCAATATGGTTCAAACAAGAAAACACACTAACACTACTTGGTTACACAGTAAGGGAAATCTCAAATGTAACAACTTCAATTGTTTATCCTGCCAAACAGTAATAGTAGGTAACAACTTATTTTCTTTTGCTACAAATCGGTCATTTGATATCAACTTTCATGCAACATGTAGAATAAGATGGGTTGTATACCTAATAACCTGTAATCACTGCAATTTACAGTATCTTGGCCAAACCTCTCGCAAGCTCCGGGACGTGTTAGAGAACACATTAGAGATGTAAAGAACTTCAACAAAAACTCTGCCCTAGCTAAACATTTTAATGGCCTGCACCTCACAGGCATTCCTAACTTTGGGGTGCAGATCGTTAAAATAGTAAAGAGATATCCCAGGGGGGGTGATAGACATAAATTCTTAACCAAGAGAGAACTATTTTTGATCTTAAAATTAGACACTAGACATCCCAAAGGTATGGGATGGGGGGAATGGGGCATTTCATATTTTACAAATTGATTTCTGAATCTTTATCGCTTAGTTTACCTGCCCAGTTCCATTATCATTTTAATTAATGTCCTATTATAGATATTAATTGTTTACCTTATATTATTATATATATATATATGTATTATTATATATAATATATATATATATATATATATATATATATATATATATATATATATATATATATATATATATATATATATCTGACATATAACTGATCCTGTACAATAATGAATAGATTATTTTTATATATAAAAAAAATTAAAAAACAGGGGGGGCGGAGCCAACAGCTGAGGCAACCAGAGGCATATCTACTGAGCTCCTGGGCCTTACTCTATAAACTCTCATTAAACTGCTTCTTTTCAGCATTATCCTAAACTATACGTGTGGGTGAGAAACTATAGTCCACCTGGTAGATACAGAATTCCTGATCTGAAAAGAATCCTGAAGCGGCAACAGTGCTTAATAACCACCACAGAAGTGAGCTGTCGCACTAACATGGAAGCGCTGCAAGTATGGGAGCTGAAGACTCAGCAACTTTTGGAGAATCATTATCGTAGCCTTGCTGACGATATATTATCACTACTAGAACATATATCACAACCACATAAAAAGGAGACTAGGACTGCTGCCCAGCAATCAATTACATCTAGAACCCCAGGCACTCAAGCTGGCAGCGCTACAAGCAAGATGGCGGAGAGCAGAGCCGTGCTACTACAGGCCCTGACTACACAAGGCGCTCACCTTCAGTCTGACGAAAAGTTGAACCATGGGATACAGCGTGAAAGTGATACTCGCGCTGAGGAGTCAAGCATCCTGGGACAAGGTTCACCACTTACAACTCCTATGACTCCTTTGGTGCAACAACCATTACCTAAGGCAACTCGCAATGCCCAGCATATAAAGAATGACCACAGAGTGATGCCTAAGCCACTCCATGCACATGAAGGAGATATCGGAGACATGGTTACAGCAATGTGCGCTGCATTGAGTGGGGTAAACATAGCACGGTATTTGCGGAAGATTTGCCCACCTCAGCCCGGTCAAGTAAATACTTGGTCCCAGCACTATATGATGAACCCTGCTATGCCATTTGGAGCGCCTAGATACTTGTGCACAAGGAAAGATAAGTTTCTATTTGCTGAGAACCCCCTGAGGTTATCTGTGTTCGGGAGATGTATTGAACTGAACTCTGATATTCTCTATAACCTCAGAAGGGGTATTGGCTGAGGTGAGGTAACCTTTTGTACCTGCTCTCCGTGCCTACTAAAAAAGACCATGCTAAGGCCCATGGAGTACCCTTGATCTAAGATTAGTTGCGCTGCTACTTGCCCAGCGTTGCTGTAACTTACTGATCCTATGATTTCCTACATTAACCTTTAAGAGCTGATAAGACTTGCAGTACTTACTTTTCTAGCTATGCTTCTAAAAGTTTTGACAAATCTCTTCTATATCAGATGTTATTTACAAATGTTGACTTAAGTTTTGGAATATATAATTACACCCCCATATACTCCTTATAATCTTTATAGTTTATGACAGTTATGTTTATTGTGCATTGCCTATACAGGGAACATTTCAACTTTTGCTAAATCACTTCTATGGCATGAGATATATGTAAATGTATTTTAAGTGCCACCTTGCTAATGACAAGTGCATGTTTTTCAGAGTCTTTTGTGTTATATTCATCTACATCTCATCTAGCCATGATGTTAGCCTTTAGCTACGATATGGACACACGTAATTACCTCTTATCACATGGTATATGCCTACATATATACATATATTGTCTATGTTTTTATAAGTTTATCTGAATCTATCCTCAGAGAGGTTGTGTATTTCTCATGAATATGCAGTGAGGATTTTTCATACCACCTACCATCATTCAAGTTGTATATACTGTTTCCAAGCCAGAGTTCTTTTGTTATGCCTTGCACTCACTGGGATTCGACCTTCTACTTATATTAGGGGAGACTCTCCTATTGTTCTAATGTTAATGTATACTTAAGCTTCCTACTAGACCTGGTTTAAATGCTCAGTCCTCAATGCTCAATAGTTGAGCAGCCTAAGAATTACTAGCAAGATTCTATTATAATCCCTATTAGATATATGGATAGGCCCTTTACTTCATAGGACAATATCCCTGATTCACGGTTCAGTTATCTTACGTACTGCGACTTACTTTCCTTTACGGAAGTGGGAGGAATAGAGAAAAAGTTGATAGCCTAAGTATATACTTGTTGGGCTAGGTATCTTGTATTCACGCCTTTTAAATCTATTCATTACCAATACCCACTAGTTAAGCTACCTTTGACACCCTGTTAATTTATATGTTTTGATTAAGTGTTTTGCCTATGTTAACTCTCTCATTACTTAATCTCTGGGTGTCATAGCAACACTTGGCTGTTAATTACTATTAGGATATACTTAAAGATATCTCCTCCTTTAGTCCTAGACGCATCACCCTGATTATAGAGCTTGAAAGTAAACTGCACATCACATCCTCCAGCTCTTTTTATCCAGGCTGAGTTTTGATGCTAGGATCCTGGAGACTAGAAAGCTATATAACCCCAACTCATATTATATGTAACCCCTAGACTAGCTGATATTATACTACGCAAAAGTTTTTTAGTGGGAGTAGGCATTACTTTTCCATTGTGGTGATGTTTTTGTATATGACCCTCATTTTATGCATGCCGTTATTACATGTGAAAGTGACGCTGTCAGCCCTAATATGACTAAGGGTGTTCCTTATGTTGTTGATGTTGATTTCATTATTAGAATAATTTAACTATTCCCTGTTGGGCCCCTCTCCTCCCTTTCCCGCTGGTACTTTTTGCCTGCGGTCATATCCCTACACCTTTTTCCCACATCGCCTATAGCTGGCACTCCCCTAGGAGAGGAGCCCTTCTAGAAGTCATTCATATCCTTTATTCTATAAACCTTATTGCCTATATACTAACATCCCTTTCTGTGTATAACTGTAATGGGAATTAATCTCGTCCATTACGCACACAAGAACGTAGAGACCTTTACTAAGTCCCTATTTAAGAATATTCTCAAATTATAACTGGTAGCAGCTTGAGAAGTATGTTAGCCTTAATACATTTTATGGCTCCGCCCTCCACTCCCCCCTATATTTAGAGCGGTGCTTACCCGCTGAATATCCCCCCCCCCCCTACTCCTTCTGCAAACTCCTAAAGAGCTGTTTACCTGTCCAGTAACTATTTCTTTATTATATATAAAGTTTGTCCATTAGACCTAAACTTGTATCTCCATCTGGTCAGCCATGTATGCTATTTTATAGCAAAATCGAGGTTTCATTAACTTATCATTAATGCTCTTTTATAATTGTCAAAGTATTTTGTTCAAGTTTGCTTATATCTTTTTCTTTTGTTCACGAGAGATGTGTTATGTTCTATGTTTGACATGCAAAACCTCAATAAAAAATATTTTTAAAAAATAAATAAATAAAAAACAACACATTTATTGAGTTTAGTAACATAGATTAATAATTTATCCAAATTGATGTTCAGGATAATAGTTAAACAATAATATCATACACCCTGTATTCTTAATCCTGTAAGCAATACTCTAAGAATTTGTACTATAAGTTTTTTCTACCTTTAAAGGGACAGTCAACACCAGATTTTTTGTTGTTTAAAAAGATAGATAATCCCTTTATAACCCATTCCGCAGTTTTGCAATACCAACACTGTTAAATTAATACACTTTTTACTTCTGTGACTAACTTGTATCTAAGGATCTTCTGACCACCCCTAATCACATGACTTTTAGTTATTATCTATTGACTCTATTGACTATATATGTATATTAGACATGTGCAACACTAAAAAATTTGTTTAGTTTAGTTTTCATTAGTTGAATAAATAATTTACGCCTAGATTTAGAGTTTTGTCGGTAAAGACACGCGTAGCCAACGCTGCTTTTTTTCCCAATGCACCCTTCCAACAATGCTGGTATTTAGAGTTGTCTGAGGGGCTGCGTTAGGCTCAAAAAAGGGTGCGTTGAGACTAATTTAGCTCCACTTCAACTCTCAATACCAGCGTTGCTTACGGTAGCGGTAAGCTGGAAAAACGTGCTCGTGCACGATATCCCCATTGTTTCCTATGGGGAAACACTCTCTAAGTCTGCACCTAACACCCTAACATGTACCCCGAGTCTAAAGACCCCTAACCTTACACTTATTAACCCCTAATCTGCCGCCCACTATCGCTGACACCTGCATTATACTATTAACCCCTAATCTGCCGCTCCGGACATCGCCGCAACCTACATTATCCCTATGACAACATTAATTTGTGTGTTTCAATGGTGTTTGTTTGCAAGTGATGGTATCGCTCCAAGTGGAGAAAATTCTCCACTTGTGTTTTCCAGTCTTCTACTGTGGGTACTGTACTTGATTTCCAGTGTTTGGGAATTAATGATTGGCACTGTTAATCATTAGGATGAGAAGATGTTTGGCTATGCAGCTATCCAGCTTGGGAAGAGACAAGTACAGAAGTATTAGTGGATCATTGGGCATTTGTTTTCCCAACATATCCGATATCTGTCTGAGTATTCCTGACCAGGAAGTGTCTAAGCTGTTACAATTCCACCATATGTGTGTTAAATTGCCCTCCTCCCCGCAACCCCTCCAACACTTATCACTCGCTGTTTTATAGATTTTGTTCAATCTGCTAGGTGTAAGGTACCACCTCATAAGAAATGTATCATTTGTTTCCAATACCCTAACCAAAATAGACAATCTTTTGGTTTCAAGGAATGCTTTTTGCCAGTACTTTACCGTTATATCTCGTCCTAGCTCTTTTTCCCATGCCCTAGTGTAGCTGGGCAAAGTTTGTGTGTCTTTTTTCAATAATTGTTTATATATCATAGAAATTAAGTGTTTGGGGGTATGTTTAGAGAGACAAAAAGTTTCAAATGGAGTTAATTTTCTAGTCAGACATTGTCTTTTAGGGTGAGTGTGAATGTAGTGGTATATTTGTGTGTATGTGTACCAATTTAGGGAGATATCTGGGTGTAGTTCCAGGACAGAGTCCAGTGATCTTAATTTCCCATCTTGAAGGAATATGGATATCGTCCTATGACCTAAGTGAGTGCCCGACGCCTCCTGACTGTCCTTATGATTCCAAGGGAGGTTAGTATTACTGCTTATAGGTTGCATGGGGGAGATGATAGTAGACATGTATGTTGTAGTGTTTATCAGCCTGTCCCATGTCTGGAAAAATTCCTCTAGAATTTGATAGTGCTGTATAATTGCCAGTCGGTGTTTGGTGGGTAGCCAAGCTGCTATTCTAGCATTGCTCAGGCCCAATATATGCCTGTCAATTTGGACCCATTGCTTATGTATGTTGTTTGTGCACCACTCTACTAAATTTTGTAAAGCTATTGCTGTTTTGTATGTATAAATATTTGGGACTCCCAACCCCCCACATTCTCTGGGCAGATACATTGTTTGTCTGGCTACTCTAGGTTAATTCCATGCCAGATAAATTGTTCTATTAAAGATTGAATCTTAGGAAGGTACTGGTGTGGAAGTGGAATAGGGGCAGTTTGCAATAGATATAATAGCCTGGGGGAGAACATTCATCTTTATTACGTTAATCCTCCCTATCCATGAGATAGATTTACTCTTCCAGCTAGAGAGATCTGCTATTAATGTGGTTTCTAAATCTTTGTAATTGGCCTGGAATATTAATTTAGGATCTGACGCTAGGAAGACACCCAAGTATTTAAGTTTCACTCTTTGTTGTTTTAGTGGACAGTTTTGTGTCAATTGTTGAAACACTTTTACCTCGTAGGTTAGGTTTAGCATTTCAGATTTATTTGTGTTTATTAGGAAATTAGATACTGTACCAAAACTCTGAAGTACTTCCATAGTCATTGGCAAGGACTTCTCTATGTCCGTGAGTGTAAGCAGGACATTGTCCGCATATAGGGCGAGTTTATGTTCAGTGTTCCCTACCTTAATACCTTGTATTTGTGTGTTGTTTCTTATCTTTTGTGCCAGGGCTTCTATTGAGATTGCAAAAAGAACTGGTGAGAGTGGTTGTATTTTTTTTTACAGGCAAAAGAGCTGATTACTTAGGGGCATGCCCCGCAAAAAAACCTTTTAAGGGCTGGCAAAAGAGCTGGTTACTTTTTAATTTAGAATAGGGTAAGGACCTTTATTATTTTGGGGGGCTTTTTTATTTTATTAGGGGGCTTAGAGTAGGTGTAATTAGCCTAATATTCTTGTAATCTTTTTTTATTTTTTGTAATTTAGTGTTTGTTTTTTTTGTAATTTAGTTTAGTTTATTTAATTATTTGTAATTGTAGGTCATTTATTTAATTAATTTATTGATAGTGTAGTGTTAGGTTTAATTGTAACTTAGGTTAGGATTTATTTTACAGGTAATTTTGTAATTATTTTAACTAGGTAGCTATTAAATAGTTGATAACTATTTAATAGCTATTGTACCTAGTTAAAATAAATACAAAGTTGCCTGCAAAATAAATATAAATCCTAAAATAGCTACAGTATAATTCTTCGTTATATTGTAGCTATATTAGGGTTTATTTTACAGGTAAGTATTTAGTTTTAAATACTTTTAGTTAATAAGATTTAATTTATTTCATTATATTAAAATTATATTTAACTTAGGGGGGTGTTAGGGTTAGGGTTAGACTTAGCTTTAGGGGTTAATACATTTATTAGAGTAGCGGCAAGGTCCGGTCGGCAAATTAGGGGTTAATACTTGAAGTTAGATGGTGGCGATGTTAGGGAGGACAGATTAGGGGTTAATAAAATGTATTATAGGGTTTGCGAGGCGGGAGTGCAGCGGTTTAGGGGTTTATACATTTATTATAGTGGCGGCGAGGTCCGGTCGGCAGATTAGGGGTTAATAAGTGTAGTTAGGTAGCGGCGACATTGGGGGGGCAGATTAGGGGTTAATAAATATTATGTAGGTGTCGGCGATGTTAGGGGCAGCAGATTAGGGGTTCATAGGGATAATGTAGGTGGCGGCGGTGTGCGGTCGGCAGATTAGGGGTTAAAAAAAATTATTATAATGGCGGCGATGTGGGGGGGCCTCGGTTTAGGGGTACATAGGTAGTTTATGGGTGTTAGTGTACTTTAGAGCACTGTAGTTAAGAGTTTTATAAACCGGCGTTAGCCCATAAAGCTCTTAACTACTGACTTTTTTCTGCGGCTGGAGTCTTGTCGGTAGAGGGTCTACCGCTCACTTCAGCCAAGTGTTAGGAAGATCCCATTGAAAAGATAGGATACGCAATTGGCGTAAGGGGATCTGCGGTATGGAAAAGTCGCTGCTTGAAAGTGAGCGGTAGACCCTTTCCTGCCTGACTCTAAATACCAGCGGGCGGCCAAAAGCAGCATTAGGACCCCTTAACGCTGCTTTTGATGGCTAATGCAGAACTCTAAATCTAGGCGTTAGTTTCCGGAAATAAGTTAAGTTAAAAAAATTATTTAATTTCGACAAATTAGTTAAGTTTAGTTAAATTGTTTTTTCGGATCCATTTGTTATTTCAGATCCGTTCGTTATTTCAGATCAATTCTTTATTCAAACTCATTATTCTATTCTAAAGTTTACAATAGAGTAATGAATATGAATAAAGAATGGATCCGAAATAACGAATTTATCAGAAAAACTAATTTGCCGAAACAAAATTATCTAAATTGCCATTCCCCAACACTATATAAAGCTATTAACCCCTAGCCCAGTGCCCCCCCCACATCGCCAACACTAACTAAACTTATTAACCTCTAAACCGCCATTCCCCGACATCGCCGACACTAAATAAAGCTATTAACCCCTAAACCGCCGCATTCCACAATGCCAACACTAACTAAATCTATTAACCTCCAAATTGCCACCCCCACATCGCCAACACTAACTAAACCTTTTAACACCTAAACTGCCGCCCCCACATCGCCAACACTAACTAAACCTATTAACCTCTAAAGCGTCATTCCCCAAAATCACTGACACTAAATAAAGCTATTAACCCCTAAACTGCCGCCCCCCACATCGCCAACACTAACTAAACATATTAACCCCTAAACCACCACCCCCCCACATCGCCAAAACTAACTAAACCTATTAATCCCTAAACCACCCCCCCACATCGTCAACACTAACTAAACCTATTAACCTCTAAACCATGGTTCCCCAACATCGCCAACACAATATTAAGCTATTAACCCCTAAACCGCCGCCCCCAACATCACCAACATTAACTAAACCCATTAACCCCTAAACTGTCGCCCTCCCACATCGCCAACACTAACTAAACTTATTAACCTCTAAACCGTCATTCCCCGACATCGCCGACACTAAATAAAGATATTAACCCCTAAACCGCTGCCCCCCACAACACCAACACTAACTAAACCTATTAACCTCCAAATTGCCGCCCCTACATCGCCAACACTAACTAAACCTATTAACACCTAAACTGCCGCCCCCCCCACATCGCCAACACTAACTAAACCTATTAACCTCAAAAGCGTCATTCCCCAAAATCGCCAACACTAAATAAAGCTATTAACCCCTCAACCACTGCCCCCCACATTGCCAACACTAAATAAACCTATTAACCCCTAAACCACCACCCCCCACATCGCCAAAACTAACTAAACCTATTAATCCCTAAACCACCCCCCCACATCGTCAACACTAACTAAACCTATAAACCTATTAACCTCTAAAAATTGGTTCCCCAACATCGCCGACACTAAATTAAGCTATTAACCCCTAAACCGCCGCCCCCAACATCACCAACATTAACCCCTTAACGTCAAGGGTCATACAGGGTATGTCTTACACAAACTAGTCTTTAAAGACCAGCGACATAACCTGTATGACCTAGGTGTTTAAAGCGGCTGGAAGCTATCCTGGTCGCTTCCAGCCGCTTTCAAGGTATTGCCGTGATGTGTCAATATTGAGGCATCATGGCAATACCTTTTCTGGCACACCGATGCAGAGAGGGCCACTCTTCTTCCGGATTAGTCCCCGGTGCATGCGGGAGCATGCACGGGGGTGGGGGGCTGTGTGCGCGCCCCCGCAATCTAAACGGTATGGTTGTGGTGGGAGCGGGTGGTGATCTGTGGTGGGAGCGGGTGATGGGGGTTAAATTTTTATTTATTAAAGGGATCTGGGAGAGGGGGAGAGGGGGAGGGGGGGAAGCTACACTACAGAAAAAATATATATATTAAAAAAATGCACAAAGTTTGAAAAGTGGGTACTGGCAGACAGCTAGCGGTGCCCAAAATGGCACCAAATAGTGAGAGGGGGAAGATTAGAGAGCTGTGTGGGGGGGATCAGGGAGGTTGGGTGCTATGGGAGGATCCTACACAGCAGAATATGTAAATATGCTAAA
Source organism: Bombina bombina (assembly GCF_027579735.1). Lineage (NCBI taxonomy): Eukaryota > Metazoa > Chordata > Amphibia > Anura > Bombinatoridae > Bombina > Bombina bombina. Next base: position 1,078,789,139 of record NC_069500.1, on the reverse strand, counting down.
AAAGATTTTTAAAAAAATTAAAAGATAGCTTTTATTTTAGTACTGGCAGACTTTCTGCCAGTACTTAAGATGGCGGGGACAATTGTGGGGTGGGGGAGGGAAGAGAGCTGTTTGGGAGGGATCAGGGGGTGGGATGTGTCAGGTGGGAGGCTGATCTCTACACTAAAGCTAAAATTAACCCTGCAAGCTCCCTACAAGCTACCTAATTAACCCCTTCACTGCTAGCCATAATACACATACGCAGCGGCATTTAGCGGCCTTGTAATTACCAAAAAGCAACTCCAAAGCCATATGTCTGCTATTTCTGAACAAAGGGGATCCCAGAGAAGCATTTACAACCATGTGTGCCATAATTGCACAAGCTGTTTGTAAATAATTTCAGTGAGAAACCTAAAATTGTGAAAAAGTTTACGATTTTTTTTAATTTGATCGCATTTGGCGTTGAAATGGTGGCATGAAATATACCAAGATGGGCCTAGATCAGTACTTGGGGTTGTCTACTACACTACACTAAAGCGAAAATTAACCCTTGAAGCTCCCTACATGCTCCCTAATTAACCCCTTCACTGCTGGGCATAATACACTTGTGGTGCGCAGTGGTATTTAGCGGCCTTCTAATTACGAAAAAGCAACGCCAAAGCCATATATGTCTGCTATTTCTGAACAAAGGGGATCCCAGAGAAGCATTTACAACCATATATACCATAATTGCACAAGTTTTTTGTAAATAATTTCAGTGACAAACCTAAAGTTTGTTAAAAAAATTGTGAAAAAGTGAACAATTTTTTTTTATTTGATCGCATTTGGCGGTGAAATGGTGGCATGAAATATACCAAAATGGGCCTAGATCAATACCTTGGGATGTCTTCTAAATATATATATATATATATATATATATATATATATATATATATATATACGTCAAGGGATATTCAAGAATTCCTGAAAGATATCAGTGTTCCAATATAACTAACACTAATTTTGAAAAATAGATGTTTTGGAAATAGCAAAGTGCTACTTGTACTTATTGCCCTATAACTTGCAAAAAAAGCAAAGAACATGTACACATTGAGTATTTCTAAACTCAGGACAAAATTTAGAAACTATTTAGCATGGGTGTGTTTTGGTGGTTGTAGATGTGTAACAGATTTTGGGGGTCAAAGTTAGAAAAAAGTGTGTATTATAAGATATGATAAAAATAATGGTATCTTTAGAAATTCCATTTAATGGCAAGAAAAATGGTATATAATATGTGTGGGTACAGTATATGAGTAAGAAGAAAATTACAGCTAAACACAAACATCGCAGAAATGTAAAAATAGCCCTGGTCCTTAAAGGAAAGAAATTGAAAAATGGCCCTCCCACATCACCAACACTAACTAAACCTATTAACCTCTAAACTGCCATTCCCCAACATTGCTGACACTAAATAAAGCTATTAATCCCTAAACCGCTGCCCCCCCACATCGCAGACACTAACTAAACCTATTAACCTCTAAACTGCCGATCCTAAACATCATCAACACTAACTAAACCTATTAACCTCTAAACCGCCGTTCCCTGACATTGCCGACACTAACTAAACCTATTAACATCTAAACTCCCGCCCCCACATTGACAAAACTAACTAAACCTATTAACCCGTAAATCACCGTCCCCCCACATCACAAACACTAAATAAAATAATTAAACTCTAAGCAGCCATCCCCTCACATCAAAACTAGATAAATGAAACTATTAACCCCTAAACCTAACACCCCCTAACTTTAACATAATTAAAATACATCTAAAGTAAATATACAATTATTAACTAACCTATTTAAAAATAAATACAAACTTACATGTGAAATAAAAATAAAACCTAAGCTAGTTACAATATTACCATTTACTAACTACCTAGTTAAAATAATACAAACTTACCTGTGAAATTAAAATAAAACCTATGTTTAAAATAAAAAAAACTAACATTCCTTAAAATAATAAAACCTAACATTAATAAAAAGTCGCGCTAACCCAACACGTGCAAAAAGCCGCAAAATACCGCTTATTTCTCATGTGCAGCAGTTAGTGCGCCACTCATAATCTAGCCCAATATGTAATAACAAAATACTAGCTATTTATACTATATGAATAGAAAAAAAACTTTTAATGGTTAATACATCTAATAATCATCATTTCTCTGAGATATAAAAGCATTCGTAAAAATAGGATTGATTCACAAATCAAAAACTCATAAGAATGATTAAAGCAAGTTTTAAGTTGCAGTAACAGATCTTTGATTTTTCCCAATATCTGCTTATGTTTGATTGACTGCTGGAATCCACTGACATTCTCGCTCTGCAACACCAAATGAAACTGTTTTTTCACACCCCAATATCCCCCCAATATGTTTCTGCAATATCTTTATAGTCTGTTTGTAGTTTGTTTCCTGTGTGTTTTCTAAGCAATAATTTAAGATTTCTTTTAATTAAACCCATGTCACTGATATTACCTATACATTAGATTCTCTAAGCTTGTCAGAGCTTGGCTTGTCAGGAAAGTTGTAGTATGTGTGCAGTTGTTCTGAGTGTGCAAAATAATCATAGTCTGCATGATTTTAACAAGATACGTACAGGAATTGACATCTGTTCAGGTACCTGTATATTTCTACAGCTAATACCTTTATGTGGCCCATCCTAGAAAAAAAAATGTTATTAAAGTCCACCTTTCCCTTACAACAATCCAACTTTTCTTCTACAATTTACAATGGCTCCTTTTCTTTTACTCAACGATCAGTCCAACCAACAACTGTCCACTGACACTACGCTTAGATGCTCCCATAAAATTCACTCATCTTTTATGGATGTCCATCTTCCTTGTCTTAGCAGCTTATGGATTTACATTAATATTGTAATTTATGTGTATTAAAACAACTTTGCAGTATATATTCATTATTTATTTTACCACATGTTTATGAAATTTAGCTTGAACAATTGAGGATTTCTTTGAAGATGGTGAGAGTCCACAAGCCATCACATGTGGGATCTACCCAAGCAGTGAAATACACAAGACTACCATGAAAAAAGGGCTGGACAACATTAAAAAAAATGTATATTACTAAACAGGCACTGCTGACCACAAAACGTTCTTGCCAAAAGCAGCCTCTGAAAAGGTATACATGTCAGTGTTAGATAAAAAAATATGTAATGAAGACAAAATAGCCGCATATCCTGTCTATGGAAGCCTCATTCCTCAAGTCTAAAAGAAGTGGCAACTGATCCAGTGGAATGAGCAGTAATGTGCTTAGGGGGAGTCTTCCCTGCAACCAGGTGTGCTTTATAAACTAAGGTCTTCAGCCATGTAACTGGTATAGCTTTCTGACCATTATGTTGGCTAGAAAAATGAATATAGAAAGAAGAAGAAAGCCTAAAACCCTCTGGAGCTTCAAAACAGAAGTGTAATGTCCTCACAACATCTAGTGAAGAAGTCGCTCCATAGAATTCTTAGGTGCAAGAGATAAAGAGGAACCAAAATTTATTGGTTGACAGTGTCTGTGGACACTACTTTAGGAAGAAAAGAATTGCTAGTTCAAAGAATAGCTTTATCCTGATGAAAAATCAGGAAAGGATGATTGCAAGATAGAGCTGAAAGCCCAGAAACTCTCCTGACTGAATAAAATGCCAAGAGAAAAAGAACCTTCCAGGAATAAACTCCAGTCCACTAGGAGGAGGCAAATACATCCATGTATTCCAAAAGATTTAATCCCTCCTACTTTCCATCATATATCAGTCAAATTTGTGCCTACACCATGGAATTTGCTGGCACGCAATAATTACCAGTCAGACCTCTGGTTAATTCTCCAAATATCATTCAATTGTCTCCAAACTTAAGTGTTAGTTTTCTTTTTTTCAAATGTAGCATTTAAAAAAAAAAAAAAAAACTAAATAGAACTGCACTTAGCAATTTTTGGGGGCTAAAATCGGCAGCTGCGGGACGTTAGAAAAAAACCAGAACTGAAGTGCCTTTACAGTGTTGTCTATGGGAACTGTGTGTTACCTGTAAATATATACATTATGTATATGCTTATATACACATATATTTATGTGTTAATATGTGTATATACACATAATAACACATAAATATAAATGAATATATATTTACATTTGCTGCCCATCGCTGCACGACTTACCCCCTTTGATGCACTAGTTCCCATGCCTTGTCTCACGGCATGAGAACGAGGCTCCTATTTGAGCCTATGGAAGCACGCTCTTGTGAGCACAATTCTTCCGTGCAATGCGAACGCAAGGTCGCGTTTGCCTTGCACCTCACCTGTAATACCAGCGCACATCTGCGTGTGCTGGTATTATACAAAGTGGAGCATAAATATCGCTTTAGCGAAAGCAATATTTTGCGCTCTACTTATAATCAGGCCCAAAATTAGCTAAAATAACGTTAGAAAGGAAATCAGTGCTTGTTTGCATACAGTAACTGTTCTTGCAGGATTTTATATGCAGTATTATTTATATTCAGAATTATCTGTCTAAATAAAAATCAGTGTATTATGGGATTGGCAACTATGAAATAATAAAACATTTTCAGGTCTGGCAAAGGTAATGGTCTCTGAATTTTATGCAATGGAATCTGTAACTGATAATAAAAAAACTTTTGATCTTTCTCCAGTCATTTTAGGATTTAAAGAAGGCAAACATTGCCAAATTAGCAAATGTCTGGCACAATACTGAATAAAATCTGATGGTATTAACCTGTGTCCACAGTTAACACACAACATGGATGATCAAAAAAATTAGAAAAAAAAAAGCAATGAAAGGGGATTACAATGATTACAATTATGATTATGATTATGCCAACACCAAACTCAACGCTTTTTTCCTCAGAGAAGACCATTACAGTAAAGATATACTGAAGAGCAATATGCACTACAAAAAATAAAGGACCAGATTACAAGTTGGATGCTATTTAGTGCTTTTGCTCACGCACAAACACCACCAGAAGTAAACTTTTAACACACGCGGGTTATAGTTATAAGTTGAAAGTAAAATATTTGGGTGAAAGAGAGAGCAACACTGCATTAGACCTACAGCGCTAACACGAAGGTAGTTATGAATATTTTACATTCCAATGTTCCTCACATAGAAGAAAATGTTCTATTTATTTATATATACCTGTATATATGTGCTTAACCATTATTTCTTACTGATTTATCACTTGGGAAACTGACCAAAGCCCTTTTGGTTTAAAGCACTCCACCCAGTTCAGGTGTGTTCCAGAAACAGATATTTAACTGTGTGTATATAAAGCCAGAAAACCTCATCCCATGCAGTCTGGATGAGAGGTATAGTATTGTAATGTTGGAATGTTATTTTGGTATATTAGAATTGTATTGGCTAACTTCATAGTGTTAAGAGGTGTTGAGATGACTGGATGAGAGATTGGAAATTCTATTTTGATATATTAGAATTGTATTCTTGAGCTTAGCTTGGCTAAAATTTTAGAGTTAGGACCAGTCTTTTGTAGGACACCTTGTAAGTGGTGACTGGCTGAGCAGAATATGGCCATATCGTGTGACTAAGATCCCATCTTTATTTAAATTTTTAAAAAATTATGAAATATTAAGAAGGCAATTTTTGCAGCATTAAGGAAAAAATGGAAAAAAGTTAAAATATAGGAAATAATTTGTGGTCTCATGTGTCTTGAGGTGTGCCTATACCTGCTCTTCTTATTATTTATATATATATGTATATATATATATATATATATATATATATATATATATATATATATATATATATATATATATATATATATATATATATATTTCATTAAAATTATGGAGGGAGATAAAAAGCTGAAATTAAAATCCTCCATGTCTCAAATTAAATCAATGTAAATATTTGCATAGGAAATTAGCACATCTAGGCAAGTATCCCTGCTTGCTTTTCCCCAGAAATTCTTCATATACAATGTTACCAATGTACAAGAGAATTGTGGGTAAGATATGCAAATTAGATATGAAATTCTCCGTTTTTTTGCTTCAAAATACTGTTTTGACACAGCGATCCTTTTAACAGGATTATTACAGCAAACCAGAAATCCCTCACTAGACAAGCCTGTTTCGTTCTTTTTGGAACTCATCAGTAGGAGATAGATTTCTGGTTGCTGCATTGGTAAAGCTATTTTCATGGTTAAACCAAAATTCATTAAAATTTTGGGGGGAGATAAAAAACTGAAATTAAAATCCTCCATATCTCAAAATTAAATCAATGTAAATATTTGCATAGGAAATTAGCACATCTAGGCAAGTATCCCTGCTTGCTTTTCCCCAGAAACTCTTAATATACAATGTTACCAATGCACAAGAGAATTGTGGGTAAGATATGCAAATTAGATATGCAAATTCAAATTTTTTTTGCTTCAAAATACTCTTTTGACACAGTGATCCTTTTAACAGGATCATTACAGCAAACCAGAAATCACTCACTAGACAAGCCTGTTTCGTTCTTTTTGGAACTCATCAATAGGAGATAGATTTCTGGTTGCTGCATTGGTAAAGCTATTATCATGGTTAAACAAAAATTCATTAAAATTATGGGGGGAGATAAAAAACTGAAATTAAAATCCTCCATGTCTCAAAATTAAATTAAGGTAAATATTTGCATAGGAAATTAGCACATCTAGGCAAGTATCCCCGCTTGCTTTTCCCCAGAAATTCTTAATATACAATGTTAACAATGCACAAGAGAATTGTGGGTAAGATATGCAAATTCTCATTTTTTTTGCTTCAAAATACTGTTTTGACACAGCGATTATTTTAACAGGATTATTACAGCAAACCAGAAATCACTCACTAGACAAGCCTGTTTCGTTCTTTTTGGAACTCATCAGTAGGAGATAGATTTCTGGTTGCTGCATTGGTAAAGCAATTTTCATGGTTAAACCAAAATTCATTAAAATTATGGGGGGAGATAAAAAACTGAAATTAAAATCCTCCATGTCTCAAAATTAAATCAATGTAAATACTTGCATAGGAAATTAGCACATCTAGGCAAGTATCCCCGCTTGCTTTTCTCCAGAAATTCTTAATATACAATGTTAACAATGTCTAGTGGCTTGGCTAGTGAGTGATTTCTGGTTTGCTGTAATAATCCTGTTAAAAGGATCACTGTTTCAAAACAGTTTTTGAAGCAAAAAAAAACATAATTTATGTAAGAACTTACCTGATAAATTAATTTCTTTCATATTAGCAAGAGTCCATGAGCTAGTGACGTATGGGATATACATTCCTACCAGGAGGGGCAAAGTTTCCCAAACCTCAAAATGCCTATAAATACACCCCTCACCACACCCACAAATCAGTTTAACGAATAGCCAAGAAGTGGGGTGATAAGAAAAAAGTGCGAAAGCATAAAAAACAAGGAATTGGAATAATTGTGCTTTATACAAAAAAATCATAACCACCACAAAAAAGGGTGGGCCTCATGGACTCTTGCTAATATGAAAGAAATTAATTTATCAGGTAAGTTCTTACATAAATTATGTTTTCTTTCATGCAATTAGCAAGAGTCCATGAGCTAGTGATGTATGGGATAATGACTACCCAAGATGTGGATCTTCCACGCAAGAGTCACTAGAGAGGGAGGGATAAAATAAAGACAGCCAATTCCGCTGAAAAATAATCCACACCCAAAATAAAGTTTAAATCTTATAATGAAGAAAACTGAAATTATAAGCAGAAGAATCAAACTGAAACAGCTGCCTGAAGTATTTTTCTACCAAAAACTGCTTCAGAAGAAGAATACACATCAAAATGGTAGAATTTAGTAAAAGTATGCAAAGAAGACCAAGTTGCTGCTTTGCAAATCTGATCAATTGAAGCTTCATTCCTAAACGCCCAGGAAGTAGAAACTGACCTAGTAGAATGAGCTGTAATCCTTTGAGGCGGAGATTTACCCGACTCGACATAAGCATGATGAATTAAAGATTTCAACCAAGATGCCAAAGAAATGTCAGAGGCCTTCTGACCTTTCCTAGAACCGGAAAAGATAATAAATAGACTAGAAGTCTTTCGGAAATTCTTAGTAGCTTCAACATAATATTTCAAAGCTCTAACTACATCCAAAAAATGCAATGATCTCTCCTTAGAATTCTTAGGATTAGGACATAATGAAGGAACCACAATTTCTCTACTAATGTTGTTAGAATTCACAACCTTAGGTAAAAATTTAAAAGAAGTTTGCAACACCGCCTTATCCTGGTGAAAAATCAGAAAAGGAGGCTCACAAGAAAGAGCAGATAATTCAGAAACTCTTCTAGCAGAAGAGATGGCCAAAAGAAACAAAACTTTCCAAGAAAGTAATTTAATGTCCAGTGAATGCATAGGTTCAAGCGGAGGAGCTTGAAGAGCCCCCAGAACCAAATTCAAACTCCAAGGAGGAGAAATTGACTTAATAACAGGTTTTATACGAACCAAAGCTTGTACAAAACAATGAATATCAGGAAGAATAGAAATCCTTCTGTGAAAAAGAACAGAAAGAGCAGAGATATGTCCTTTCAAGGAACTTGCAGACAAACCTTTATCCAAACCATCCTGAAGAAACTGTAAAATTCTCGGAATTCTAAAAGAATGCCAGGAAAAATGATGAGAAAGACACCAAGAAATGTAAGTCTTCCAGACTCGATAATATATCTTCCTAGATACAGATTTACGAGCCTGTAACATAGTATTAATCACAGAGTCAGAGAAACCTCTTTGACTAAGAATCAAGCGTTCAATCTCCATACCTTTAAATTTAAGGATTTGAGATCCTGATAGTAAAAAAGGACCTTGTGACAGAAGGTCTGATCTTAACGGAAGAGTCCACGGTTGGCAAGAAGCCATACGGACAAGATACGCATACCAAAACCTGTGAGACCCTGCTGGAGCCACCAGCAGAAAAAACGAGCATTCCTTCAGAATCTTGGAGATTATTCTTGGAAGAACTAGAGGCGGAAAGATATAGGCAGGATGATACTTCCAAGGAAGTGACAATGCATCCACTGCTTCCGCCTGAGGATCCCTGGATCTGGACAGATACCTGGGAAGTTTCTTGTTTAGATGAGAAGCCATCAGATCTATTTCTGGAAGTCCCCATATTTGAACAATCTGAAGAAACACCTCTGGGTGAAGAGACCACTCGCCCGGATATAACGTTTGGCGACTGAGATAATCCGCTTCCCAATTGTCTATACCTGGGATATGAACCGCAGAGATTAGACAGGAGCTGGATTCCGCCCATACCAGTATTCGAGATACTTCTTTCATAGCCAGAGGACTGTGAGTCCCTCCTTGATGATTGATATATGCCACAGTTGTGACATTGTCTGTCTGAAAACAAATGAACAATTCTCTCTTTAGAAGAGGCCATGACTGAAGAGCTCTGAAAATTGCACGGAGTTCCAAAATATTGATTGGTAATCTCACCTCCTGAGATTTCCCAAACCCCTTGTGCTGTCAGAAACCCCCATACAGCTCCCCAACCTGTCAGACTTGTATCTGTTGAGATCACAGTCCAGATTGGAAGAAAAAAAGAAGCCCCCTGAACTAAACGATGGTGGTCTGTACCACGTCAGAGGGTGTCGAACAATCGGTTTTAAAGATATTAAATGAGATATCTTTGTATAATCCCGGCACCACTGGTTCAGCATACAGAGCATAAGAGGTTGCATGTGAAAATGAGCAAAGGGGAACACGTCCAATGCAGCAGTCATAAGAACCTAGAATTTCCATGCATAAGGCTACCGAAGGGAATGATTGAGACTGAAGGTTTCGATAAGCTGAAACCAATTTCAGACGTCTCTTGTCCAACAGAGACAGAGTCATGGACACTGAATCTATCCGGAAATCTAAAAAAGGTTACTCTTGTCTGAGGAATCAACAAACTTTTTAGTTAATTGATCCTCCAACCATGTTCTTGAAGAAACAACACTCATAAAAAGCTGGAAAGGATCTTTCCATTGAAAATGAGCAAAGGGAATTGAATCCAATGCTGTTAATACTTCTATGCATATATAGCAACTGAAGGAAATAATAGAGACTAAAGGTACCGACAGACGGGACCCAATACAAATTGTCCCTTGTCTGATAGAGACAAAGATAGTGACATAAACCATCTGGAAACCTAAAAAAGGTGACCCTTGCGTGAGGAATTAAGAGCTTTTGAAAAAAAGATCCTCTAACTATGTCCTGAAGAGCAAGTGAAACATATGAGATTCCGCATCTTCAGGAAATAATCTTAATGAAAACAGAAAAATGAAGAATATGCATTTATTGTATCTAATGAAAACAAATAATGCTATCAATGACCATAAAAAGGCAGAATAGTTTGAATAAAACTCCAAAACCCAGTTCCTAGAAATGGAACTGGAAGAAATACCCCAGAAGATTCCAGGTCTGAGCAGCGCTTGAACCCCATGGGTACCCAGCCATGCTTCAACAGTATCCAAAATATATAGGACAGAAACACACTGAAAGAAAGTGTTAGCCTTACTGGAATAAAATCAAAGAAATTTGGACAAAATAGAACCAAATAAATTTCAAAGAAGTCTTAGCCTGCCCCTTACCAGCCAAGCTGGAATACGGCACGTACATCGCAATATTAGGGAGCTGATTTCGAACCCCAATTATAAACATGTTACTTGGGAAAGAACTCAGGAATTCGTTCCTTCATAAGAACAACCAAACTAGTATAAGCTTAAAGTTTTAGTCTTAGAACTCAATCTTGAAGCCCATAGTAACAGTTAAGAATTGAATCCAATTATAATTGATTATCTTAGAACAAAAGAAATATGGATTTTTTTTTTTTTTTTTTTTTTTTAAATCACAAAATTATTCTAGCTAAAATAGCTAAATACATAGATTAACCCTCATTTGCGAATATATTCAATAAAATGAAGACACAAATGAAATCATTAGCATGATAGTCCAGTTTAAAGGACCAGTCAAAACAGAGGACTTGCAAAATGCAAAACAACAAGACAAATGCAACAGCACCTAGTCTAGTAAATGTTGTCCCTTTAACAATGCTAAAATAAATCATAATCTGATACTTGATCTTAAAGTAAACAGAAAAAAATGAAGCAATTGCAATATCACAGGACCAAGAAAAGTACCTGAAACTAAACAATTTTCCATAAATAAGATACAACTATATAAAGGAAAATAAATACTATTTTGCTATAAAAACAATAGCATAATTAGTAGGAGTAGAGATAGCTCCAATAAATTGGAGAACCCTCCAAATTGAATTTAACTGCTGACAAAGAATATAGTTTAAAAATAAAAGAAAATTCTCAGCCTATTCCATTCCCTAGTATGGGGAATTGGAAAGAAAACCTCTGAAATCACAGAAGAATAAAAAGGCAGAAATAGTGTCAGCTAGTCTTAAAGAACTAGTTACCTTAATATCCAAAATAATCAACACCTCTTCAACAAAGAACAAATGTACTTTATTAATAAAAAAAAATATATAAAAAAGTAGATTTGTTAGTGTCAATATCTGATGAAGAGAATTTCTGAAAGAGAAAAAAACATCATCAGAGAAGGATAAATCAGTATGTTGTTTGTCATTTGAAACTTCAATAATTAAAAAAGAAGTGAAAAAGACCTAAAAATTGTATTAGAAGGCACGAAGTCAGACAAAGCCTTAATCAGAAAAAATATTTCTTATAAATCTTCTAAACATTTCTTGTACTTAAGAATGGAAATGTATAAAGCATAAATACTAATGGAATCTGCATGTAAAAGTATATCATAATAACTTATTACAAACCATAGCTAAAGATAAACATTTATAACATTTAAAATAAATGAACTTAGCTTTGGTAGAACTGAAACTCAGTTAAGCATTTTTCCAGAAGTGGCTTCTGACTCAGGGTCAATTGGAGACATCTTGCAATATGTAATAGAAAAAACAACATATAAAGCAAAATTGATCAAATTCCTTAAATGACAGTTTCAGGAATGGGAAAAAATGCCAGTGAACAAGCTTCTAGCAACCAGAAGCAATAAATAATGAGACTTAAATAATGTGGAGACAATAGTGACGCCCATATTTTTTAGCGCCAAAAAAGACGCCCACATTATTTGGTGCCTAAATGCTTTTGGCGCCAAAAATGACGCCACATCAGGAACGCCGACACTTTTGGCGCAAAAAAACGTCAAAAAAATGACGCAACTTCCGGCGACACGTATGACGCCGGAAACAGAAAAAAATGTTTGCGCCAAAAAAGTCCACGCCAAGAATGACGCAATAAAATGAAGCATTTTCAGCCCCCGCAAGCCTAATAGCCCACAGGGAAAAAGTCAAATTTTAAGGTAAGAAAAAAATTGATTAATTCATATGCATTATCCCAAATATGAAACTGACTGTCTGAAATAAGGAACGCTGAACATCCTGAGTCAAGGCAAATAAATGTTTGAACACATATATTTAGAACTTTATAAAAAAGTGCCCAACCATAGCTTAGAGTGTCACAGAAAATAAGACTTACTTACCCCAGGACACTCATCTACAAGTAGTAGAAAGCCAAACCAGTACTGAAACGAGAATCAGTAGAGGTAATGGTATATATAAGAGTATATCGTCGATCTGAAAAGGGAGGTAAGACATGAATCTCTGCGACCGTGTCAGGAATCTAGCTCACAGTTCAATGTCCCTTTAACGTCTGCAATAACCTCTCCCTCTGCCTATTTAAGGCTCCTCCTTGCTAAGCTCATTGCTTAGTATTGCAGTTCTGAAGTTGTTCAATTCTGTGAGCCTTTGCCTGGAAAACTACATACAAGGATTTTTACCTGGTCCTGTTTCCATCTACCAGCTTCTGCATTTAATATCCTTTTATTCCTACATGATAACCGTTTGTACCTTAACCTGTAATCTCTGCTCAACCGTTATTACTTTGTATAGGTCTTACGATCTTGTTGCTCCATTCCCTGCATATCTCTTTAAGCCTCCCGCTCTCCATACCTGCTTCCTCCTCTGCTCTACATTGCAACGCGGTGATGTCATCGCCGGCTGCGACTCACTCTGCATCTCGCCGGAGGCCTGAAGCCTACTACTACTCCGGAGTTTCCTTTTGCCTCCTACCTTCACAGTCAGTACTTTATCTAGAAGTTCGTGAGTAAACATTCAGTTCATTGCATCAATCGATTTTCCTGCTTTCCTTTTTTGCCGCACTGAGACTTTATTTTTTACTTTACCAGCTTATACAGTTTTATTTTTGTTTTACTCTGTATTCCATAATTCCACAGTTATCCTCTGAGTATGTATTGGTTTATATTACTGCTATTATACACTCAGTTATGAATCTCTGTATCTCAGGACAGATTAACATCTACCCCTGCTGCTATTATTTTTTTTTCATCACAGTGTCAATCCTGATACATGTGGCAGCCATAGGGTGTATGTGTAATCCTTACCTGTATATTAAACATTGCATAGTGATTGCCAGTTTATGATTGTTGCCAAGCTTTATTCATATATCATTCAAACTTATCACACATGCAAAACAAACTATTGCCTATAGTCATTCTCTCAGCAGTTGTGATCCTTAACTTTTTACCTATTATCATAAGATAGGGAAACTTGTTTTCAGCAAACCCTGACATAATACTAAGCCTTCCTCATGGATCCAGCTGGGATGAATACCCATTTACAGACCCTCACACAGAGGGTTGATTTACTTACTGAAGCCCTAAACACCCTGAAAGTTGAAAATGACACCATGAAGGCGTACATTAGAGATGTGGTGGATAAGAGGGTTCCCATACTAGAGCCCCAGGTTAGCACCCCAGAGAAATTCAGTGGTGATAGGTCTCACTACAGAGATTTCAAGAATGCCTGTCTTCTCCTATTTTCTTTAAAACCTCATACATATCCAAATGACAGAGCTAGAGTTCTCACAGTTATCTCCTATTTAAGAGGTGAACCCCGTACCTGGGCTAACTCTTACTTTGAAAACAACGATGAGATACTAAACTCTCTAGACAATTTTTTTCTTGCCATGGGAAACCTGTATGAGGATCCCTACAAGCAAATTACAGCAGAGAATGCAATGAGAAACCTTAAACAAAGGAAAAGATTAGTCGAAGATTATATCACTGAGTTTAAAAAATGGGCTAAGGACACACAGTGGAATAATCTGTCTCTAAGAAACCAGTTTCGGTTGGGCCTCTCAGAAGGTATAAAGGATGAGCTTTCCCGTTCTGAGTTACCCCAAACCCTTGAGGAATTGATGTCATTAAGCATCACCATTGATAGGCGTCTCAGGGAGAGACAGCAGGAGCACTCTTATCATGAAAATTATCCTAAAAAACATTACACGCCTCCTGTGACTAAGTCCACTCCTGAACCTATGGACATAGGTTTCACTAAAGGCCCACTCACAACAGAGGAAAAGAATAGAAGAAGAGCAAATAACTTATGTCTCTATTGTGCTTCTGAGTCACATACTGTTAGAGATTGCCCTTCCTTGCAGAAACAAAATAAGGGTAAGACTTATATTCAGCCTTTTTGTTGTACCACCCAACATTCACCCACTCCTTATTTACAAGTCTCTCTTCTCTTACAGTGGGAGTCTCATCGGGTCATGGGTTCCGCGATCATTGATTCTGGAGCTACAGCATCATACATTGATAGTGTGTTTACCCATACAAATAAAATACCTATAGTAAAAAAAAAATCTCCTGTGTTATTACGGGGAATTGATGGTAATCCTATTCCAGATGGTCCAGTAGAATATCAGACCATTCCCTTACTTATTTCTTCCACTGATCATCATAGGGAATACATCACATTTGATATTATCCCTTCCCCTATCTCACCTATCGTACTAGGGATAAATTGGCTCCACACACATAACCCAAATATAGATTGGACTAATTTAACTCTTTCCTTTAATTCAAAGTATTGTCTTACTACTTGTTTTCCAGCTACTGCTTTACATACAACTGAACTTCCTTCCGTTGCCAAGATTCCTGAGGTTTACCAGGACTTTGCTGACGTTTTTAGTAAAGCAGAATCTGAAAACTTACCGCCCCATAGGAAGTATGATTGCCCTATAGAGATCATACCTGGTTCAGAAATCCCTACAGGGCATATATACCCACTTTCCAACCCAGAGTTATTACACCTGAAGTCTTACTTAGAGGAAAATCTGAAAAAAGGGTTCATCCGACCATCTACCTCACCTGCTAGTGCAGGGATTTTCTTCGTAAAGAATAAAGACGGTTCACTTAGACCCATTGTCGATTATCGGCAATTAAACAAGATAACGATTAAAAACCGTTACCCGTTACCTCTTATTCCTGAGCTCATAGAGAGGCTGGAGGGTGCACAGTTTTTCACCAAACTGGATTTAAGGGGTGCCTATAGCCTCATCCGAATTAAATCTGGCGATGAGTGGCTTACGGCATTTCGAACCCGTTATGGGTTGTTCGAATATGTCGTAATGCCTTTTGGGTTATGTAATGCCCCCGCGACGTTTCAGCACCTCATAAATGACATTTTTAGAGATATTCTCGATATTTTCGTTGTCATTTATCTTGACGATATCTTGATATACTCCAAAACATACCAACAACACATTTCTCATGTTAGACAAGTACTATCTAGACTCAGGGGTAACCACTTATATGCTAAAGCAGAAAAATGTCTTTTTAACACACAGTCTATCACTTTTCTGGGGTATGAAATTTCTCCCATGGGTATTTCAATGGAAAACAAAAAGGTTGAAGCAGTCTTGAATTGGCCTACACCAAAAAATGTTAGACAAGTTCAATCATTTTTGGGGTTTGCAAATTTTTACCGCAAATTTATAAAAAAACTTTTCTAAGATAGCAATACCCCTCACTTCCCTCACTAAAGGTCATACTCCTTTTAAGTGGACACAACAAGCTCAGTATGCTTTTGATTTATTCAAACAAATGTTTACCTCTGCACCCATACTCCGTTTCCCAGACTCCAAGTTACAGTTCATTTTGGAGGTTGATGCATCCAATCATGCAATTGGTGCAGTCCTGTCACAAAGAGAGAGTTTGACAAAACCACTTCATCCTGTGGCATATTACTCGAAGACTTTAAATTCAGCAGAACAAAATTATCCTATCGGTGACAAAGAATTGTTAGCCATCAAACTTTCTTTGGAACATTGGCGTCACCTCCTGGAGGGCACTACATTACCAACTCTCATATACACGGATCATAGAAACCTCCAGTACTTAAAATCCACTCGTACTTTATCAGCCAGACAGGTTCGGTGGAATCTTTTTTTTTCCCGTTTTAATTTTTTGATCACATATCGACCAGCTGGTAAGAACAAAAAGGCGGACGCTCTTTCAAGACTTAGCAGTCATTCTTCTTGTCCACCGACAGTTAGTTCTCTCTTGCCAGATGATAATTTCATATCTTTTGTAACAGATTCCACTGCTGTTTTAAAAAGAGAACAAATGAAGGATCTGACAAAACCCACAGAACTCCTACAAGTAAATGCACAGGGACTCTTTTCTCATGACACAAAATTATATGTCCCACCTACGCTCAGATCTCCTTTTTTACGATCTGTTCATGACTCTCTTTTCGCTGGCCATCCAGGTCTCCGTAAGACCCAAGAGTTAGCGAAACGGAACCATTGGTGGCCAACCATTACATCTGATGTTAAGAATTATGTTTCCTCTTGTCCTACCTGCACTATTTCCAAAAAGGGCAAACAACCACCCTACGGTCTCCTGCTACCCTTACCAACACCAAAGAAGCCCTGGTCGGAGATCGCCCTAGACTTTATAGTTGATTTACCTCTCTCATCCAAGAATAATACCATCTTAGTTGTTGTCGACCTTTTCACAAAGATGTGTCACTTCATTGCCTACCCCAAACTCCCTACTGCATTGGAAACCGTAAAGTTACTCATTAATCATGTCATTAAACTTCATGGTCTACCCATGTCCATACTCAGTGACAGAGGGACACAATTCTCTAGTAAACTTTGGTCCCAATTCTGCAAAACTTTCTCTGTAGAAAGGAAACTGACTACTGCTTACCACCCTCAATGTAATGGTCAGACTGAGAGATGTAACCAGTGGCTGGAATAATTTCTAAGACTTTTTTGCTCTGCTAATCAGAATTCTTGGTCAGACTTTCTTCCCTATGCAGAATTCTGTTATAACAATACTATTCATTCCGCCACTGGTATCTCCCCATTCTTTGCTAACTACGGTTTCCATCCAGTTTTCCACTTGTTTGAACCGTCTGAAACCTTTTCACCCACAATATCAGAACTTTCGACTAACATCTCATCTAACTTCCAAGCCATTGAATCTGCAATAAACAGCGCAAAGGAGGTATATAAGAAGTATTATGACAGACATAGACGTCCTCCTCCTACCTATAAGGAAGGTGATCTTGTTTGGCTCTCTACCAAACACTTACATCTGAACACCCCCTCCAGAAAGATGTCTCCCCTGTTTATTGGTCCTTATCCTGTTTCAGCAGTTATCAATGCCAACACTGTACGTCTCAAACTACCTGACACCTTCAGAATTCATCCTACCTTCCACGTCTCCCTCCTTAAACCCTATCGGGTTCTCAGGGACTCTGGAAGCCTTGCTGCTACTCCCCTGATCTCCATCGATCCTGCTTTGGAATATGAGGTGCATTCCGTTTTGGATTCCCGCTTCCGCCGTGGTCGTCTAGAATATCTCATTCGTTGGAAGGGGTATACTCCTGATGAAGATTCCTGGGAGCCTGCTGGCAACATTTTGGCCCCGTGTTTACTCTCTTCTTTCCACCAGCGCCATCCGGATCGTCCTAAACCTTGAGCCTCGGAGTGGCTCCTTGAAGGGGGGATTCTGTCAGGAATCTAGCTCACAGTTCAATGTCCCTTTAACGTCTGCAATAACCTCTCCCTCTGCCTATTTAAGGCTCCTCCTTGCTAAGCTCATTGCTTAGTATTGCAGTTCTGAAGTTGTTCAATTCTGTGAGCCTTTGCCTGGAAAACCACATACAAGGATTTTTACCTGGTCCTGTTTCCATCTACCAGCTTCTGCATTTAATATCCTTTTATTCCTACATGATAACCGTTTGTACCTTAACCTGTAATCTCTGCTCAACCGTTATTACTTTGTATAGGTCTTACGATCTTGTTGCTCCATTCCCTGCATATCTCTTTAAGCCTCCCGCTCTCCATACCTGCTTCCTCCTCTGCTCTACATTGCAACGCGGTGACGTCATCGCCGGCTGCGACTCACTCTGCATCTCGCCGGAGACCTGAAGCCTACTACTACTCCGGAGTTTCCTTTTGCCTCCTACCTTCACAGTCAGTACTTTATCTAGAAGTTCGTGAGTAAACATTCAGTTCATTGCATCAATCGATTTTCCTGCTTTCCTTTTTTGCCGCACTGAGACTTTATTTTTTACTTTACCAGCTTATACAGTTTTATTTTTGTTTTACTCTGTATTCCATAATTCCACAGTTATCCTCTGAGTATGTATTGGTTTATATTACTGCTATTATACACTCAGTTATGAATCTCAGGACAGATTAACATCTACCCCTGCTGCTATTATTTTTTTTTTTCATCACAGTGTCAATCCTGATACATGTGGCAGCCATAGGGTGTATGTGGAATCCTTACCTGTATATTAAACATTGCATAGTGATTGCCAGTTTATGATTGTTGCCAAGCTTTATTCATATATCATTCAAACTTATCACACATGCAAAACAAACTATTGCCTATAGTCATTCTCTCAGCAGTTGTGATCCTTAACTTTTTACCTATTATCATAAGATAGGGAAACTTGTTTTCAGCAAACCCTGACAGACCGATAACAGAGAACCTTTGAAATAGACCCCGTGGAAGGAGATCATTGAATTCAAATAGGCAATACTCTCCTCACATCCCTATGACATTCACTGCACGCTGAGAGGAAAACTGGGCTCCAACCTGCTGCGGAGCGCATATCAACGTAGAGCACAAACTTACTTCACCACCTCCATAGGAGGCAAAGTTTGTAAAACTGATTTGTGGGTGTGGTGAGGGGTGTATTTATAGGCATTTTGAGGTTTGGGAAACTTTGCCCCTCCTGGTAGGAATGTATATCCCATACGTCACTAGCTCATGGACTCTTGCTAATTACATGAAAGAAATGAGAATTTGCATATCTAATTTGCATATCTTACCCACAATTCTCTTGTGCATTGGTAACATTGTATATTAAGAATTTCTGGGGAAAAGCAAGCGGGGATACTTGCCTAGATGTGCTAATTTCCTATGCAAATATTTACATTGATGGCACTCACAGGAAGCTGTGCTGTCCCCAGAGCCACAATTTTCCCTATGGTTCTTGCACCCAGACCTGTCTGGGGTTAACTGCTTGTGGCTCTGGGGACAGCACAGCTTCCTGTGAGTGCCAGTGGCACCCAGGGCTGAGCATGTTGCAGGGTCATGAGATGTGTACCCGGTCCGGTATGAGAGTGCAGTTCCCTTCCGTGTATATATATATATATATATATATATATATATATATATATATATATATATATATATATATATATATATATATATATATGAACATCTATTTAGAAATGCATAGAATATATTACCCTATGTGAAGAACATTGGAATGTAAAATATTTACAGTACATACACATTGAAACACAGTATTACATATTAATATTGAATAAAAATGAATTTTCATGTTTTCAGGTATTTGAGTGGAAAGGGCTCCAAAGTATATATACATATGTATATATGTATAAAATAACAAGACAAAATCAAGGACTGAGAGGCTCAGATTAGAGAATATGGAAAGTTCCGTAGAGATACTCAGGTTGCGGTAGCTCGGTAGAAAATTAGTCTGTTTATGGGCAAACAATGGTCACATATGCAGAAGAGAATATTGTTAAGACACTCATGGATATCACCAGAAAGAGGATAAGGGACCTTTCATCTACCACAAATGCCTCCTGTACAGCACCGCCACCACTGTGCCTCAGGAAGTGGATGGGTCTGCCTCACTTTGGTTCCGTCTGTGTCCTTCCACCAGCCAGGTAAAGCGCTATAGGCGCTATCCGTTCAAGATGCTCCAATGATGTGAATGTTGTAAATGTTACCGTTCCGCCAAACCTGAGAACTCAGCGGCTCTGCCTGATCCAATGGAGCTTGTGTAGCCTGTAGCCTTTAAAACATGTTCCAAAATTGAAAGCAGACAGCCCGGTTCAAGGGGAAAAGTGATGCAAATCAAACTAAAAGAATATCTGGCTCTTCTTGGGTAAAAGTCCAACTTTTAATGGGTCAAATTAAAATATACCGCAACGTCAACATCAGTAGCAAGCATCTAACATGTTTCGCCCTGGGGCCTCACTCATAGACATAAGCTTGATAAAAATATTGTACATAGATTTGTAAATAGATTTAGAAATCCCCTTCTGTACCACATTTCATTGCAATATTGTTATTCAACTAAAGCTGATATACTAATGTTGTAATTAGGAAGCATCCAATAGAATGTCAGTTGTAGCTTTTAAATATGGCGGTATTTTTATCAAGGTTATGTCTATGAGTAAGGCCCCAGGCCGAAACATGTTAGACGCTTGCTACTGATGTTGATGTTGCTGTATATTTTAATTTTACCCATTAAAAGTTGGACCTTTACCTAAGCAGAGCCGGATATTCTTTTTGTTTGATTTATGTATAAACATATATAAATATATATATTTTACATGTGCTTATCTGTTTACTGCTGCTGGGGTTGTATCCAGCATGAGCTAGAAGGAAAGACCAGAGACTTCCCCTGCTCTCTACACCTATAACTTCTGGGCTTTTATTCTGTGCTGCTGCATGCACATATCCAAAGGCAGCTTCCACTATATTGTGCTAAGCAAAGGTCAAGTAGCAATTGGTGCAGGTAGGAGTAAATCATTTGCATAATGGTATATAGAATAGGTTCATCAATCTTTATGACATGCTAGGGTTAGATGGGTGCTTTCTTGCACTTTCGGCAATGAATAATTAATGGGTATGTTTTGAGTAACTTATGGAACTCATAAGGTTATTAAATAGGGTTTTAGGAATTTATGACATTCATAAAACAGAAAAAAGAAATGCTAGGGACATCTCCAATGCTGCTTAGCGTGCATGGGAGCTCAGAACGGAACCTTTAAACTTCCTCAATCATTAGGATGATAGTAGGATTCTTAAGTGCAAAATTAATTATAAAAATATCCCCAAATGGTTTCTACAGAATGTGCTAGCTGTGCTTATGATTATAGTAGTGTATTTAAAACAGTAGCTCACATTTTTTAAATAAATTGAAGCCTAATCACTAAAAGCTAAATTCATATTGGGCAAAGGCAAGGGTTATGACAATGTAGAGAATATGGATACCAAGAGCATTGTTTCTACCAATCTATGGAGAAATGTTTATTGACATTTATAATAGGTGGTTTAGGATATCACAAATGGTCTGTGGATCTGCTGATTAGTTTTCCACTATTAACTATTTAATAACTGTACTAAAGATTTATGTGACATCTCTCAGGTTTTTTCTTTGTGCCACATTTTGATTTTTCATCCGTTTTCAATATATGGACATTTCAATCTGTAACACATCCATGCTGTCACCTTTTATTTTGCCTTTGCTACTCTGTTGGATACAGCAATAATCTTATAAAATCTTACTATTAGAACCTGCCAATGAATGTGGATGAAGATTGGTTAAAGATTATTTCACTTTGAGTCTAATGTTCAGTGTACACTCTTGCCATTCCAAAGAGCACAGCGGTAATCCCAATTAATCTCACTCCAAGGGGCCGATTTATCAAGCTCTAAAGACCTCTGCTCCATAACTTGTTCATCTGCGCTAAGGCCGCGGACAGAAATCAACCCGATTGAATACAATCGGGTTGATTGACACCCCCTGCTAGTGGATCTGCAGGGGACAGCATTTCACCAGCAGTTCACAAGAACTGCTGGTGCAATGATAAATGCGTATGCTGTCTGCATTTATTGATGGGCGGCAGACATGATACAATACATCGTATCATATCCACTCGCACATTAATAAATATACCCCTTAGAATCTTCCACTGGAGATTCCTCTAATTATCCCTCTTTTGAAATCTCTGCACATGCTATTTTGCCATTATTTCGTCCAGGTTAGCACTTCCTTAGTAGGGAATGGCGAATGTGGTGAAAGGGCAATTTGTTTGGTAGAACGAATAGTCCTCTTGTGGTAGGGAAATTTGTAAATTGATATATTATAGATACAAATATATTGATTCTAATTTTTCTATTTCGAATATTGCATCATTTTAATATTTCATTTAAAGGGACACTAAACCCAAATTTTTTATTTCATGATTCACATAGAGCATGCAATTTTAAGCAACTTTCTAATTTACTTCAATTATTATTTTTTCTTTGTTCTCTTGCTATCTTTATTTAAAAAGCAGGAATGTGGTGCATAGGAGCCGGCCCATTTTTGGTTGAAACCTGGGTTATGCTTGCTTATTATTGGGTAAATGTAAGCCTCCAATAAGCAAGCACCATCTATGGTGCTGAACCTAAAATGGGCTGGCTGCTAAGATTTACATTCCTGCTTTTAAAATAAAGATAGCAAGAGAACAAAGAAAATTTGACAATAGGAGTAAAATAGAAAGTTGATTAAAATTTCATGCTCTATGTGAATCATTAAAGAAAAAATTTGGGTTCAGTGTCCATTTAAATAGAGCATTACAAATACTATTACAAATATATTGCTTTGAATTTTTCTAAATTCAAGTTTTGCATAATTCAATTTGAATTATGTAATATTAGAATTAGAAAAAAATGAATTGAATATTACAATTAAAGATACCATTAGAAATACTATTACATTAACCAAGTGTTAGAATGTTGTACAAACATTCAAAATTCAAAGCAAACAAACTAATGTGTTAACATTTGTTTTATTTTTCAAATGGTGCAAAACATTTACCCATCCCCATTCCTTAGACTAAGCCCTAGACTAAGTGGCAAACCATCTAGGTAGGGATTATAAAAGTCAAGTCTTCATCCGCTGTTTCTTCGTTAAATGCACCGTCTGTTAGATATTGTCTCCACTATATCACTCAACAAGAACCATCTCCAGCTTGACAACCAATTACAACAATGCATACAGAGAGCATGGAACACAACAAAAGCAACCCAAAGCTCTTGTTCCACCCCAACACAGACAGCTTGTTGCTGTTATGCATTTTTGCTGAAGCTGCTTGGTGAATAAGCCTGGCTCATTATGATCCTGGCTCCCTGTTTGCAACAGTCACTACCACAATGCATTGCAGAAATTATCTTTTAGTGATTAGCATATAGAATGATTAATGGCTAGAGATTTCTTCCAGCAGAAGCCATGGGTGCCAGTCCCATAAACTCATGCATTTTCCTTTCTCAACTAATAAGTTCATCCTCCATCTAAATCTTTTTTGCATAATTGTCTTTTTGGTGAGCGATATACTTCAGTTTCTTATATTGTGCAATCACAACGTCTAACACAAACAACATGATGTGCATGATGCTCATCTTATCATCAAGGTTGCAGCATGTCTCTAGTAAATATTAAAGGGACATGAAACCCCATTTTTTTTTTTCAGATAGAGAATACTATTTAAAAAAAGTTTCCAATTTGCTTCTGTTATCAAATTTGCTTCATTCTTGTGTTATTCTGTGTTGAAGAGATATCTAGATAGGTAGCGTGCACATGCCTGAAGTACTACATGACAGGAAATAGTGCATCATCTAGTGCTCTGCTAATGTATAACATTGTTGCAAAACTGCTGCCATAAAGTTCTGCATAGACATGCACACTCCTAAGCTCACATCACTGCTTTTCAACAAAGGATAACAAGAAAAAAAAAATGATAATAGAAGTACATTTTAAAATTGTATGTTCTATATGAATCATAAAAATTATGACCCTTTAACTTCTTGATTCAATTGAATGAGTTCCACCTCTCAGAACTAATTACTTAAAAATAATAATAAAAAAAAAATTATATATCTATAAAACAATTCACTATAATATATGCAATAAGGAAAACTTGAAAACAGTTCAAAAGAAATAAAAGAAAAAGAATAATGAGACAACCACAGCTTTGCTATATGGAGCTTTGACCAAGAAACAAGATCCGTTTACAGTAGAACAAAGCCTTGATGAGAATTATGTGTGCCGGGCAGAGATGTAAGTGACAAATCCCAACCAAGGGAGCGATCCGATATACGGCGCAGGTTTCGGCGCAAGTGTGGAAACCTGCACCGACCGTAGTTTCAGCTCGCAACTCGAGCTATTACATATATGGCGCCGTCAGATTCTAAAGTGCCGTAAGTCTGACAAACTAGCGATGTCCAGAAATCTGCGTCAGTACAAATTTCTGGAGTCGCCAGTGACTTACAGCACTTTAGAAACTGCCGCCGCATAAAAAAACTGACTAAGTTATAAAATCACCCGTAACTGTCTAACACGCCTCCCAAACATAGCCCGACACGTATACCCTTCTATCCGCATTCCCCTCTCTCACTTCTAACAATAAATATATAAACCCCCAAACCGCCGCTTCCGGACCCCGCTGCCAGCTACATTAGCTATATTACCCCTTAATATGATCCCCCTACACCGTCGCCACCTATTTTAACTATATTACCCCCAATATGATCCCCCTACAATGCCGCCACCTATATTACATGGATTAACCCCTAATCTAATCCCCATACACCGCCGCCACCTATATTAAATGTATTAACCCTTAATCTAATCCCCCTACACCGCCGCCACCTATATTAAATGTATTAACCCCTAATCTATCTCCCTACACCGCCGCCACCTATAATAAATGTATTACCCCCTAAAATGTCCCTACCCTAAACTAAATTACAAATAGCCCTGAAAAGGGCTTTTTGCGTGGCATTGCCCCAAAGTAACCAGCTCTATTACCAGCCCTTAAAAGAGCCTTTTTCGGGACATTGCCCTAAAGTAACCAGCTCTATTACCTTAAAAGGGCCTTTTGTGGGGCATTGCCCCAAAGTAATCAGCTCTTTTACCTGTAAAAAAAAGAACAACCACCCCCCCATTACAAATCACCACCCACGCACCCCTACTCTAAAACCCACCCTATCCCCCCTTAAAAAAACCTAAGTCTAAACCCAAGTGCTCCTTACCTGTCCTGAAGACCGGCGGAGAAGGTCCTGTTCCAGGCGGAGAAGTCTTCTTCCAGGCTGCTAACTCTTCTTCTTCCAGTCACCAGCTGGCGCGGAGTGGAGGAGTTGAAGACCGATGACCGCGGAGCTGAAGACCGTCCTCCCTGGAACTGAAGACCGGCGATGCAGGAACTGAAGATCAGCGATCCTGGAACTGAAGACCGGAGCAATGGAGCGTGGAGGATCCTCTTCATACGATCGCCGCCGTACACTGAATCGGAATTCAAGGTACGAGATTAAAAATGGCGTCCCTTGAATTCCTATTGGCTGATTTGAGCCTTCAAATTCAAATCAGCCAATCGGATGAGAGCTACTTTAATTCTATTGGCTGATTTGATTAGCCAATAGAATAAGAGCTACTATAATTCTATTCAAGGGACGCCATTTTTAATCTCGTACCTTGAATTCCGATTCAGTGTACGGCGGCGATAGTATGAAAAGGATCCTCCACGCTCCATGGCTCCGGTCTTCAGTTCCAGTGTCGCCGATCTTTAGATCCTGCATCGTTGGTCTTCAGCTCTGCGGTCATCGGTCTTCAACTCCTCCGCTCCGTGCCGGCTGGTTCCTGGAAGAAGAAGAGCCGCCTGGAAAAAGACTTCTCCGCCTGGAACAGGACCTTCTCCGCCGGTGTTCAGGACAGGTAAGGAGCACTTGGGGGTTAGACTTAGGTTTTTTTAAGGGGGGATAGGGTGGGTTTTAGAGTAGGGGTGTGTGGGTGGTGGGTTGTAATAGTGGGGGGGTTGTTCTTTTTTTCTTACAGGTAAAAGAGCTGATTACTTTGGGGCAATGCCCCACAAAAGGCCCTTTTAAGGGCTGGTAATAGAGCTGATTACTTTTTGTAATTTAGTTTAGGGTAGGGATATTTTTTTATTTTCGGGGGCTTTGTTATTTTATTAGGGGGCTTAGATTAGGTGTAATTAGCTTAAAATTCTTGTAATCTTTTTTTATTTTTTGTAATTTAGTGGGGGGGGTTGTAATTTAGTTTAGTGTATTTAATTATATTTTAGTTTAGATAATTGTAGTTTATTTAATTAATTTATTGATAGTGTAGGTGTATTTTTAACTTAGGTTAGGATTTATTTTACAGGTAAATTGGTAATTATTTTAACTAGGTAGCTATTAAATAGTTATTAACTTTTTAATAGCTATTGTACCTAGTTAAAATAAATACCAAGTTACCTGTAAAATAAATATAAACCCTAAAATAGCTACAATGTAATTATTAATTATATTGTAGCTATCGTAAGGTTTATTTTATAGGTAAGTATTTAGTTTTAAATAGGAATATTTTAGTTAATAAGATTAATATTATTTAGATTTATTGCAATAATAATTATTATTAATAATAATTATGTTAGGGGTGTTAGGGTTAGATAGGGTTAATATAGTTAATATATATAATATAATAACTATATTAATTATTAACTATATTAATAATATATATAATATAATATCTGTATTAACTATATTAACCCTAATATAATTAGGGTTAATATAGTTAATATAGGTGGCGGCGGTGTAGGGGGATTAGATTAGGGGTTAATATATTTAATATAGGTGGCGGCGGTGTAGGGGGATTAGATTACATGTAAAAGAGCTGATTACTTTGTGACAATGCCCCGCAAAAGGCCCTTTTGAGGGCTGGTAATAGAGCTGGTTACTTTGGGGCAATGCCCCGCAAAAGGCCCTTTTAAGGGCTGGTAATAGAGCTGGTTACTTTGGGGCAATGCCACGCAAAAAGCCCTTTTCAGGGCTATTTGTAATTTAGTTTAGGGTAGGGACATTTTAGGGGGTAATACATTTATTATAGGTGGCGGCGGTGTAGGGGAATTAGATTAGGGGTTAATACATTTAATATAGGTGGCGGAGGTGTAGGGGGATTAGATTAGGGGTTAATCATTTTAATATAGGTGTAGGGGGATTAGATTAGGGGGTAATATAGTTAAAATAGGTGGTAGCGGGGTAGGGGATCACATTAGGGGGTAATAATTTTAATATAGATGGCGGCGGTGTAGGGGGATTACATTAGGGGTTAATAATTTTAATATAGGTGGCGGCAGTGTAGGGGGATCACATTAGGGAGTTAGACATTTAATGTAGGTGGCGGCGGGGTCTGAGAGTGGCGGTTTAGGGGTTAAGCACTTTATTAGGGATTGCGGCGGGGGATCACGGTTGACAGGTAGATAGACATTGCGCATGCGTTAGGTGTTAGGTTTTATTTTGCAGGTAGTTTAGGGAGTTACGGGGCTCCAATACTCAGCGTAAGGTTTACTACGCCTGCATTTTGTGGCGAGGTGAAAATGGAGTAAGATTTCTCCATTTTCGCCACGTAAGTCCTTACGCTGTATATTGGATACCAAACTGCGCTGGTTTGGTATACCTGTCTATGGGCCAAAAAACTACGGCCGAAGGCAGAACTATACGAGCGTAACGTCTAGGTTACGCCGTATATAGGATACCAAACCAGCGCAATATTTGGCGTCGCCGGCTTTTGCGGGCGACGCTGCATATCGGATCGGGCCCCGGGTACCTTATTTAATTATACATATTAATGGAAGAACTGACCACTAACAAGATACTGCAAAAGATAGGTTAAGCAATCTTTGATTAATTTTGAATAGGATTTTGCTTTTACAAAAAGGCCTGTGAACAACCTTGCAAGCATCATTGATTCTAGGCCATTGACTGGTTCTTTTCAATATTAAAGTTTGTTCTACTAACTCAGTTCACATGTTAATAAACACAACCATTTCTTGGTATAACTAAAAGTAAAAAATAAAGCTCAACACATTTGAAAACTACAGAACTTGTGCAAAACTGAAATACAATTATCTGACTTATTTATAACTGCAAATATTTGTTTAAACACTTTTCTTCCTGGCAGGGCTGGTGCCTGCATGCGGCTGACTAGGAAGCAGCCTTAGGACGCCACAGCAGGGGGTGCATCTTAGAGCAGTCAGGTGTTGCAGCAGCATGGTGTGTATTATTTATACTTTTTAAAACTTAACATTAGCGTTTGTTTCAAAAGTTTATTACCCACATGCCGGCTGTAACTATGTGCTGTGTGTGGGCTTCTGTAGAGAGAGAAGGGCGGTCACACAACTTGTAGGAACACAATTGTGCTCTGTATGGCCAGTCCTGGCATTTGCATCCTTCAATAGGTGGCAGCTTCTTTGACTCCACCTTCAAACTGGGGTGCAGTGCAGCGCACCATGGTAATGCAAACTACTGTAAAGCATAAGGGAAATGAGGGAAAAAGAACTGCTTGAATCAGTTCACCCAAAAAGTCATCCAGGTTTGTGGAAAAGAGAAATTTACGTATGGTAATGATTGTGTTAGAAAAGGTGCGATGCACAGTGTCTAAGAGTGTAGGAGCTCAACTCATCAATGCAAAAGTAAATAATTTATTAAATGTAGTCTCTAGCTGCAAAAATGTTCAAACTCATTGTCTGTATTACCCCAGAAACCATCTGCCCTCCCTTCAGTAGCCCCATGCTGGGCAGTTACTGCCTAGACAGACACTGTAGAAATAAGATGGCATATCATGATGTAGGGTTTTCTGCCTCTCTAGGATTGATTACACATTCTTTGCAATGGTCTGTCCACTCTGACACCAGTTAAGGGAATGAACAGAAACTGCTTCTAACAGAGCATGGGGGGCCACCTCTTCCAGTCACAAGGGCTGTATACTTCTTAGGGATGGGCGAATGTGTAAATTTCCAAATTCAAATGTTAGAACGAATGTTATTACCGAAATTCGAATTACAAATCCGAATGTTGATACGAACGAATATTCTTAAAAATTCTATAATCGAATGCTATTTACAGTTTTAAAATGTCACTTTCAAATTCGAATGTTTATAATTAGATTGAATGTCCATATTCGAAATTTCAAATTTAACATTCTATTTAACAAATACTATTCAGAAGTTCAATAGTTCATGTGGTAGAGGGAATCTAGTAAATTGATACATAATAGATACAAATATATCAATTCAAATGTTTCTATTTCGATTGAATATTGCATAATTCAAATGTTACATTTAAAGAAAGCATTAGAAATACTATTACAAACATATAAATTCAAATTTTTCTAATTTGAATATTGCATAATTCGAATATTACATTTAAAGAAAGAATTAGAAATACTATTACAAATATAAATTTGAATTTTTCGAAACGATTATTTTCTAATGTAATCGTAAAATTCAAAACCGAACATTCGAAAATTGAATGTTAGAATGTTATGTAAACATTCGAGATTCGAACAAACGTGTTAAAATTTGTTTAATTTTTCAAATGTTGCGAAATATTCGCCCATCCCTAATACTTCTGCCATGCTCTTTTTCCCCTAGCTCTGACACTTCATGACCTGAGACTTTGCTGCTGTTATGACAGAGAACAATTGAGATTCGGTAAGTAATTTTCTGCAAACTCTGCATAAGGAGCTTCTTGCAAAGTATTTTGGTGCCAGGGAGAACTTCAGTTGTACTTAAGAAATTAATAATTTCATTAATTAGCTTGTGTTGTGTTGTATTACATGTCCCTTTATAATTGTGAATATACTAAATGTCATGATTTTGTGTGTGCTTTGTAAATTTTGAGATGGGGGTTGTGGCAGTGCAGGGGTTAGTAGTGTAGAGGTTTTTTTGCGATGAAGGTTGCAGCAATTTAGGGATCAATAGTGTTGTTGCTTAATTTGGGGTGGGTTATGTGGAGGTTTAGGGGATAATAGTGTAGAGGGGTAGTTTAGGATGTGCAGGTGTGGTGGTTTAGGGGTTAATAGAGTAGTTTAGTGCAACTGCTTCCTTCAGCCGAATTCTTTACGTGAACTTTCAGGTCGTGTAAAAAGTTTGAACGTTAAATGTGAGTGCGTTCAAGCAATCACATTTACTTTCCCCTTGTAATAATAGCACACATAGAAAATATGGGGAGCTTAAATTACCACTTGTAATATGGATTTGAGCGTAATAACACTGCAATGTCAATAACTACAGTGCTCCACTTGGAGTCTAGCTAAGTGTTGGTGGATGAATTACTTTGATTTATTTCCCAGCTGTGTGTATAGCTTTTTAAAAGGTGTATGATCTTATAAAGTGTGTGCAGGAACAGAAAAATGGAGCACCAGCCGGTGGTTTAAAAATTCAAATTTATTCAGTATAAACTTAAAAACAGGATACCAAATGTATAATATACAAAAATAAGAAATCAGCTAGATGCAGCTGACGCGTTTCGGCCCTGGGCCGTAGTCAAAGCTGATGTATCTTAAAAACTAAAAACGCCATTTATAGCTTTAAACTGATTCCTATTGGATAATTACTATAATTTATCTATCTCTTGTTCAAGTTCA
Source organism: Bombina bombina (assembly GCF_027579735.1). NCBI lineage: Eukaryota > Metazoa > Chordata > Amphibia > Anura > Bombinatoridae > Bombina > Bombina bombina. The sequence goes on along the minus strand of NC_069500.1, from coordinate 1,078,758,531 downwards.
CATAGCTTTAACCCTATACTGATGGGTAATTAAATTGGACAAAAGTTGTCTAGTTTGTTACACTACAGTTGTAAATATTATGTTTCATAACAAATGTAAATAAAAAATTATTCTGTTAGAAGTCAGATATTCTCACAAAATATATTCTATGCAAACAAAAGTATACTTTTCTTAAGGTTTTGACAATAGAAAGGACAGTATATATGAATATATCAATATTACAGTATACCTAGAACAAAATCCAATTTTGAATTAAGAAATTATTCCTTATTGGAAACACTAGATGCATTATGACACCAATAATCAAAATATGGGGAGCTTAAATTACTACTTGTAATATGGATTTGAGTGTAATAACACTGCAATGTCACTAACGATAGCGCTCCACTCGGAGTCTAGCTAAGTGTTGGTGGATGAATTACTTTGATTTATTTCCCAGCTGTGTCTATAGCTTTTAAAAATGTGTATGATCTTATAAAGTGTGTGACAGGGACATGAAAGCCAAATGTTTTCTTTCATGGCCTACAGCCCGATTATCTAAAGCTCTCTGGGCTGGTTAGATTCTATAAGAATGCTTGCCAGTACTTCTATTTCCCTGGTGGAATTCTATAAAGCCACTTTTTACCCTTAAAGAAGTGTGTCTCACTAAGGGGTGTATACTGAATTTTCGTATGGGGAGGAGATTCATCTATTACTAAGGTACGCAATGAAAATTGTAATCATACAAAATGAATAATTTAACCATTCACACAAAAATATGCAGGAAAAATTTATATCGTTAAGGTGCATCAAAAATCTTAACAAAATTTTTCACCATAAAAACGTATTTTGTAAAAAAAAATGTATGTAATTTACACAGGAATAAATCGCATTCACTATGCACAGCATAAATCAAACTAAAAGATAGTGAGCTTTTCTTAAGACACTCAAAATATTTAGAACTCTAATAGAAAAACTCATGCATAAGAAAATATAGGAGATTTAAGACGCTATACGCAGAAAGCAGCATAACGTGATTTATATTGGCTGCAGGATTTAATTTTTAAAGTGCTCCCTCTGCTCACTGATAACTTTGCTTCACGATGCAAAGTTTCCTTTTCCAGCAGACTGCATTACTTTCATTAGGAGACCTCGACTCTTGCAGGGAACTAACTTCTCCAAAAATTCCACCAGGCAACCCCTGCGAGCGTCGGCGAGAAAAACCACATCTGATCTGGTGAAGTTTAGACCATTGGCCCTTAGAGAGAGCATGACATTACAAACAAATGTCCAATTTACTTCTATTATCTAATTTGTTTTGTTTGCTGCCATCCTTTGTTGAAAATAATACCTAGATAGGCTTAGGAGCTGCTGTTGGTGGCTACACATATACGCCTCATATTATTGACTCACCCATGTACATTGCTATTTCTTTAACAAAGAATACAAAGAGAATGAAGCAAATAAGATAAAAGCAGTAAAATAAAAAGTTGAATACAATTGTATTTTCTATCTGAATTATGAAAGAAAAATGTTGGGTATCATGTCCCTTTAATGCACACATAAATTAATAAAATGCATCTTCAACTGTTCCACTTCACCTAACATTAGTAAGCTTAAAGGGACAGTAAAGTTATAATTAAACATTCATGATTCAGACAGAGCATACAATTTTAAACAGCTTTCCAATTTATTTATATTATTTAACTTGCTTCCTTCTCTTGTTATCCTTTGCTGAAAGGTTTATCTAGGAAAACTCAGGAGCAGCAAAGAACCCAGGTTCTAGCTCTAGATTGGTGGCTGCATATATATATATACCAATTGTCATTGGCTCAACCATGTGTTCAGTTAGAAACTAGTAGTGTCATTGCTGCTCCATCAGCAAATGATGCAAAGAGAATGAAGGAAATTAGATAATAGAAGTGAATTGGAAAGTTGTTTAAAATTGCATGTTCCACCTAAACCATGAAAGAAAAAATTGGGTTTCATGTCTCTTCAATAGTACTTTTTGAGATGTTAACTTTTTAACTGGAATAGTTAGGTAATTTGCTAAATTAAATGTTAAATAAGGTAATATGTTAGTTGTTCTGTGTACTTTGTAAGCAAAAAACAAAACAAAAAAACCTGATGTTACAGATTTTGTCTCTATCTACAACAGTATATATTTAAATTAAGTATTTACAGTAGAAGTCACATCACACCCTGTTCTCTCTCTCTCTCTCTGCCCACTGCTCTCTGTCTCTCTCTTTCCCTGATCTCTTTCTATATTTCCCTGATCTCTTGCTTTCTCTCCCCATGTGCTCTCTCTTTCTCCCCTGCTCTCTCTCTTTTTTTCCTGATCTCTTCTCTTGCTTTATATCCTCCTGCATTCTCTCTCTCTTTCCTTGCTCTGTCTCTCTCTATCTTTCCCTGATCTCTTGGCAGTCGGCGGCCAAGGCAGCTGCAGGAGGTGAGGCAGAGAGGAGTGCTGGGGACTGGGGGTGTACAGTGGGCTGATGGCAGTAGAAGAGATGGGTCTGCTATGTGGTGAAGGGATCTGGGGAGGGAGCGCAAGTGTGACTGGGGGGTGGGGCTTGGAGTGAGTGTGACGCTCCAGAGCTGTGGCGGAGGCTGGGGTATAATGGAAGTTCGGACAGATAGCGTTAAGCAGGCCTTGGGGAGAGGGTTATGCATGGGAAAGTCTGGTGTGGGGGCCTGCATGTCCATGATAGCAGTGGAGAGTGTGTGGTACTTGGGGAGGGGGGGGGCAGAGCTTGGGCCAACGTGGATGAATGTTGGATTGGGGGTTGTTGGAGAGCCTGTGTGCGGTGTGGGTGGGATTGCCCCCATGTGTGGGTTATGGATAGGTTCCCAGGTATGCAATGTTGGAATGGGTGATAAAGGGCCAGGTTGTGGCAGGCTGATGTGGGATGTGTGGTAGCATGGGGCATGATGGGCCCCTCCTTGTGTATGCCGTAGGTGCATGTGGGGGTAAGCTAGCTGGAATTTTGGGGGGCTATTGAGGGGGCCCCAGTGTATGGGGGTGGTGGATGATGCATTTGGATATGTATGGGTGGTTCTGTACATAAAGGGGGAGAATGTGGCAGTGATGCCCCCCCATTTGTGGAAGCAGGCGGGGTAGGATTACGCAATTGGGGTGTGGGAGCATTTCTGTGTGGTGGTGGAGTTTTGGTGTGTTTCATAAATAAATAATGTTATGCTGTTGCCCCTGCTCCTCCCTTTGCCCTTGCACTTCCAGAGATACCCTGGACCAGTGACGGCGGGCCTGCTAGACAGGCAACGCTACCTCAAGATCTGGACTTCAATGATATGGACATGAATACCATATTTCTTGGAGATTCCTAAAACAAATTTGAGGAGGAACTTCACGGAGGAGTGGAGGAAGCTGGACCAAGTATGGCGGACCAGGTAGGGGATATGAGGGCGTTGGCACAATTGTTGCCATTTTGGTCGCCTGGTGCCACTGCGGGTACTGGAGGGGCTAGGAGGGGTCCTGCTCAGGATGTGGAAAGGAGACAATGGAGGAAGGACAGCGGGGTCAGGACGGGTACGGGATGGTCTGAAATTATGTTTCCTTCACAGACTGGAAAGGATGACAGCCTCAGGAGTGGTGGTCAAAGATCCAGTGGGGCTGGGACCTGTAGATGGCGAGGGAGATCCCGCTCGCCAGTGGAAACCCGGAGGGGAAAGGCCACCCACACATCGCACACAGGGGGAGACTGGACAGGTTACCCAAATAAAGGAGTAACCAAGAGAGGATAAGGGATCAGCACAGGGCACGATCGCCAGGGCACAACAGGGAAGAGAGCAGGAGATCGGAAAGATGGTTAGAGGAGAGGGCTAGGAGGACAGAGGCGGGAGAGCAGAGGCGGCAACAGTGCAGGACCCGCTACGGCACAATCCACTGCAGGTGAGGTGCCATGGAATGGGGCTAACACTTCTGTACATAGTAATGCTGGGGCTACAGGTGGGGATTTGAATTGGGTGCTGTTAAACGGGTTAAAGGATTTGGTGACTCAGGTGGAAAAGCAATGTAGTGAAGGGGCTTGTGGGGTTCCGGGTGTATGAGTGGCTGGAGTATGGGGACAGCAGGTGGCCTAGGGGACGGTGGATGGGGCGACTGCTCCGGCGGCAATGGAGGTCTGGGGGGTGTCATTAAGGTGGCTGAGGTGGCTATGAGCAGGCCATGTTTATGTACGATTGGGCCACTGGGCATTCATTTAACACAAGAAATTAAGGAGAAGATTTGGAAGTGGGAATTCTTGGAGATCTTCTCGTTACTTCCTTTGGAACAGTTCGTAGAAATTAAGGAGGACCCGAAGGTAGAGCAAGGGAAGAAGGAGGAAGAGGAGCATGAAAAGAGGTACAGGAAGCTGCCTAAAATGTTTGACAATTGGTCCCGGGCCTTTTGCATCCTGGCTAGTGTGACCACGGAGAAGTTCCCAGAGCAGGGCTCTGTATTGTTTTGTTACTTCAATGAAATATTATCTGCATACCGCACATTTGGAGGCATGGCATGGTGGCGGTATGATGACCAGTTTCCCCATCGGATAGCAGTGCACCCAGACATGAAGTGGGATGATCGGGATATGGGGATATGGTTAGAGATGATGACGCCTCTTTGTGGTGGGCAGTACTTTCATGGGGCAGGAACAAGTACCGGTGGGGCCAGTACGAACGCGGCAGTGGCGCTCAGAAAAGGACTGTGTTTCCAGTATAATGACGGTCAGTGTCAGTTCGGAGGGGCCTGTAAGTATAAGCATGAGTGCTCGGGTTGTGGGGGAGTGCACGCAAACTCTAAGTGCTTCAAGTGGCGAGAGTCAGGGATGGACCCCTGTACAGGGCATGGACCTCTGTGAAGGTTGTAAGGATGGTGCCATGGTTAGAACGGTACGCTAGGGGGATTGTGAGTAGGGCGGATGCAGAGCTATTGCTGACGGGTTTTAGTTCTGGGTTTTAGATTCCATTTGAGGAACGGGTTGGATCCAGGGCGCAGGGGAATTTGAAGTCAGCAAGGGAGTTCCCAGAGATTGTAAGGGGTAAGCTGCTAAAAGAAATTTCACTATGCAGGATGGCGAATCCATTTCAGGTACTTCCGTTGGCTAATTTGAGAGTCTTGCCTTTAGGAGTAGTTCCAAAAAAGTAATAGAATGTATAGAATGATTCATCATCTTTTGTATCCAAAAAGGGCTTCTGTTAATGATGGGATTGATCCTGAGTTTGCGGCAGTTTGTTATGCATCGTTTGATAAGGCAGTGGGGATGGTTCAGTTCACGGGGAAAGGGCCGTTATTGGCAAAAGTTGATGTGGAGGCGGCTTTTCGCCTGTTGCCGGTGCACCCCAGATGTCATCACTTGTTGGGTTGTTACTTTGATGATTCATATTTTGTAGATTTGTGCCTGCCAATGGGTTGTTCTATTTCCTGCTCATATTTGGAAAAGTTTAGTTGTTTTGTGGAATAGGTGGTGAAACAGCAGGCGGGTTTGAGTTCATTGGTCCATTATTTGGACGATTTTTTCTTTGTGGGCCCGGAAAGGTTGCCAGACTGTGAGCACCTCATGATAGCGAAGGAATTCAGGATTCCAGTGGTGGGGGATAAGACAGAGGGCCCTACTTCGTGTTTGAGTTTTCAGGGTATTCAAATTGATTCAGTCAGGATGGAATGCAGGTTTCCGGAGGACAAAGTAGTGGATTTAGTAGAGATGATTGCGGGTGTGTTGGGGAAGCAGAAGCTCAAATTAAGAGATCTTCAGTCATTGATCAGCAAACTCAATTTTGCATGTAAAATTATCCCGGTGGGGAGGGTGTTTATGAGGAGTTTGTCTCAGGCAACTGTGGGGGTGAAGGAGCCTTTTCAATGGATTCAGTTGAAGAAGGAGCTCAAGGAGGATTTAAAAATGTAGTGGTGTTTCTTGAGAGAATTCAACAGGATGGCGCTGGTTCAAGAGGAAGGGGTACTGGATTCAGATCTTCATTTCTTCACAGATGCTTCAGGGGCCATTGGTTTTGGGGCTTATCTGTAAGGCAAGTGGTGTGTGGGGCAATGGTCGGAGATGTGGGCTGAATTGGGTTTAACCAGGAATCTGATATTCCTGGAGCGGTTCCCGCTAGTGGCGGTGTTGCATGTTTGGCCCCATCTTTTGTCCAACAAGAGGGTGACATTCCATTCTGATAATATGGAGGTAGTTATGGCTCTGAATAGATTGTTGGTCTCGTCCCCTCCCATAGTTCATTTTTTAAGAATATTTTTATTGAAATGTCTACAATGCAATGTTTTGTTTAGAACTGTACATGTACCAGGGAAGCACAATAAGATTGCTGATGCTCTTTCCCAGTTTCGTCTTTTGGCTCCAGAGGCGGAAGTAGTGGGGGAACAGTGTCCGGAGGATCTGTGGGGAGTAGCATTCTCAGCACAATGAATATAGTGAGGGGAGCTTTAGCTCCAGGAACGTGGAAATCCTACATGCAGGTTTGGCGGTTATGGAGTAAGACATTACAGGGTCATGGGATGGTTAATTCATCTGAAGGAAGGGTGTCAGTGCTGGATTGGATGCAAGAATGGAGGGATGCTGGGATTTTGAAGTCTATTGTGAGGAAACGTCTAGCAGCTATGGCGTTTCTCTTTCAGTTGATGGGTTGGGAAGATGTGCCAAAACATTTCCTGGTCCGGTTGGCAGCCAGAAGCTTGTGTAGGGGAAAGGTGGTAGCAGATGTCAGACAATCTGTGGTGTTCCGTCGATAGGCGGGCTTAGCACACACCCTCCATCCAATAGGCTAAAAATAATTTCACCATGGGCCAGCCCTTTTAGTGTTTGTGAACCAATCAGAACAGTGTGTATGTGAAACATGGATCAGTATAGTCTCTGGAGTGCCTGTCGTTTTCCACGCTACTTCAATTCAAATTCTATTCAGGTAGGAGAATGGCGCAAGCCTTGAGGAGAAAACCCAAGGGTCTTACTGGCCCTAAAAGGACAGTAAAAGAACATTTTCAACAGTCCCAGAGGGTTATAGAGAATGGTTCAGAAGATGAGCTCTCAGATTCAATCTGTCTCTCAGAACCAAATACTGAGCAGGGCCTCATTGCAACATCTTTGCTTCTAGCTTGTCATATAGCGGGAGTAAACAACAATATGATTGACAAGATAAAATCTTTATTGGTATCTCATCACAAGTCTATCTGCAAAAGGTTTGATAAATCCTGCCTGGAATTGAGGAGAACTATTGCTTCAATCAGATAGCGCACTGATTCCCTGAAGCGCAAACAAGAGGATCTCTCAGTGGATCATGCAAACCTGATTTAATATTCTGAAAGCCTTGCAGGTAAGATTACAACCCTAGAGTCAAAGCTAGCAGACCTAGAGGATCGCTCCAGGCGTAATAATGTCCGCCTGAGAGGCATTCCGGAGAATGTTACCCCCAAGGACTTACAACCCTATCTACAGGATGTGTTCACTACTGCCCTTGGTCCCCTTCAGGCGCCTGAATCCCTTATTGACAGAGCACACCGGGTGGTCAGACCGAGAGCCATCTCGGACGACAAAAATAGAGATGTGGTGGTGAGATTACACTACTATACTTTTCAAGAAAAATTCCTGAGAGCAGACAATTCTGGATCACTAAAAGCCACAAAGTGTGATAGCTTTCAGGTATTCCCAGACCTCTTCCTGCATACCTTGCAGCAGAAAAAGGCCTATCAAAACTTCACTAGAATCCTGAGGAGCAAAGAAATAAAGTACAGGTGGGGCTTTCCGGTCAGACTATTTGTTACCAAGGATGACATCCAACATGTCATAACATCGCCGGATCAATCCAGAGATCTTCATACTTAATGGGACATGCTCCCTGACCGACCCTCCTCCTCAGCTTCTATGGTCCCTACTATGGACCTATGGGTCAAGGCCCTGCCCTGGAAACAGCTGCCCACCAGGGCAAAAAACTGAAGCTCTTTGCAAGCTTCCCATCAGAACACCTTATCCTCTGCACAGGAGGTTGAGTGATGCCTTCATGACACTCTTTACTAACTTCCCATTAGGACTGCTCACCCTAAATTGAGTGACATTAAAGTGACCCCTAGGTCTTTCTAAGCCAAGAGGAATTGAATACCAAACCTTGTATCCTTTTGAAAAGCATACTTAACACTGTTTTAGATTGAAATGTTATGTTTAAAATATTTTGGGGTTTTGTGATTATTTGGTTATACAACTCTTTATTTTCTCTAGGTGTGCAGACTCGCAGATATGGCGGAACTACTGGCTGAGCTTTATGGCTCAGGCTCCTGTTTCACAGATTCCCACTAATAGGATCTTGGATGGTGGGGGGTTAACCGGGGGCCCTGTGTTCAGAATCTCTGAATTATAAATTTTCTGGGGATTGTGGGAGCCAGGTCTCTGTGGGCTCACAACACGGCTTTGGTGGGGGAGATGCACGTTCTGGGGCCCATAACTCTCTATTCCCATGCTCTTCTAACATCAGACCCAATTTGACTGGATAGCCCTGGATTCTCCACTGACTCCCCACCCTTAGTCTTTATGCCCCTGCCTTATACCCTCCCCCCATTCCCTTACCCCGCTTAACACCACTTCCCTCCCATACCCTACCCCTCCCTGCCTGATAGCATTTCCCTACAGCAGGGCTGAAGGATTAGATTTGTCTGCTCAAACCTCAGTGAGCAGAGAAGGACGTCACATTTAAAGTACCCACGTGGTCTATATTCTGGCATGTATGGATGATTTGGTAAATTCCGCACCCTTTGAACATCTTCCTAAATTCTGATATGGTTATTATCTGTTAGTTGTGTTAATAATGTTATCAAATTTTATAGTTAATTGGTTTTGCAACACACTATTCTTTCCAAGTAGGTTGACCCACAGACGTGGAGGGACTATACCTAGTTCAGGCTCCAGTCCAGGCTATTTCATATTGAGAACACCACAGAGGGGAGACTAACTCAGGGGCCATGGGATCAGGGCTCCTACGCGACTTAGCCAACAGGGGTTCTAAAATCCCAGTATATGTGGATACCCACTGTGATAGTAATGAGTGTGGTACATACCCTGAGGGCAGCATTCCCTAACCTTCCAGGTATTCCAACCTCAAGCTTAATCCAACCATGTAACTCCAGATACCCCCTAATTCCCTTCCCTAACCCCCCCTACTGCACACCAGGGCCCTCCATTTCTGCCCTCGCACAACCCTCTCAACCCCCTTACCCTATCCCTTTTCCCCGCTTAGCGGCTTCACACTCCAGAAGGCCTGATTGGCCAAGTTGGTTCACGCTAAATCCAGAAAGTGGGGTGGGATACTACAATGAAATGGTATTAATTGTTCACTGGGGGCCACATATCCAGCTCTCTTTTACTCTCACTCAAGACTGTATTTTTTGTTATGTTATTGTTGATCCAGGTATATGCTTAACTTTTTGCCTCAATTTAAGGTTATGCACTATATAGGAACTAGAAGTTCCAGAGTTTAACTTGTTAATGCTGTAATAAATGTCACTTATAAATGTTTATTTCATTGCTCAAGTTCACTCCAAATGGGCCTACTCGGCCTACGATCTGTAAAATATACTCTACTCAATAACTTATTTGTGCTTATGGCATTTCCCCCCCCCCCTCCAATTTCACATTTGCTCTACTTTTCCCTAAGATATAGAGCATATATTGGCTGTGTTTATTCTATCACAGACCCTTACCATTTATTCCAAATTTGTACTAAGTCACTCACGACTACAGACAGAGAAACAAAAACTTACAATAGTCTGTATCGGTGGAGCTAGCGATTGTTAACTCGTCTCTCCCCCTCTATTCCCTATTAAATTAAATTTTTGCCTTAATCAACATGGCGCTTAAGATTGCCACTCTGAATACTCAGGGCTTGAACGCTCCTACAAAGAGAAGTTTACTACTTAGATACCTGTTAAAAACTATTGTAAAACTTGCATTCATCCAGGAGACCCACTGGCCCCAGGGCTCTACGTATATACAGAATTCTAAATTATTCCCTATTTGTCAGACGGCCTCTCACCCAGCTAAAAAAAAGAGGTGTAGCCATTATGGTGCATAAATCAGTGGCGTGTGTGATACAACATGTGGAGAGGGATCCGGAGGGCAGGTTTTTGATAATAGCTTGTACGCTGGATTGTATCCAATACACTATACACCCCGAATATCAAACAGCTCCCCTTTATGAAAACAGTCGTTACATTGATTGACCAATTATGCAGATGCATTTTAATAATTGGAGGGGATTTAAGCATTGCATGGGACTCGATGGTTGATAGGAAAGTCTCCACACATAAACCTCTGGACAGAGAGACTAGTCAGAACTCTAATCCATTTAGATCCACAATGTACCAGCATAATTGATATTATTTGTGGAGATGCTTATCTCCCTCTGAGAGGGTCTATACCTTCTATTCTAACCCACACCAATGCTATTTTAGGATTGACTACCTGCTGTGTCACGCCAACCTACTCTCTCACCCTAAAATTCTGATATGTCCGTGGTCAGGCTATGATATGGTCACAGTAGATCTCTCTAATGCCCACCAGTGGTCCTCCACACCACGCTGGAAATTGCACCCTTCTTTAATCAATGGACCTTCTGGCGCAAACATATCCGAGATTATTGCTGATTTTCTCACCATCAATGATAACGCACAAACTGATGACCCTATACTTTCGGCTGCATGAAAGCTTTCTTGAAAGGTCATTTCATAAAACAAGCTGCACATAATCGCAAATTACTGGGTAAATCCCATGCCCAGCTGTATTCTGAACTTCGCACATTAGAGCGGCATAATAGAAACGGCCCCACAGGACAGATGGCTGAGCAAATTACAGCAATCAGATCCAAATTAAACATAATTGAGGAGAAGAGGGTACAATCTAACCTTCTGGCCCTCAAACAATAGTAATACTACAAAAGCAATAAGGCAGACCGCCTCTTGGCGCATAAACTCTGCATTCGCACCCAACAGAAACATATTCCGTCACTTAAAACACAAACTGGAATGGTCTACATCCCAAAAGAAATCGCAAGAGCATTCACCCAATATTATAATACTTTATTTAATTTAGATAACTCTCAGGGCAGTGTTAAAACACCAATCCCTCAAATTGACCAATTTCTTTCCTCCCTTAACCTTCGGAGCCTGTCTGCTGAAGATGCCCAAAGCCTTACTGGTCCGCCTTCCATAACAGAACTGAAACAGGCCTTAACCTCACTACAAATAAACAAAGCCCCACCGCTTTATTCTACAAAACTTTTGTCCCACAACTGATCCCAATCCTCACCAAATTTTACAACAAGTTGAGACCGGAATTTTTGGAAGCTTCAATACTTGCTCTGCCTAAAGAGGGGAAGGATCATTCCTTATGCTCTATGCAAAATTGTTGGCCACTAGATTAAACAGACTGCTCCCAAACTTGATTCATCTTGACTAGGTGGGCTTTATTCTGGGCAGACAGGGTCCGGATAATACTAGGCATCTTTTAAACATCTTTACCGAGGTTGCGGATATGGGGATCCACCTCGTCGTCCTGTCAATGGACGCTGAAAAGGCGTTCGACAGGGTGAGGTGGGACTACATGTTTTCCGCTCTCTGCACATTTGGTATCCAAGATGCCTTTCTAAAGGCAGTTGAGACTCTGAATTCTTTCCCCACAGTGAGGGTGAGAGGGCTGGACTTTTGTTTAGAAGTAATAGACATAAAAAATGGGACACGACAGGACTGCCCCTTATCCCCCTTGTTGTTTGCCCTTGCTATCGAGCTGCTGGCAGCAGCAATTAGAAACTTGACACAAATGCAGGGCCTTTTATTACATGATACACACCAGAAATTAGCCCTCTACACCAACGACTTGATGCTTTTTATTACAGACCCAGAGGACTCCCTCCCCGCCCTGTTTGACCTCCAGGAGAGGTTCAAGAAAATTTCCTACTATAAATTAAATCTGAACAAAACAGAGGCATACCTCCTAAATCTATCAGAATCCACAATGGCCTCAATTAGGCGGAAATATAAATTCCAGTGGTCCATGTCAGGTTTGAGACACCTGGGGGTGTTTCTATCTCATTATATTGGATCTGTGCTATCTAACAATTTTACCATCCTTCTTTCTAAACTCCAATGGGATTTTTGCTCCAGGAGATATGATGAAATTTCCTGGTACGGTAGAATTGCTGCGGTCAAGATGATGCAGCTCCCCAAATTAACATACCTTTTCAGATGTCTTCCAATAAAAGTTCCATTTTTGTTAATCAATAAATTCCAAGCAGTGATCAACAAGTATGTTTGGAATGGAAAGAGACCCGGCATTGCAGCCACCCTGCTACAGCATCCTTTCCTCTCTGGAGGACTAGGCCTTCCGAACATAAGACTTTACTATGAAGCCGCTTTGCTATCCCATATCTCAGACTGGAATACAAACAGGCCTGGCCCTCACTGGATAGAGCTTGAACAAGCATCCTTGTCGTCCTACATGGCATTGATGGACCTTATTTGGATCCCCCCCCCCATTGCACTTTGGACATTCCAATCAATAACCTAAATTATCCTACACTGTAGGGACTCCTGGCTATGTCTTTGCTATAATGCACTGATCTCCCTCCACCCCTCACCATACCACTCTATAACAGGCCTTTTACAAGGCCTCCCGCTCGGTGGCCTTGCAGTACGGCAGGCTTTTGCTCAACTCAGGGTGGCTGACTGCTTTTTGAGTGAGGGCCCTCTGTCAACTAGTGATCTGGATAACTCCCACTCTATTCTGCCAAACACAGATTCGATCACTTAACTCTAGTCTCCATAATAAAATCCTGGGGATTCCTAGGAGGCCCACTCAGAACATTAACACCATGGGAGACCCGGCTATCTGCTGGCACTCAACGCTCCTCTCCCTTATCATTCTACTACCAGTTTCTTCTCAATGCCTCGAAACTGACCAAGACCAGGCAGATGGTGGAGTGGGAGAGAGACTGGGGAGTTGATCTGACTGAAACAAATTGGACGGATGCAATTCTGTATACCAAAGCCTCAATTCACTGCATGACCCTTTATGAACTTTATTACAAGCTCATTACTAGGTGGCATTATGTCCCTCTAAAGTTGCATAAAATGTTCCCGGACTCTTCCTCTCTCTGTTGGTGAGGGTGCCTAATGATAGATGACCCTCAACACATATGGTGGGTGTGTCCTACTATTAAACCCTTGTGGAGCAAACTACGTACCCTTTGCTGCTCCCTGGGGCTGTTGGAGACCCTGTCCCCTGAAGTTGCTTTTTTACACATTGGCCTTTGGTCCCTTGCCCTGCCCACGCACATTCTGCTGGTAACGATCATGATGACAGCAAAACATTTGGAACTGAAAGAAACCTAACACCCCTAACTGGCAGGTTTTAAATCCATGGAGAATTTTGTGTATAATTCTTGCCAGCAAACAGACCTGTATGACCAGAGACTCTTTGGGGGAGGACAAATTACTAGCATTCTAGGAGGTGTGATGTTTCTGCCATTCACTACCCGAGCTGTTAGAGGGGGAAATGTATTATATCCCCCTCCCTGAAGGAGGAGAGTTCATGGAGGGTTAGATACGGGGAGAGAAAGTCGCCCCCCCCCCCTTTTTTTTCTATTTTCTCCCCTTGTTTCTTCCTTCAACTCCCTGTGACTCATTGGCTCCACTGAAAGATAAGACTGATAAACTGACTTACATTCTTTTCCTACCATCTCTGGGTCCAGGTGGGACCCATTAGTAACCAAAAAGAAGAAGAAAAATGGATACTCCAGAGCACTCAGTTAGTACTAAATAATGTATGCAAACCGTAAGAACCAACAGTGAGGCTAGGTTGGAGCCGGTTGATAATAAAACTTAGCTTTTAATAAGGAGTTAGTTAAAAAATCAAAGAAAGACTACTAATGTGTATATAAAAACAATTAAAATTGTTATTAAAAAAATAAGAAAGCAAACATGCCCAGGTATCAACCATATAGTGTGCAGTACATATGAGTATGGGTTAGTCTGGCAGGGAAGCACCCAAAAATGCTCACGGATTGCACTGGTATATTAATCAAAAAAGAGGATTGACCTCAAAACAAAGTTACCTATCGCTAGATAGGTAAGATTCTCATCTATATACTCCTTCATGTGTTTTAACTCTGGCTGTGAGAGAGGGTAAACATGACCATATGGGATAGGGAATCCGGGCAATAGCTCGATAGGACAGTTGTACTGTCTATGTGGAGGAAGAGATTCTGCCTCCCTTTTGTCAAAGACATCAAGAAATTGTGTATATTCCTTGGGAATGGAGGTATTTAATTTAGTGGAATTTTCTGATGTAGACTGTAGAGATAGTAGAGTAACAAGAGTGTGTACAGTGTTCTAAGTTAAGTATTGTAAGTGTCTTCCATTTAAAAGTGGGTTGATGTCTCTTCAACCATTTTAGTTCTAGAATGATAGGTAAAAGTGGAGGAGTAATATCAAAGGAGAGTAGTTCTCTGTGACCTGATTTTGAGCTTACTAATATGGGTTTAGTGTGGTGTGTAATGGGGCCAGTTTGAGTACCATCAAAAACACGTAGTGCAAGTGGAAAACTTTTTCTAATTACAGATATTTTATTTTCAGATACAACATTTGAGTTAATAAAGTTTCCTGAAGCTCCAAAGTTAATAATGGCCGTCAGAGTGATCTGGTGTTGATACCACTGTAGGGAAACAGAAAGTTGACAGTAAGCAGTAGAAATAGCACTGGTGGATAAGCAGTATGAGTCTATATAAGGCTTACCTCTTTTATTCCTAAGCAAACTGTGGCAGTCCTTGACCTCATGCCCTTTGGCGACACAGTATAGATCATTTGATCTTCTCCTCATCTTCTCTTCTGGTTTAAGTGGACCCCTGATAAAGCCAATTTCCATGGGTTCTTCAGTGACTTTAGTAGGTGGGAAGTTCATAGTACTAGTTATTTTCACAGGAGGTTTCAGGGGATACTTTTCCTTCTTGCGCTCTCTAAGTCGGCGGCCAATTGTAATGGTGAGGGTCATTAGAGAGTACAAGTATTCTCGGGAGCTCTTCTCTAGAAAGCTCATCTTTCAGGGATTATGACAACCTTAGTCGATACTTATTTCTCAGGGAGATGTTATTCCACTGTGTGTCCTTTAAAAACCTTTTAAAATCAGCAATATAGTCCTCTACAGGTCTTTTACCCTGTTTTAAAGCTCTCATAGAGTTCTCAGCAGTCAATTGTTGGCAAGGGTCGTCAAATAACAGAGCCATGGCTTGAAAGAATGTATCTAATGAATCAAGGATGGGGTCATTATTTTCATAATAAGTATTGGCCCAGGATCTAGGTTCAGCTCTTAAGTAAGATATTACAGTAAGGACCTTTTGCTGTTCGGTACTAAACGTTTTTAAGTTTTTGGTCCTAAGGAGAATAAAGAGCAAGCATTTTTTAAGTCTCAGAACTGGTTCATATCACCAGATAACTTTTCTGTGGGGGGGGGGGAGCTATAGGTTCATTGAATAAGTCAGAAGTAACCTGTTTTGTGGTAACTGTTTCTTTATTTATATTATGTAGGGTTTGATTTTCTACCTTTAGTCCTTGAGTAAGTTGATCAACTCTTTGTGATAGGTTCATGACATGATTTGTCAGTTCCGCTTCATCCGTAGTAGGCTTGTTAATATGTAATGCTTTCTACAATGTGAATCAAATATGCAGAACTCAGTGAAAAGATGCAGCTGAACTGTATATAGTTAGTAATATATCAATGAAAGAGTATTATAGTTATGAATTAAAGGATAAGTAGGAAATATTTATTGTGTAGCTACCGATTTGCAACACTAATTACAAATATGAATAGAACTAGGAAACATTAAATAGCAGTTGTTGTTACAAACTAGGAGGTTATTTTAGGCTAGGATAAGCTTGGAATTATCCCCCAAGAATGTTATACATGAGGTGATCACATTATAAGTAAGTTCAGAACAACAGTAATAAGTATGTGCCAGGAATAGTATATCACAAGTTATTAAAAAAACAGCAACTGGGCGGAGCCAGCAGCCTAGGTGGCTAGACGTGCAAATCTGGAGCTCCTAGGCCTGATTCTAAAAAATGATCTTTATTCTTAGCAAAAGTTGACTCACTGTTACCTGGGGACATTTTTTAACTAATCCTTAGCTGAAAGCCAAGCTAACGATTGCATAAAGCTCGACAACTAATGATTTTTCTGCGAAGCAGTAAAAAAGGCCTACTCTCTCTGCTATAGACCTTAGTCGGACCCTTCATAAAACATGGCAGAGAATTCGGAGTCGCTATACACTTTGCTCCGGGACCTGGACCGGCAACTGTCTAGCTGTTTCCTTGACCTATCAGCTCCTCTAAAGACGGAGATGAGGGGACGGGGTTGCACCCTTTATGGTGAGAAACTTGGAGCCACGCGGGTGAAACTACCTCAAGAAAATCAGCCTGTTACACTTGCCCATTTTCCTCCGCTGGGCTTTATCGGTGATGAGGTAAGAGCTATTTCACCTACTGACTGTGATCCGTTGCTGGGTCATTACCCTCTAATCACCTCGAGCTTTCCTGCGGTATCGGACTCGGTGCTGCTGGGTGAGAGAGTGAGACAGCCTTCTGGCCCTAGACTGTACCTTGCAGACTGTGAGGAGCGGTGCTTGCCGCTCGCCTTTCCAGTAGGGTTGGAGAAAACAATCAAACCCCTTGTATCCTCAGAAGCGGAAGGCAGCCTAGTTTTAGAGCCCACTTGTACCTCTCCCACATATAAGGGATATATGATAGAGGAGCGGGGAGCCAATCTTACACAGAGGGAACAGCTGGCTGATGCTCGATGGTGGAGCAGGTCGCTGCTCATTTTGAGATCTGCCCGAGTCCACCATAAAGCTGGAGTCGGCTAGGGCTCCAAAGCTAAATAATGCCTGCATTTCTGGTGCCGATATTGGAATTATTAATGAGACGCCTCACTCCTAAACACTCCTCAATAGAGATTCTGATACTAAGAGACTTTACTCCGGATTTGGAAAGACTCTGTTATAAATTGAAATTCACCAGCTAAGATCCATTATGGGGCTGGCTAAGTGAGGGGAATTATGAACAGAGACTGCTAGAACTCCACCATAATGGACTTACATTTTCCACTGACTGAGAGAATTTCTTTTTTTCCCTGCTTGGAAGGTCAAAAACCAGCTATATAATTTCAATGTTTAAAGTTTTCATTGTTATGTTACTAGTACCGTATGGAGATTGTTCACAGGCTTCCTAATACCTTCTACTTGTTTGTATATAACCCATTATAAACATTTGCTCACACGCCGTTATACTTCAGAACTGGAATAGGCTAATTATTCCCAATATTAACTACTGTGTGACACTGGCATTAATCTTTGTAAGGCAGCCCTCCATGATGCACATTGGTGACTGTTTGTATTAACATTACTTTCTGTAAACTCCATAGTATATAGGTCGGGGCATTATGGGGTCCTGTTAGATATTATTCAAATTTGCTGTGCCTTATTTCACCAGTTGTATGATCTCATATTGCTTATATAATTTCACTGCTCTCCAACAAGTGAACTTCAATGTGCCATGCATACGGTTTATATTTACACAGCAGGACTGATACTGTTGAGACCTCAGGTGCTATGGTGTATAGTGCCAGTTCATAATATTTTGTTTGCTGTTGATATTGATGTTCTCTACACGTCCATAGTGATGTTGCGAACCTAAAATTGACTTCAATAGGCAGGCAAACTTTAAAACCTACAAGGACTCTTTCTGGCCACAATAGTGATGGAAAAGTTGTTTCAAGGGTACTAACACCTGGACTGTGGCATGCTGGAGGGGGATCCATGCAAAACTACCATGGAAAATTACATAGTTTATGCAGAGTCTGCTTTAACCCATAAAGGGCCTAAATCAACTAACATTGCCAAATTGTTTGCAATAACGTGCTTTAAAACATCAGTTATGATGTCGTATCTATCAGGTAGTGTAAGGGTTATGGCCGCATCACAGTGACAGAGCAAACTCCAAGTGTTACGCACCGCAATCAACCGCGAACAGTCCACTTGCACAACCACGAGATAGATAGATTTGATAGATAGATACATAGATTACATAGCACAAAAGGCTGGCAGGCAGGAGGTAAATGCAATTCAAGGACACTAGGAGACTGAATACTGACAGTCAAAACAGTGATGATTGACCATTTTTGCAATACTGTTAAAAGAAATATGATTGCTGGGAATAATTGGCTAGGTGGGCCTGGCACACAGCAGGCTGCAAGGCAGGAGGAAAGTGCAATTCAATGGCACGAGCAAACTGAGGATTCAGAACAACTATTACCAAAATTTTTAATTTTTAATTATTAAGAATACTGTGACAACAAATATGATTGGTGTAAATATTTTGAAAGTAGGCCTGGCACACAGGCTTGGAAGGCAGTAGGAAAGTGCAATTCAATGGCACGAGCAAACTGAGGATTAAGATCAACAATCAAATTTTTTTTAATTTTAATTAGTAAAAATACTGTGACAACAATTATGATTGGTGTAAATAGTTGGCAAGATGGCCTGGCACACAGGCTGGCAGGCAGGAGGTAAATGCAATTCAATGACACTAGGAGACTGAATATTTGCAGTCCAAAAAATTATGATTTTTATTTTTTATATACTGTTACAAGAATTATGATTGGTTCCACTAATTGGCTAGTTGGGCCTGGAAAACACGCTGGCAGGCAGGAGGAAAGTGCAATTCAATGGCACGAGCAAACTGAGGAATACCTCTCCCTCAGCACTGGTACATTTCCCTCATCAATGAAACATGCGCTGGTCACACCTATCCTCAAAAAACCTTCCCTTGATCCTACCTCCCCATCCAACTACCGCCCAATTTCCCTCCTCCCTCTTGCTTCAAAGCTTCACGAAAAACTAGTATATGCACGCCTATACCATTTCCTTATGTTAAACTCCCTTCTTGACCCGCTGCAATCTGGATTTCGTCCCTATCACTCCACAGAGACAGCTATTGTTAAGGTCACCAACGACCTACTTACAGCTAAATCAAAAGGCCACTTCTCTCTGCTTATCCTCCTTGATCTGTCCGTAGCCTTTGACACTGTCGACCACCCTCTTCTGCTCCAAACCCTCCAATCCTTCGGCATCTGTGACACAGCCCTTTCATGGCTCTCTTCCTATCTGTCAAACCGTACCTTCAGTGTAGCCTTCTCTGGGGCCTCCTCTGCCCCGTCACAACTTTCTTTTGGAATACCACAAGGCTCTGTCCTCTGTCCCC
Source organism: Bombina bombina (assembly GCF_027579735.1). Taxonomy (NCBI): domain Eukaryota; kingdom Metazoa; phylum Chordata; class Amphibia; order Anura; family Bombinatoridae; genus Bombina; species Bombina bombina. The sequence goes on along the minus strand of NC_069500.1, from coordinate 1,078,739,255 downwards.
TTCTCTTCTCAATCTATACGTCATCACTAGGTTCCCTAATTAAGTCCCACGGTTTGCAATATCATTTGTATGCCGATGACACCCAAATCTACTTCTCTACACCAGAACTATCTCCTTCCTTGCTAACCCGTGTCACTAACTGTCTTTCTCATATCTCTTCCTGGATGTCCTCTCACTACCTCAAGCTAAATCTCTCCAAAACTGAGCTCCTCATTTTCCCCCCTTCTTCCAAAATCTCCACCCCCAATATCTCTATAACTGTCGACAACTCCATCACATTCGACTCAGATCTTTCCTTCACTCCTCACATTCAGTCATTGGCTAAAGCCTGCCACTTTCACCTTAAAAACATCTCTAAAATTAGACACTTCCTTACACAAGACACAACTAAGATTTTAATCCACTCTCTCATTCTTTCCCGCCTTGATTACTGCAACTCTGTCCTCTCTGGTCTCCCCACCTGCCGCCTAGCTCCTTTACAATCCATAATGAATGCCTCTGCCAGACTCATCTTCCTTACACGTTGCTCTTCATCTGCTGCGCCTCTCTGCCAATCCCTTCACTGGCTTCCTCTTGCCTCTAGGATCAAACACAAAACCCTCACTCTGACATACAAAGCCCTCAACTGCACTGCTCCCCCCTACATCTCAGACCTCGTCTCCAGATACTCTCCCTCCCGTCCCCTTCGCTCTGCTCATGACCTCCTACTCTCCTCCTCTCTTGTCACCTCATCACACTCCCGTTTACAGGACTTCTCCAGACTGGCTCCCATCTTGTGGAACTCTCTGCCTCGCTCCATAAGACTCTCTTCTTGTTTTAAAAGCTTCAAGTGCTCCCTAAAGACTCTACTGTTCAGGGACGCATACAACCTACGCTAACCTTTCCTAATACCAGTTCCTCTCCTCCACTGCAATCCCCTGAACCCTCTTAGCATGTAAGCCTAATAGTCCAGCTGTTTGTGGATCACCTTCTTAAGAGCTGACTACAACAGTGCAACTCTTGGCAGGGCCCTCTACCCTATAATTGTTTTGTTGTACTCCCCCTTTGTTTATAGTGCTGTGGAATCTGTTGGCACTCTACAAATAACCGATAATAATAATAATAATAATAATAATAATCACAAGCGATCAATTTGGAATTTTAAAGATTAACAATACTTTTACAACAACTAGGATTGGTGGCACTAATTGGCTAGTTTGTGCCTGGCACACAGGCTGCCAGGCAGGAGGAAACTGCAATTCAATGGCACTAGTAGACTGAATATTTGCAGTCCAAAAATTATGAATTTTAATTTTTTTTATACTGTTACAAGAATTATGATTGGTGCCACTAATTGGCTAGTTGGGCCTGGCACACAGGCTGGCAGATATGAGTCGTGGATGGTAGGTAGGGCAGCAATTTAACACAGTATGCTGTGTAAGTGACAAAAACACAGGCCTGATAGAAATTTAAATTAGATTACACTAGCAAAATATTTAAAAATTTTAGATTTTAATATTAAAATTATGTTAAGAAGTGCAATGCACATATGAGTGGTCGCACTGGCTGGCTGCTACGTAGGGAAGCAATTAACAACAGTATGCTGTGTAAGTCAGATAGACAGTTAGACACAGGCCTGATAGAAAATAAAATTAGATTACACTAGCATAATGATTTAAAAACATTTTTTGGGGAATTTAAAGAAAAAGGGTAAGCACATACATATGAGTCGTGGCTGATAGCCTTAGAAGGGCAGCTATTAAAAACAGTAGGCTCTGTAAGTCAGATACACACACGCCTGATAGAAAATACTATTAGATTACACTAGAAAAATGATTGAAATTATTTTTTGGGGGGGAATTAAAAAAAGGTTAAACACATATGAGTCGTGGCTCATAGACTAGGGAGGGCATCAAGTAAACACAGTAGGCTCTGTATGTCAGCAAAACACACAGGCCTGATAGAAAATTATATTAGATTACACTATAAAACAAATTTAAACTTTTTTTTTATATTTAAATTAAGGTGAAGAAGATATGAGTGGTGGCTGCCTGGCACAGACCAATTAACCAAAAGACTGAAAAAAAATGAGGTATATTAATGCTGAGTGAGCCTGACAGACACAGGCCTGATAGAAAATGTAATTAGATTACACTAGAAAAATGATTTAAATAAAAAAAATTAAATTTAAAATAATGTTATAAACGGATATTAACACTGGTGGCTGGCACAGAGCAATGAACCAGAGTATATGCTGTGTGACACAGGCCTGATAGAAAATGAAAAAAAATTACACTAGCAAAATAATTAAAATTTTGGTTAGTTAAATCTAAACTAATGTTGTTAGGGAGATATCAGTGGTGGCAGTAATCACAGCATATGCTGTGAGCCTTAAACCTCTGACTTAACACGCTGCCGCTTCTCCATCTCAACACCTTGGAGTAACCACGGCTTGAACGGGCTTCCTGCTGTTCAACCTCCTATAGCTTGTTCACGATCTGTGCTGGTAATTCCCTAACGGTGTCTAGAGTACAACGTCAGCAAACTCAAGCATCGCTGCCTTGTGTTCAGGTACTTAATTATAAGTTTCTTCTGTGCAATACACATGTACAAGCTAACATTAGATTTAAAGGGACATGAAACCCACATTTTTTCTTTCATGATTTAGAAAGAGAATGCAATTTTAAACATTTTTCTAATTTACTTCTATTATCTAATTTGTTTTATTATCTTGATATTCTTTGCTGAAAAGCATATCTAAATATGCTCAGTAGCTGCTGATTGGCTGCTGCACATAGAAGCCTCGTGTGATTGGCTCACCCATGTGCATTGCTTTTTCTACAACTAAGGATATCTAAAAAATGAAACAAAATAAATAATAGAAGTGAATTGTAATGTTGTTTAAATTTGTATTCTCTATCTGAATCATGAAAGAAAGATTTTGGGTTTAGTGGCCCTTTAACCATCTGGTTACCTGCAATAGTCAGATTGTCAAGAGTTAGTGCACATACTAAGTTGCAGAGTACAGATTCATATGTTTGCATTACAGTAAGGTTATCATTATGTATACAACCTCCAGGTTATGGTCCCAACTCCGGTTAGAGGGCTTAATTAACCATGACCATATTAGTCTCTATCTAACTCTGCTACAATAACAATTTATGCAGGAAGTTACTCTGGGTTTTTTTTTCAAATGTTATCTTAGGAAGTTCTGCAGATGAGATACACAATTTAAATTTCTATGTTTTATCTTTATAAAAGATTACAGATCTTTACACCAATATACCAAACCAAGCCTCCTTTCTTAAAAGGCAAAATGAATCCATCAGAACTAGCAACACATGTTGTCTCCCTTACACAAAGAGTAGATCTCCTCACTCAACAGAGATCTACAAATAGAAAATGAAAATCTGAAGACCTTTATAAAAGAGAAAGTCAGAACACCTGTTCCTGATAATCTACCTGAGCCACAAGTTTTCTCCCAGAAAAGCTTTGAAGGCATAGGTCCCAATAAAGACAGTTAAAAAATGACTGTGGCCTTTTATTTTCATTGAAACCCTGCACATATGCTTCAGAATGCAAACAAGTTCTCACTGTTATTTCCTTCCTAAGGCGAGAGCCCAGAGCTTGGGCAGATACATATTTTACGAAAGACAGGATGTCATCTATGTATGAAGACACATACAAATAGATAACAGCTGAGATCATTATGAGATCTCTGAAACAACTAAAATGCTATGTAGAAGATTACATAGCAGAGTTTAAAAGATGGGCTAAAGACACAGAGTGGAGCGATCTCTCCCTTAGAAATCAAATCAGTACCACCTGGGCCTCTTAGCAGCTCTCAAAGACGAATTTGCAAGATTGGATCTGCCAAATTCCTTGGAATCCCTCATGACTTTAACTATTTCCATAGATTGCAGAATTTGGGAAAGAAGACATGAAAGATCCACCTATGACCACGTTCCAAAACTAAGTTTCTCAGGTAATCAATGTACTTCCACTTCAAAAAATTCAGAAGAGCCCATGGATATAGGTTTCATAAAAGACCCATTAAGTCCAGAAGAGAAATTGAGAAGAAAACAAAATAATCTTTATATGTACTGCGCTGCAATTAAACACACTGTAAAGGATTATCCCATTCTTCTGAAGCAAAAGAAGGGTAAGGAACAAATTAAATATCACTGTTTAACAGCCAAAGTTAACAATTCATGTTACTGTATTCTACCCATTTCTCTACAGTGGGAACGAAACCAAGTTAACTTAGACGCCATACTGCAATCCGGTGCTTGTGGGAATTACATTACAAACCTGTTATTTCTGTAAGTAAAATCCCACTAATTAAGAAAGTAAAGCCTGTGTCACTTTGTGTCATTGACGGTAATACAATTTGTACTGGTCCTATAACACACCACACAATACCTCTTTTAACTATGTCACAATCTGGACACAAATAGTTTCTATCTTTTGATGTTATCCAATCACCTATGTACCCTATAGTTCTAGGTATAACCTGGCTTAAAATACACCAACCCACTATAAATTGGGAACATTCCCTAATTCAGCTTGATTCCGTTTACTGCATGAAAAATTGCTTACTGAACATTACCATTCTACACGCTTCTGAGACTACCATACCTTTAGAGTATCTTGGATTTCAAGATGTCTTTGACCCAAAAGAAGCAGATAAACTACCACCACATCAATCATATGACTGTCCTATTGAATTTATTCCAGGTAGTACCATCCTTTATGGTCATATATAGGGTTTCATTCTACCATCAACTTCATAAAAAATAAAGATAGTTGTCTAAGGCCAATTATCGACTACAGAGAATTAAACAAAAGAACTGTAAAAAAATGCTATCCCCTCCCTCTCATACCAGAAATGATAAAAAGACTACAAGGTGCTAAAATCTATAGTAAGTTAGATCTTCATGCTGCATATAACCTTATCAGGATCTGTGCTGGTGATGAATGGTTAACCGATTGCCTTTCGCACTCGGTACAGACTCTTCAAGTATACCGTGATGCCTTTTTGGGTATGTAACGCCCCTGCTACATTTCAGAACTTCATTAACAATATCTTTAGAGATGTTCTGGACATCCTTATATATTCTTATAATTTTGAAGAACATGTAAAACATGTTAGGTTTGTATTAGATTGATTAAGAACACACTGACTTTATGCTAAATAGGAAAAATGCTTATTTAATTATGACTCCCTCTCTTTCTTGGGTTACTGTGTTACCTCAACTGGTATACAAATGGAAAATAACAAAGTTCAACCCATAACCAACTGGCCTATATTCCTCATTCGATAAAAGATGTACAAAGATTTATGGGTTTTTCAAACTTCTATCATAAGTTTATTAAAGGCTTTGCATCGCTTTCTAAATACATAACCAACCGCACAGAAAAAGAACCCCATCCCTTTATTTGAACAGAAGCTACACATCAAGCATTTCAAAATTTAAAAGAAAGGTTAACTTTTGCACCTATTCTGAGGTTCCCAGACCCTTCCCTACAATGCATCTTAGAAGTGGACGCTTCACAATACGCCATAGGAGTGGTCCTTTCCGAAAGGAAATCACTACTTGAACCTATTCATCCTGTGGCATTCTTCTCTAGAGTTACTGTGTGTCTTTCACTGAACAAAACTATCCCATAGGCAAGAAAGAATTGCTCGCAAAAAAAATAATCGCTGGAGCATTGGAGACATTTACTCGAAGGCACTACATTACCAATACTCATATTCTGATTACCGCAACTTACAATATCTAAAAACCACACAGACCTTGTTCTTATGTCAAGTACGCTGGAGCCTATACTTCTCAAGATCCCATTACATAATAACCTACAGGTCTGGAAAAAAAGAACAGAAAAGCAGATGCTTTGTCTAGAAAATATCTCAAACCTTCTTAAAATTGAACAAACTACTATAAGTCATACAGAAAATACTGTAGGCCTTCTCACAAATGAAGATGAAGAACTCAAAGGACTTCAACAGGAAGACTCTAGCAAACCTCTGAAAGTGTTACAACAACATCTGAATGGTATGTTTTACCACAAAAAACAGATATACATCCCACCTAAACTGAGACTAGACATACTATCTTCTCTTCAAGATTCCCCTTTAGCAGGACACCCTAGCACCCAAAAGACTAACGACTTGATAAGAAAATCATACTGGTGGCCCAACCTATCTCTGGATGTTACTGAACATATAAACTCATGTGAAACCTGTACTACAGCTAAAGTTCAGCGAAAACAAGCATATGGTTTACTCCTTTCCATGCAAATTCCTAAAACACCTTGGGAAAACATTTCTCCTGATTTAATTGTTGATCTCCCTAAATCAAACAACAACACTATACTTGTTGTCGGTTATTTAACAAAAATAGTTAATTTCATACTGCATAAGAATCTACCTACAGCATCTCAAACAGCACAATTGTTCTTCAATAACATCGTAAAATTACATGGTCTACCATCCAGTATTACCTCAGATAGAGGATTCTAATTCACCTCCAGATTCTATGTACTATGCTACAAATCAAGCAACGCCTTTCAATAGCATATCACCCCCAGACCAATGGGCAAACTGAACGTACCAATCAATCATTGGAACAGTATCTTTGGTGTCACTACCCCAGAATTCTATACCAAACAGTGTATTTTTTTTGGCTAAATATGGGTACCATCCTACTTTCCATTCTTTTCCCGATCTAGATAGTGTTTTACCCAGTAGTCAATGACACTCTCAACACCCCTTCAGGGAATTTCAGGATTTTACAACTCCTGTACAAATACCGTATCCATCCGCTTTGCTTAAGCCTTATTGACCTGTCAGGTCTGAGGTTTCCAATTCTAATCCTACTTATCCTACAATTTTAGATGATAAGGAATATGAAGTTGACAGTATAGTTGTTTGAGGTGAACTCCAATATTTAATTCATTGGGCTGGTTTTGGCCCAGAGGAGGACTCTTGGGAGCCATCTACCAATTTATTGGCCCTGCAGTTGGTTTCCCTATTCTATAGACAACATCCCGATATACCTCGTCCGTGGTTCTTTTTTGGGAGGGGTGTTATGTCATGTTCGTATACCTTTAAGTAGGGGAGGTAACTTATTCCTGTACCTAACACATAAAATCCTCCCTCATCCTTACCTTGTTGCTTGGCATTTCTGCAAACTCAGCTCTTAATGTCGAGCCAAACCTCAAACCTGTTATAGTCTTTCATAGGACTTGGAGTCTGACCACTGCCACATTTGTTTCCTCAAGATAAACTAGATATTGCCGGTACACTAACTTTGTTTGTTAAAAGGCTTTCTGCTTTCTGCTTTCAACTACATCCGGGCTTGAACCGCTGATGTAACACGCTACCGCTAATCTATTCCAACACATTGGAGTAACCATAGCTTGAACTGGCTATGAACAGCTGATCAGAGGGCTTCCTATATCTTGTTCACGATCCATGTTGGCAATTCCCTAATGGTTTCTAGAGTACATCGTCAGCAACCTCACGCATCTCTGCCTCGTGTTCAGGTACTTAATTATAAGTTTCTTCTGCGCAATACTCTTGTACAAGCTAACTGTAGATTTAACCAGCTGGTTATCTGCAATAGTCAGATTGTCGTCAAAAGAGTACAGATTCATATGCTTGCATTACAGTAAGGTTATCATTCTGTATACAACCTCCAGGTTATTATCCCAACTCTGGTTAGAGGGCTTAATTAACCATGACCATATTAGTCTCTATCTAACTTTGCTACAATGACAATTCATACATGAAGTTTTGTCTGAACTTAAATAGACATTTGATACATGCAGCAAATTTTATCTTAGAAAGTTCTGCAGTTGAGATTCACAATCTAAATGTCTATGTTTCATCTTTATAAAGGATTACAGATCTTTACACCATTATATTGCCTCACATTTATCTAAGTTAACTTTATATCTGAAACGTAAGAAAAATTAGTGAGTGTAGAGTGCAGATTAGATAGCAAAATCAGGGGTCTGGTCAATGCGAATAGGGCAACATTGTATTCATCTCCATTGATCACAACTCCTGTGATATCTGGATAATTTCTAATCTGAAGTGCCAAGGTTCTATGCAGATGGAAAATAGTAGGGGTGAGAGAGGACAATCTTGTCTGGTCTCATTCAGGATTGATTTATTTTTAGATGGTCATACATTCTATATTTCATATTCTTTTTTCTTCCTTCCAATATAGAAATTACATTTGCACTTAAGTAAATACATAACAAAAATAGAATTACATGAACATCTTGTTTGATTTCAAAAGAAAAACTAGAATTCTAGCCTCACAACTTCAGACGCTGTATGTTCCTTTCAGGCAAAAATTAACTGCATTAGACAAGACAATCACTGTCTGCTTATAACAGTCATTCTTAATCTGTCTCCTTCCAATCAAAATTCTATCCTCTGCTGCTCCACATCTGTTAGAAAAGATGAATAATAACAACAATAACAACACAAAACTCAAGATAGTGCTCCATTAACTCAATCACTCTCTTTCTAGCTTCCAGTAAATCTATCAGATTTATCTTGTATCTCGAACTGGAACAGCTCAAACTTTCTGCTTGACCTATATAGGGTCAGCCTACAAGTGGAGCACTAAAAAATGTATATATATATACAGTATCTCACAAAAGTGAGTACACCCCTCACATTTTTGTAAATATTTTATTATATCTTTTAATGGGACAACACTGAAGAAATGACACTTTGCTATAATGTAAAGTAGTGAGTGTACAGCCTTTATAACAGTGTAAATTTGCTGTCCCCTCAAAATAACTCAACACACATCCATTATTGTCTAAACCGTTGGCAACAAAAGTGAGTACACCACTATTATAAACCTAATAAAATAATCACAGAACACAGAATATATAATTAAACTAAGTTAAATGAACATTTTTTTTTGCTAAACAGCATTATAAACCTAATAAAATAATCACACAACACAGACTTCACATGCATTTTTCTGCAAACAGTTCTTTCTATGCATTCCAATCTGGACTGATTTATAGACAGGAAGATCTTGTTCCTTTTGAAATCTGCTTGATAGCTCAGGTCTGGTTAAACTGATTAATTTCAGTTTGCTTGGCTTTGCTGCAACACAAGCGGACAGCTCCACCTACTGGCTATTTTAATAAATGCACTGCTTCTCAATGCTTTTCAATAGCAGTCACATGACTGGAAAAAAAGGTTGTTATTCTGAAACGGTGTAATTTGAACCGTTGTAAAACGAGGGCCACCTGTATATATATATATATATATATATATATATATATATATATATATATATATATATATATATATATATATATATATATATATATATATACAGGGAGTGCAGAATTATTAGGCAAGTTGTATTTTTGAGGATTCATTTTATTATTGAACAACAACCATGTTCTCAATGAACCCAAAAAACTCATTAATATCAAAGCTGAATAGTTTTGGAAGTAGTTTTTAGTTTGTTTTTAGTTATAGCTATTTTAGGGGGATATCTGTGTGTGCAGGTGACTATTACTGTGCATAATTATTAGGCAACTTAACAAAAAACAAATATATACCCATTTCAATTATTTATTTTTACCAGTGAAACCAATATAACATCTCAACATTCACAAATATACATTTCTGACATTCAAAAACAAAACAAGAACAAATCAGTGACCAATATAGCCACCTTTCTTTGCAAGGACACTCAAAAGCCTGCCATCCATGGATTCTGTCAGTGTTTTGATCTGTTCACCATCAACATTGCGTGCAGCAGCCACCACAGCCTCCCAGACACTGTTCAGAGAGGTGTACTGTTTTCCCTCCTTGTAAATCTCACATTTGATGATGGACCACAGGTTCTCAATGGGGTTCAGATCAGGTTAACAAGGAGGCCATGTCATTAGATTTTCTTCTTTTATACCCTTTCTTGCCAGCCACGCTGTGGAGTACTTTGACGCGTGTGATGGAGCATTGTCCTGCATGAAAATCATGTTTTTCTTGAAGGATGCAGACTTCTTCCTGTACCACTGCTTGAAGAAGGTGTCTTCCAGAAACTGGCAGTAGGACTGGGAGTTGAGCTTGACTCCATCCTCAACCCGAAAAGGCCCCACAAGCTCATCTTTGATGATACCAGCCCAAACCAGTACTCCACCTCCACCTTGCTGGCGTCTGAGTCGGACTGGAGCTCTCTGCCCTTTACCAATCCAGCCACGGGCCCATCCATCTGGCCCATCAAAACTCACTCTCATTTCATCAGTCCATAAAACCTTAGAAAAATCAGTCTTGAGATATTTCTTGGCCCAGTCTTGACGTTTCAGCTTGTGTGTCTTGTTCAGTGGTGGTCGTCTTTCAGCCTTTCTTACCTTGGCCATGTCTCTGAGTATTGCACACCTTGTGCTTTTGGGCACTCCAGTGATGTTGCAGCTCTGAAATATGGCCAAACTGGTGGCAAGTGGCATCTTGGCAGCTGCACGCTTGACTTTTCTCAGTTCATGGGCAGTTATTTTGCGCCTTGGTTTTTCCACACGCTTCTTGTGACCCTGTTGACTATTTTGAATGAAACGCTTGATTGTTCGATGATCACGCTTCAGAAGCTTTGCAATTTTTAGAGTGCTGCATCCCTCTGCAAGATATCTCACTATTTTTGACTTTTCTGAGCCTGTCAAGTCCTTCTTTTGACCCATTTTGCCAAAGGAAAGGAAGTTGCCTAATAATTATGCACACCTGATATAGGGTGTTGATGTCATTAGACCACACCCCTTCTCATTACAGAGATGCACATCACCTAATGTGCTTAATTGGTAGTAGGCTTTCGAGCCTATACAGCTTGGAGTAAGACAACATGCATAAAGAGGATGATGTGGTCAAAATACTAATTTGCCTAATAATTCTGCACTCCCTGTATATATATATATATATATATATATATATATATATATATATATATATATATATATATATATATATATATACACACACACAGTCACAGGGGTGCAAAAATATCACTTTTGTTTACTACTCAGGGGTTTAAAACTACTAACCCAGAGGGAAAAGTTAGTAGTCCACTCAATGTTAAAGAAAGGAAAAGTCAAATTTCAAAGTTGTTCGCTGAAATTTCTAAGTCGTCCAGGACAACTGGAAATATCAAGCCCTGTATATATATATATATATATATATATATATATATATACACATACACACATAAATGCACACACATATATAAACATATAAATACACATGTATATACAGACATACACACACACACACACATATATATATATATATATATATATATATATATATATATATATATATTCCAAGAAAAAAAGCAGGCACTCTCCGTAAGTGACTTAGTAAATTTTGCAGTTTAAACGGAGAGTGCCTGCTTTTTTTCTTGGACTGTTTATAGTTGTTTGCTGTACACCCTGGACAGTATTTGAGAGTGCTTTACCGCTTGACTTTGTATATATATATATATATAATATATATTGTATATATATTATATATATATATATATTGTATATGTGTGTGTGTTTGTGTATATGTATATATACAGTATCTCACAAAAGTGAGTACACCCCTCACATTTTTGTAAATATTTTATTATATCTTTTATGTGACAACACTGAAGAAATAACACTTTGCTACAATTTAAAGTAGTGAGTGTACAGACTGTATAAATAGTGTTAATTTGCTGTCCCCTAAAAATAGCCCAACACACAGCAAATGATGTCTAAACCGTTGGCAACAAAAGTGAGTACACCCCTAAGTGGAAATGTCCAAACTGGGCTCAATTAGCTATTTTCCCTCCCCGGTGTCATGTGACTTGTTAGGTCTCAGGTGTGAATGGGGAGCAGGTGTGACTGTTAAATTTGGTGTTATCTCTCTCACACTCTCTCATACTGGTCACTGGAAGTTCAACATGGCACCTTATGGCAAAGAACTCTCTGAGGATCTGAAAAAAAGAATTGTTGCTCTACATAAAGATGGTTTAGGCTATAATAAGATTGCCAAGACCCTGAAACTGAGCTGCAGCACAGTGGGAAAGACCATACAGCGGTTTCACAGGACAGGTTCCACTCAGAACAGGCCTCGCCATGGTTGACCAAAGAAGTTGAGTGCACATGCTCAGCGTCATATCAAGAGGTTGTCTTTGGGAAATAGATGTATGAGTGCTGCCAGCATTGCTGCAGAGGTTGAAGGGGTGGGGGGTCAGCCTGTCAGTGCTCAGACCATACGCTGCACACTGCATCAAATTGGTCTGCATGGTTGTTGTCCCAGAAGGAAGCCTCTTCTAAAGATGATGCACAAGAAAGCCCTCAAACAGGTTGCTGAAGACAAGCAGACTAAGGACATGGATTACTGAAACCATGTCCTGTGGTCCGATGAGACCAAGATAAACTTATTTGGTTCAGATGGTGTCAAGTGTGTGTGGCGGCAACCAGGTGAGGAGTACAAAGATAAATGTGTCCTGCCTACAGTCAAGCATGGTGATGAGAGTGTCATGGTCTGGGCCTGCATGAGTGCTGCGGGCACTGGGGACCAACAGTTCATTGAGGAAACCATGAATGCCAACATGTACTGTGACATACTGAAGCACAGCTTTAGAGACTGGGCCACAGGGCAGTATTCCAACATTATAACGACAACCAACACACCTCCAAGATGATCAATGCCTTGCTAAAGAAGCTGAGGGTAAAGGTGATGGACTGGCCAAGCATGTCTCCAGAGCTAAACCCTATTGAGCATCCGTGGGGCATCCTCAAACGGAAGGTGGAGGACTAACATCCACCAGCTCAATTATGTTGTCATGGAGGAGTTGAAGAGGACTCCAGTGGCAACCTGTGAAGCTCTGGTGAACTTCATGCTCAAGAGGGTTAAGGCAGTGCTGGAAAATAATAGTGGCCACAGAAAATATTGACACTTTGGGCCCAATTTGGACATTTCCACTTAGGGGTGTACTCACTTTTGTTGCCAACGGTTTAGACAATAATGGCTGTGTGTTGAGTTATTTTGAGGGGACAGCAAATTTACACTGCTATACAGGCTGTACACTCACTACTTTTTTTTTAATAACTTTATTTGTAATTAGAATCCAGTACATACACGGCATAAGACTTAACTTAGTTCAATTTAGTGATATTACTCAAGTAAAGACCATTGAAAAGGTACAAATAACAACAAATTGTTGGATTCTTTGTCTAGACACATCATCAATGACCTGTGTAAATTCACCATGTAGAGACCTGGACTCACATTTTCTTATATATAACAAAACAACATTATAACTAACACATAAATCCAAAATCAACATAAATTTTAAAAACAATAATAACTTACCCAGGGCCCCCCGGCAAAGCTCGCCCCACACGGACACGAGGCAGGAACAGAGAAGGGAAAAGAAAATGACAGCAAGAAGTGGCACCACCAAAGAAGACCTCGATGCAGACAAGATTATATGTACCTAGGATAGGATTAGTAATTACTCTTGGGCAGCAGTGAAAGACCAGTTGCCTTTGAGATTCTCATTTAAGATAAAGAGACTATTCCTAAATGGGTATATGACTCTTTCCCTAACTGACTCAGGTAGGTATAGAAGATAAGTGTCCCATTTAGATATGAAATGTTTTATCCGCTTCTCCGGATCGCCCTTCACGCCTGCCTGTTCTATTAACATTTGCGTGTGTATTCCTCTAAGAAGCTTTTGGAGAGAGGGAGATTTTTTCCCCTGCCCATCCTGCCAATATAATTTGTTTTGCCAAAACTATAACCAAAGATATGAAGTTATCAAAAGGTTGGGAAACATCGGTTGTGATTAGGAAGAGTATGTGTTGGGCTGAGAGTACAACCTGGGTCTTTGTTACCTTCGTAAACACTCACTACTTTATATTGTAGCAAAGTGTCATTTCTTTAGTGTTGTCAAATGAAAAGATATAATAAAATAATTACAAAAATGTGAGGGGTGTACTCACTTTTGTGATATACTGTGTATATATATATATATATATATATATATATATATATATATATATATATACATGTGTTTTTTAAATATATATACACACACATTATAACCCTTTCCAGTCACATACCTTGCCATATACCATATAAATGTTAAGCCATATAAAAAATGTATTAATATTTATATGAAAAGCTTTAATAAGAAAGTGTATATATGAGAGTGATAGTTTTTTTTTTAATGTATTTATGTTGTGTTTGGTTTTACCTTACACTTTACGCTAATTTTTCAGGCGCATTAATATGTTGAGCGCAAATTTTTGTTTTTTGTGTTTGAGCGCAACGGTTTACTTTCAACTTATAATATGCGCACTAGTTAGAGCAGTCGCAAAATTGCTTATTGCGTTCTGCACTAATAAGTAATCTAGGCCATAATTTGACCTTCAACCATAACATGCTACTGAATCATCCCTCACTACAGTAGTAAAGTAGTAAATGTCTTACTCACTCATAAACAACAACAAAAAGTGTCACCTCTCTGCTGCAGTTTATGGTGTTACCCCTACAACTCCTATAACACCCTATGCTACTGAATATTGATCTGAACACTTCCCAATAAGGGTATGAATCAGAACTTTCTTACTGCTCCTTCAGTGTCTCTTTTCCCTTCACTTTTATCTTAAAGGGACAGTAAAATATAAATTAATCTTTTATGATTTGGATAGAGCATGCAGTTTAAAACTTCTTTCCAAATGTACTTTTTTAAATGTAATTTGGTTTGTTATTTTTATATCCTTTGTTGACCAGCATACCTAGGTAGGTTCAGGAGCAGTAGTGCACTGCTGGGAGCTTGCTGCTGGTTAATAATTGCACATATATGCATTTTGTCATCAGTTCAAATTACCTAGCTCCCAGTAGTGCATTGCTGCTATCTGCAACAAAGAATACCAAGAGAACAAATACAATGTGATAATAAAAGTAAATTAGAAAATTAATTGTATGTTCTGTCTGAATTATGAAAAGTAAAATGTCCATTTAAGATTCATTCCTGGCCTACTGCTCTTTTCAGTCTGTATATCCTCACTTGGAAAACACATAAGAAAACATTTGGTTCTATTGCCACCTATACACTTATATTACCCAAATCTTTTTATTCACTACCTCCCACTCCCATCAAGACTTCTCTTGCTCTGCACCCAACACCCATTCTTCAGGAGGTTTAAATCCTCTCTCAAAAAACCTTCCTAGAAAAGCCTACTATCCAACTTGCATGCAAGACCAATTCAATAAGCCTTGTGTATTACCATCCTTATATCAGACCCACCTGATTATCTGCTTCAGTTTACCACCTTATCTTTTGTGTCCAACAATTATTTATTACATTGTAAGTCTCCGAGAGAGCAGGGGAATTAAAATAACCACCTATTTCAACCTACTCATCCATGCCTTGTCTATGTAATACTTAAAATGGATAATAGCAGGATATAACTTTTATTTTTAACACATAAATAGTAGATCCTATAATTTAGCTTTGCGCCTCTTAACCATTATATAAGATTCTGTTTTTCCCCTTTTGCCTGTAATCCCAGTACAGAATTGCATGTCTGTAAGGGAAACTCTGACCATTTATAATAAAGTTATTTAGGCAATGTCTTATATTTGTTTAGATATAATGTTTGCTAGAAAAACAGAAAAGGAGACAGCAGTTTCATAAAGAAGCAAATTCATAGTGTGGTCTAGTATATATTAAAGTATGTAGACGTCAACTGC